>NC_052633.1:10635431-10935431 GCF_016161935.1 Mauremys reevesii | reverse complement strand
TATTCACTGATATGCAAAGCAGAGGTATTTCCCTTCCCCACCTCCTCCCTTGGAGCCTCAAAATGGCCTCATTGTTCCAGTTTTGCACATGACCTGATACGCCATTTAAAGTTCTGAAAAGGAGAGGATACTGTAACAACCTGGAAGTCCTCTCTTTTGTGATGCAGCCTGGACACTAGGATGTGAACTCTGGCTCAGTGAGAAGGGAAAGAGATTGTTTTTTAACTGAAGAAGAGACTGCAGTTTGTAAGTGAGAGCTCGAGGGGGAGTTGACTGCAACCTGGAGAGCAAAAACAACCCCCTAACCTCAGCCTTTCCAGTGCGAGGCACATACTGCCTAGGCCCTGTCTTGGCAGAGATCCCTTGGAATCCTCCCAAAGTCCTCATGACCCAAAGTATTAACAAGAAAGGAAGGAAGGAAGGAAAGGTCTATGCAAAAAATAAGCAGTGAATCTCTGACCGCCTCTTTAGACAAATACATTTTTAATATACAAACTATTCGCTCATTTGAGTTGAATCCAATAATTGGTTTCCATTATTAGGAGCCCTGGATGAGTGGAAAGTGTTTGTACCATATTGTTTTATACCAGTCCGTGGACCTCTGGGGGTCTGCAAGCTACGTCTGGGATTTCCAAAGGGGTCTGCACCCCTATTCGAAATTGTTTAGGGGTCCGCAAATGTAAAAAGGTTGAAAACCACTGCTGTATACTAATCACCCCAGAAATCCCTGCTCTCTCTCTCCACCTGAATTTTACATTAACAGGAACCTTGCTAGAACCCATCTGCAGCAAAGCAATGTTCATTCAGGTCTGGCTTTACTTACACTTAGAATTACTGGGCCAACCTCTGCTCTCTAATGTAAACCCAGAGCAATTTCATTAGTGTCAAAGGAGCTGCTCCTGATTTACCCCAGCAGAACAGCAGAATTGGTTCCACTGTCTGTTTTGTTTAGAAACTAGGCTGCCACTTTCTTTTAAAATCTGTAGTCAATGAAATATTCCGTTAACATTTAAAGGCTATAACACAGGCAGCAACAACAAACTCTCCTCCCCTACCCCCTCCACCGCCTGGGTAATAGCTTCATCTCACCTTTTCACAGAAACTGCTGCTCAACACTAACTGTGGTGCAGCTAGGTAGGGGCGGATTCTCCATCTCTGGCGTCTTCAAATCCAGACTGGCTGCCTTTCTGGATGATAGACTTTGGTCAAATACAAGTTATTGGGCTCAGTACTGGGAGATTTGGGTCAAACTCTATGGCCTGTGTTATTAAGGTCAGACCAGATGTTCTAATGCCTTTAAAGTCTCAGAATCAAACAATGCCACCTCATGGTGAACCTACCCCGAGGATCACTCCTTGGCTTCTTCCCCGGACTGGGCGTTCAGAGGTGCCAAAGGCAAGGGCAATTTTAGTGACCGTCCACAGAGTGCAGGCCAAAGACCAACTTTTGTCCAAATAGTCTCTGACTGTTTGATGGTTAACAGAGGCAGTTAATATTAATACGGGCTGGATAGAACTAGTGACCTAAAAGTGAAAGGTGATGCGTCTTGTACAACCTTTGAAGCCATCAAACTTCCCTTGTTGATGAATTAGAGGGTGCATGTGCCTGCAGTCTAGTCAGAATTGCTATGTACTGCAGGTTGTTGTCCGTGACACTCCTGATAAGCATATGTTTTAATTCCCATCTAACATTTTTGTGAGCATTAACTATTTTAACGCGGATCTTCTTTTTATCGATATAAATGTCCCATCCCTTTTTGAATATAAAGAGGGCATACAAAGGGCTGAAACCAGACTGAAGATTTTTTGTAAACAATGTACAAAAGCATGACAATGAGAAGAGACTCTGGGAAAACGCTCGCTAGGGGCGCTTCCTGTTTTGCCAACCATCTTGCAGAAAGCAGCTTCTTTCCTTTAGGAAGTTAAGTTGGTTTTGCTTCTATGAAAATTAAATAAATTGACCCCCCTTCCCTAAATGTTGGGCCATTTTAAAGTCCGCACCTGTTGAACACAGCAGACTATTAACAGAGTGATGGATTCACGTCACTACTGTACAGTCTCAAGCGAGAGCAAAGGAATGGAAACCACACACTTGACTGCTAACCATGACATCGGTATGGAAACGCGTCACAGCTCCTGCCACCACCTATGACTCTTGTGCAATAGCAGTCACAGCTCCCAGGGTTGAAAATGAGGTGTAGGGAGGAGGTGATCGGTGGGAAGGAGAAGACCCTTGGCTAGGTTAGAACACCGCAGCTGGTGGCTTTAGAGGCTTTGTACAGCTGTTCGGGGCAGGACGCAGCAGCACTTGCTACTACAAGGGGAAGAAGAGGAAGTGGTGTCCCATCAGATCACGAGTTAGCAGAGAGGCAGCGTGGTCTTGGGGGTGGGGCACTGGACTGGGAGTCCGGAGAGCTCGCTTCTATTCTTGGGTCTGCCTTTAACTTGCTACGTGATCTTGAGCAAGTCACTCACTTCTTTGTGCCTCTGGTTCCCCTTTTACTTCTTGTCTATTCACATTGGAAATTCTTCAGTACAGGGACTGTCTTATGATGTTCCTGAACATTGTCTAGTACAACAGGGGAATCAGGCCTTGACTGGGTTCTGTAGGTGCTACCATAATAAAAATATTAGTGCAAAGGAAGCAAGAGGTCCTAGCTCGGCCTAACGAAGCTTTTTGAAAAGAACCAGAAATGAGTCACTAGCACTGTGTCCCCTTTCCTACTCCACCCTTCTGCCACTCGCAAGGGATGCTGTGCATCTAAACTCCAAGGAGGGTTTAGGTAAAGCCAACCTTTTAAGCTGTTACTCCCTGCAACTTTCCGACTGCAGCCACTATACACAACTGCAGCTGTCCCCACAATAGCTGGGGAAGCTTTATCGGAGGACAGGCTCTGAAAGGAGCATGTCTGAACTTCTGCAAAGCTTTGGAGGCGCATGGTCTGAGTGCACCAGAAACCCCTGAAAAGGGGAGAAGGTTCTCAAGCCTCAGCTGAAAATGCTTTGCACGGCTCTCCCAAGTCGAGAGTTCTCATCCAGCTGTGCCACACTGCACAAGTAACTTCATCTCTGTGCCTCTGTTTCTACTACTTAGTTCAACGTGCTGCAGTAACACTGACTAACTGATCCTTGTACCGCTCAGGCTGAGTAGTAGTATTCCTACAAAATGGTATAGGGAACCTCGCAAATGGCAGCAAGCAAATCCTTCTTGTTCTGCCACTCACATACCACAGCAGCCCTTCAGAAAGCAAATATTAATGAAAATAGTCTCACTTAGGGGAGGGGATTTGCTTCCAAATTCTGATTGAATGAGAAAATTCAGTATCTAGACACATGGCCTTGACTTCAGTGGAGTTATGGCTATTTACCAGCTGAAGATCTGAACCCTTGAGTGACTTACCACCTCACTGGGAGAGAAAAAAGGTACAGCCGAACCGTCAGAAATATCAGGAATGTTGACTTGGGTCAGTCCCCATTTGGTTGATTCTACGCTAGATATGTCAGAGCTGAGAGCTCTCGTACCTTAATGGAATATTCATCAATGGTGATCTTTAACACAGATGTCCTTTCTCCCAAATGTTAATTGGACATTGATGTTAAAAAGGTGTTAGCAAAAGAAACCCAAACATATTAAAGCAATCTAAAAATCCTCACTCTTAGCTGCAGAGCTCTTACTTTCGTGAATTTAGTAAGTTGTTATTTTACTAGTTCTCTAGTCAGTCTTCCAGGGCAGATGGAACCTGAATGTTTAATGTAATAAGCAGGGGGAAATTTTAAGCCCCTATGGACATTTTATCAATCCTAGAGAAGTAAAAAGTATTTCCACCCTTTGTGGGTCATCTTTAATGGCCGAGTTAGAGAATGGAGATCAATAAATCCATTTATTAAACTATCTGTTCTTACAGCTAATGTTCCACATTAATATTCGGCTACACAGGTACATACTTGTGGTAAGTGTGCTTCAACCAGGGAAATGACATCACCACAAGAGAGGCAGGATGGATTTATGGTCAAAAGCACTCATCTGGAGTCCATTCCTGGCTTCACCCAGATTTCCCACATGATCGTGGGCAGATCTTACCTATTCTCAGAGTCCTGGTTCCCCAAATGCAAAATAATTTTCTCCTTTCCATCATGCATGTAGTGGTACAATCTATGCCAGTGAAGACTAGAGAAAAACCTTGATGCAAGGCTAAGGAGCAGCAGATACAGGCACCGGTGGAGAGCATAAGAATTTCCACAGAAACAGTTCTAAAGACTGCAGTACCCCAAGAAGTAACCATGGCTTCTTGCATTAATTGTCTGTGCTGTCCTAGTGCTCTAGTGGTGGCCAAACTACAAGCATGTAGCTTCAACCACTTCTGCCATCCCTACACCACTGGCAATGACCTTCAGTGAAGGAACAAGCAGTTTTGTGATGCTGCTCAAACATGCCAATCCATTTTGTTCAGACTTTACTTGTTCCTTCATAGGAGTTGCCCAAAGGGTTGTCAGCAACCCTGGGACCAGATAGGGAGATGTAGCAGCATGTTGAAATTTCACAAGAATCTACCACTAGGCTGTAGCAAAGGACACCCAGACAGCAGACAGGGGGATACACCGGGGCAACTGCAAAAACATCACATTCAAGTAGTTGTCAAGTTGGCCAACTCAGCTCTTCCCAACCTGTGATCCACAGCCATCTGTGTTAGATTCAGTTCATACAGATCCTGCTCCCCAGCGTGGAGTGGGGGACAGATGATGGCTGTGATCTGAATCAGTTTATAAACACACACACACACACACACACACACACACACCCCATTCTGCTGATTGTTTAATGCTGCTGGCTCTGAGCGGCAACTGTTCCAATATCAGATTGGTAACGCTTTCCTGGAAATCTCAGTCTCAGACCAATGAAAGCTCACAAAGGGAAGTGATGACTAATTCCATGCATCACAGACGGCTTGTGAGAAAGTGTGAGTTCTGTATTAGCAGACACACACACCAGCCTGCCTCGCTGATCTGAACATTCAGCTGTTCAAATATTTAACTGGAAAAGTTCCATGGAATCATCAGTGCAATGTACTAAGTACTTAAATGCCAGATTGAAGTGGGGAAATCCTAGGCATTCAGTATGAGCCAGACTGGCACAGAACTGGAAGTTGAACAAAGAGATCAGTGCTATCAAATACCCTCCTCCTGATATGGAAACGTATTAATTAGTTAGCGGCTTTCTTCATGCTGCCAAAGCAATCCTCTGTCAGAGCTGTTTCTTTATTCCCTTGAAGTTAATTTGCAGTGCTGTTCTCAAGAGTTGTACATAGGTAATTAGGTCAAATAGCCTAAAGATGATCAGACATGGGCCCAAGCTTTAAAATAGAAATCCAGACCTGTACTGCTCCAGCCTTCAGGGGTTGTTCTGAGCTAGTGGTGTGGTTCAGCCCATTGGAGACATGATCAGATACAAAATATGGATCCATGTTCATATTCTGGAAAAAATCTCCCTATGCCTTGATGCTAAATAATCCCAAATTAGATTAATTTCCAGGAATGCTGCAAAAAGCAGGGTTTGGGGGAAGTTTGAGGGTATATTTCTGGGACAGTTTTGCAGGTTTGATTTATTGGCAGAACTTAGCTTTATATGATTGAAGGCAGTGTGGCTTAGTGGATAGATCACTCAGGAGACCTGAGTTCTATTTCCTGTTCTGCCACTGACCTGCTAGGTTATCTTTGGCAAGTCACTTCATCTCCCTGCGCCTCACCTTCCCCATCTGTAAAATGGGGATAATGATACTGACCTCCTTTGAAAAATGCTTTGAGATCTATGGATGAAGAGCGCTGGATAGGAGCTAGGGATTATTACTAAAGAGCAGAAATTTAGGCCCTGTCTATTTTTAAAAGGGTTTGCTTGTGTAGAGAGCAGGCAGATTCCCCACTGAATGAAAGTTCTTTGGCTGGAAGTATCCACATTAGTCAACTGGAGTCAGGCTGAATGGGGGAGAGCTGGCTCATGTCACATGCTCACATCTGTGCAACAACAGCACTCAAGGAACTACACTTACAAAGTATCAATATTGGAGCCATTTAAAGGGTAACTTTCTCCTTCCATTTTGCAGTGTATATGGGCTTGTCTCCACTTCCAGGAAAATTAATCCAAATTAACTAAAGTGTGTTAATTTGAAGTAGAGTATTTAAACTGCATTAAACCCTATGTGAATACCCTCACTCAGAATTAAAAAGTCTTTAATTCCTTTTATTTTAATTCACTTCCAAAGTGAATTAAGGCAAACCAAATTAAAGTCACTTTAATTCTGAATAAGGGTGTCCACAGGGGGATTTAATGCAGTTTAACTAATCCACTTTACATTCACACCTTTAGTTAACTTGGATTAATTTTCTGGATGTCCCTGTGGAGACAAACCCTTAGAGTCGTACAAATGAAAGATCCTGTTGCTGAATCTTTTAGAGGCACATGGTAAACCTCTCTCATAGCTTGGATGACTATACTATGCAAGACATGTTTTAACACAATACAACAGGAAAGAGACGCTCTGTCCCAACATGCCGACCATTTCCAACTTAATCCCACCTTCCGGCTTCTCTGCATACCTCTCCATCCCCAACTTTGTCAGAACTAAGTGCAGAGGTCTCTTGAATTCTGCATTTCAGTTGCTTTCTCCAGTAACTCAATAAACATGATCATTGTGCTCTGAGTCATAGATCTCAGAGCACTTCACAAAGGAAGCCAAGTTATCGTCACCCCTATTTTAATGATGGGGAAATGGAGACACAGGTCAGTGACGTGACCAACCCACCCTCAAACAGCAGGTCAGTGGCATATCTGGAAATGTGACCCCGGTCCCAGACCCCCAGTCTAAGGCCCTGGCCACTAGATCACACTGCTCCATAACTGCGAGGAGATTCATTACAAATTACTCATTAACTTGCAAGATAATCCATCACAAAATGAACTTTAGCACATGTACCTCAGTTTTATTTATTTACAGGTACATTGTGGAGCACTGCAAGTGATCTGTAGTACACAACAGCAAAGGAATGAAGATTTTCAGCACTGTGCATTGAGAGTCATAGCTTCTAAGGCCAGCGGGGACCATTACGTCAGCTACCCTGACCTCCTGCATAACACAGGACACAGAATTTCTCCCAGTGGTTCCGGCACGAAGACCATAGCTGACTGAGGTACAGCATGGCTTCTGGAAAGACATCCACTCTTGATTTAAAAACTGGCAGTGAAAACACTTTACAGGCAAGTGAGCTAAGACAACCCTTTTGGTGCCTGAATTACAAGGTTACTGATGAGCAGAGTGTAAAGTAGCAAGGCTTTAACGGTACCAAAATTTGTTTCAGACAAGACACAACCTTAGAATTTATTTATATCCCAATAGTGGGCTCAAAGAGAGACTACAGACTCCTCTGTTTATAAATACTTCTTTTATCAAGTCATTATGGGCTATACATTTACCCAGCTGTTATTCAGAACTTCCGCTATCACCACCACCAAGTGCTTGTCTTCACATACCGTGCAGCTGCATCATGTCAGTGAAGATGCTGCTATGCCCACGGGAGAGCTTCTCCCGTCGCCATAGTTAGTTACTGCCTCTTGGGGAGGTGGATGATGTTGATGGGAGAAACTCTGTTCAGGTGGGATAGCTAATGCATGTTAGCTCTGCTGTTTAAAAAAAAGCCACCACAATTTTGCACTGAAAAATCAGAGTTCCATGTGGATACCAAACATGTGAATTTGGCCCAATAACTCTATGGTGGAATATGGCCCTTTCCCTAAACCAGGGGTAGGCAACCTATGGCACGGGTGCCGAAGGCAGCACGTGAACTGATTTTCAGTGGCACTCACACTGCCCGGGTCCTGGCCACCTGTCCGGGGGGCTCTGCATTTTAATTTAATTTTAAATGAAGTTTCTTAAACATTTTAAAAGCCTTATTTACTTTACATACAACAATAGTTTAGTTATATATTATAGACTTATAGAAAGAAAACTTCTAAAAATGTTAAAATGTATGACTGGCACACGAAACCTTAAATTAGAGTGAATAAATAAAGACTTGGTACACCACTTCTGAAAGGTTGCCGACCCCTGCCCTAAACACTTGTATTAGTAGGTCCTTAAGGAAGACAAGGACACGTGGGCAGGGGCGGCTCTAGCCATTTCACCTCCCCAAGCACTGCGGCACGCCGCGGGGGGCGCTCTGCCGGTCACCGATCCCGCGGCTCCGGTGGACCTCCTGCAGACATGCCTGCGGATGCTCCACCAAAGTCGCGGGACCAGCAGACCCTCCGCAGGCACGCCTGCGGGAAGTCCACCGGAGCCGCCTGCTGCCCTCTCGGCGACCGGCAGAGCACCCCCCGCGGCATGCCGCCTCAAGCACGCGCTTGGTGTGCTGGGGCCTGGAGCTGCCCCTGCACATGGGTACCAGTTCTGCACAGCACATAAGCACATCCAGTTAAGTTATTGGCACTTAAGCACATGCTTAAGTGCTTTGCTGAATCAGAACCTAGAAATACAAGAGAATTCTCCTCTCATTAACACTAATTTGACACCAGCAGAACACAAAACCTGAAGTCTCAGTGACAATCAGATCATGGGAGAGATCACACATAGTCCAGCATGCAAACCTTGTTCATTCCTAGCAGATTCAGCATCATCTCCTTTGTAGCTTCCACAAGCTCTCTCCGTGGGAACTATTCTGCTAAGGTTGCAGCTGAAGAGCAGAGCCGCATTCACTCATCTGGAGAGTTAGAATTTAACAGCTCCCCAAAGAAGATTATGCTTAGCACTCACAGGCCATTAGATGTTGCAATTCAAATCTTTGCTGAGCTCTCATTAGAAGGAGGTGAAGCTATTTGGCCTAATTGTAAAAGGCTCACTGGGGTACGATGTGATTACTGCACAGAGCACAGGAATGTTGAGTTCTCAGGCCAAGTTTTTCTGGTCTGTCAGAAGGAGCTGGAATCAGAAGCAGCCGCAAAGACTCCAACAACAAGTGTGTTTCCAATTGTTACCATACGCACCGTTTTTGTTCTCAGTTATATAAATGTCATTGGAAATAAACTGACAGAGAACAGAGTCATCTGAAGTGAAACTATGAAAACAAGAAAGAGGCATGTTAAGATACAGGACTTAGGGAGTACGTCTACACTGCAAAAAAAAAAAACAACTAAGGGTGTTCATAACTCCTGTTACAATACAGTGAAGACATGGCAGCTCCAAGACAGATTAGCATCTTGAATTCAACCCCAGATTCTCCTAGAGGCTTTAACTCAAGCTGCTAACCTGAGTTGCTGGGTCTTCACTGCCGTTTTAACCCACATGAGCTAACCCAAGTTTGCAAAAAAGCGCCATGTGAACATCACAGAGGGCTTTGGACTGGGACTCAAGAAACTTATGCTCAATCTACAGAGGCGTTATATCCGCTTAGCTACATCAGTCAGGAGTGTGAAAAACCCACACCCCAGACCAGCATAGCGACGCAGACAGAACTCCCAGCGTACATACAGCTACATCAACAGAAGATGGCTTCGTTCTAGGAGATGGTATTCCTGTACGGACTGAAAAAAAACCCTGCTGTCTGTGTAGGCTGCATCTACACCAGCCGTCACCACAAGATCACTTTTTGATGCACAAGATCAACCCAGGAACTACCTTGCCCCTTCCCTAAGGCCCCGCTCTCTCCATTCCCCCCTCCCTCCGTCACTTGCTCCCCGCATCCTCACTCACTTTCACCAGGCTGGGGGAGGGGATTGGGGTGTAGGCTCTGGGCTGGGGCTGAGGGGTTCAGAGCGGGGGAGGGGGCTGCAGGCTGAGCTTGGAGCAGGGGTGCAAGCTCTGGGAGGGAGTTCAGGTGCAGGGGTCATATGGTCACACTGCACCTAATCTCACAGAATCCACTGGACAGTTCATGAGTTTCACTTTTTATTAGTATTGTTTGCGGTTTATAGATCCAAAATCTTTCAGGGATGGTCACAAATCATTGTAACATTCTCAACTGTGGGGTGTGCATTGGTTGAGCCAGGGGCAGGTGTTTGGGGTGCAGGAGTGAGGGGTGCAAGCTCTGGGAAGGAGTTTAGTGCAGGAGGGGGTTCCGGGCTGTGGCAGAGTGATGGGGTGCAGCAGGGGTAGGGGTGCAGACTCTGGGAGGAAGTTTGGTGGAGAGGGGCTCCATGCTGGGGTGTGAGTTGTAGGCTCCGGCTGGGAGGCACTAACCACAGGTGACTCCTGGACATGGCCCCACGCCACTCCTGGAAGCGTCTGGCTGCTGGCACATCTCTGTGGCCCAGGGAGCTGGGGGGCAGCGGGTCTCCATGCGCTGCCTGTGCCTGAAAGCACCGCCCCTGTAGCTCCCATTGGCTGGTTCCCAGCCAATGGGAGTTGCAGGGACAATGCTGGGGGCAGAGGCAGTGCGTGGAGCTGCCCCCTTCCCCCTCCAGGGGTTGCAAAGACGTGCTAGCAGCCAGATGCTTCCAGGAGTGACGTGGGGACATGGCAGGCAGCCTGCCTGCCTGAGCCCCACTGCGCTGCTGGACTTTTAGCCGCCCAGAGATCATGATTGACAGGCAGAGGCTCCATGATCAACCCGTGCCAGTATAGTCTCTGTAGCACACACACATCTTTGAATTCTATTCCTGGCTCTGCCACTAATCTGCACAATGCTGGGCAAAACATGTCACTTCCCCATGACTCAGTTTCCCCATCTTTAAAAGACACCTTGTGTGAATCATATTGAGATGCACAGATTAAGTGCACCATATCGGATCTTCCATAATTATTCTATCTTGGGACATCACATTCCAGGAAGCTTCAGTCCCAGAAGTACTGCGACAGAAAGGATGCACTTCTGGGAATGACCTAACAGGGCTGTAATTAGCCACTGGAACAATTTAAAAAGGATCATGGTGGATTCTCCATCACTGGCCATTTTTAAATCCAGAGTGGATGTTTTAGAAAAGATCTGCTCTAGGAATTATCTTGGGGAAGTTCTGTACAGTACATCAAACTAGATCACAATGGTCCTTTCTGGCCTTGGGATCTAAGAAGGTGCCTGCATTTCTCACAGGAATTAGACAGGATTTTTCTTGTTGTTTGCATAAAGATTAAAAACAAAGTGGGTTGAACACTGATTCAAAAGATGAATATAGTCAAAGGGGACTATAGACTCCGCACTCAGTAAAGCTCCCAGGGATGTCAGCGTAACTTTGTATTTAGAAAGAACAAAAAATTGATCGTATTGTTAGGTAGCTGTCACCATATGGTGCTTACACCCAGTCTCAAGTTCTTAGCAGGTCTGAATAACCGTCCTGTGTTAATCATTCTCTTTAGAGGAGCTGTTGCAAACAGCAAGACAGTTTCCTCTCTGCCATAATCTCTGTAACAAGAGTCAATCCTTGGGGCAAAGTTGCTTCCTGGGAATTGTTTGAGATTTTTGAAGCGCAGATTTACAGTGTGTTGTTTGTGACCACCTCTGTTCAAGAACTGGCATGTACTGTAAACAAATTACATTTAAAAACTATCTAGATACTTGAAAGGCTCCCAAATCTGCTACCACTTGGCATAGAGGCAACAGTAGGAATGAGGAATTCAAGCAACGCTGCATTATATAAACCATTAACACCACTATAGCTCTGACCAAATGAATAGGGAGTTTCATGTTAGCACCAAATGGGCTTAGTTTGTAGGAAAGAAACTCCTCCAACAACACTGAATTCCAGCTCGTTTTGTGTTGGCAATGACAAGTTGCAATAGGAGAGAGAACCAGGCTTCATGCTGATGCATGTTACAAATTCTTCCCTTTCCTACATATAGGCCAGGAAACACTGTTTGTCCTTCAAACCTTGATATTAATGTTCTTCCTCGTTAACAAAGTAAGGCTACAAAAGAAATTTTAAAACCATATTTGTTACAAAACTCCAGAATAAAAATCAATTAAGATTTCAGCTCACAAAAACCTGTCACAGTAAGTAATGTTAAGGTCAAAATATTAATAAAAGTAAAGTTGAAGGAGTTAAATCTGACACTCAATTCTTAGCTCCACTTGGTGATGGAAAGACAACAAAACTAGTTTCCCAGGGGTTTGTTTATCTCTTAGAGCGAAGGCCTCCAGCTTTCCAACACTGACCACCACTCCAGATACTCCAAGTGTTAAAAGAGTTTTTAAAAGGCACTAACAAGCAGCCTGATCCAACATCTGTTGTAGTAAATGTGAGTCTTTCACTAGAGGAAGGGCAGTCCAGTCAGTGAGGTGCTCAGGTAGGGAATTCCCTGCTCCGCCATTGGCTTCCTGTGACACCTTGGGCAACTCACTTAGTCTCTGTGCCTCAGTTTCCCATCTGTGCAATGGGGATAACAGCCCTGTCCTACCTCACGGGGGGTGTTGTAAGGATCAGTACATTAAAGACTGAGACACATAGTCATGGGGGGGGGGGGGCGTATAAATACCTTAGATAGACTGGCTGGGTTGCACAATGTACATGTGCCAATAAACATATCTCATGATCTCTTCTCTTAGCTTCCCATCTTTCCTTATTGTGTTTAGGCTCAAAGTTCTTCAGGACTGGGACCTGACCTTTTAAACACCACACCCATAATATAACTACTACTGGCTTTCATAGTCCGTCATCAAGAAATAGGTCTAGCTCATACTCATCAGATTAAAGGACTTCTCTAATCCAGAATAAATTAAATATTTAACAAGTGAGGAAACAAATCACAAACCACTAACTCAGCTACATTCCTTTACATCATATTAGCTTAAAGTGTCCACATTCCCGAACAATCATTTAGGGACTGATCCGAACTGTGGCCCATCGAAGTCAATGAAAAGTTCCCCATTAGTTTCAATTAAGAAACAAGTGGTCATGAACCTCAGAGCATTAGAGAAGTTGTTGTTTCTATATCAATAAGGGTCATGTGTAGTCATGAGAATTTTGTTGCAATTTTGTTTCCTGTAATTTAGCCCCAGTATGAATTTCCTCCAGCAGTACAAAACAGCTAACACTAACAACCCCAAAAGCCCACTTAATGACAATACAGGCAAAAATTATATTCTCTCATTTCAACTAAGTGTCAAAAGTATGAGGATTCATTCAAACAAACAAACAAAAAAAACCTGGCTCATTTTCACTTAAAAGCAGTCCCAATTCCTAGAAAAGAAAAAATCATTACATTGACCCAATTTTATTTTTAAAAAAGTCTGCATTTTCATGGGATCAGAATGAAATTATATGCTCTCAAGTTTTACTGCAAACATTTCACAGTTGTAATAGCTGTCCAAAAGGGATGTGTCAATTTCATCTTAAAAGAATATTTTGTACAGCCTGTTTCAATCCATGCCCCAGGTCACTGATGTCACACACACAAAGTCCATTGGGGAAATAAATCAGGCCTATAAAATATAGTTGATATAATGAAGACAATTTCCCCCCCCCACTATCCTAACCAGCTGCACAAGTTCTTCTGTACTTGATCATTACCATATTCTGATTATACAATATTTAATTTGACAAGCTACTGCAGTTCAGGTTCAGCACGAGGACAGGAACATTCTTGTGGAAAAGTCAAGTTTGTGATGTGGTGGTAACACGAGGGAAGGGAATAGTGAAAGCAGCATTGAACATGCAAAGGCCAACATATGCAAATAAGGGATAGAAGCATCTAATAATGGCAATGTGAATAATCAAGCAGGAAGTTAAATCCTGTGACCCCACCCCGAAGTATTGCTCTCTGGAGAATCATAGTTCAGGTTGGGATCACATCTTATGTCAAAGGGGTCTTATCCAGAGGTCAGAACAGCCACTCAACCCCCACTGCTTCTACAACTACAAAGTATTATAGAATATGCCTACTGGGGGGCGGGGGGGCAGGGGGGAATTTCCATAGCAGAGAATCTCAGCATCTGGGTCAACTGACTCAGGCTCATGCTAAGGCCTAGAAACCATAGGTGCCGACTCCATGGGTGCTCCAGGGCTGGAGCACCCATGGGGAAAAATTAGTGGGTGCTCTGTACCCACCGTCAACCAAGCTCCCCTCACCCCCTGCCCCACCTCCTCCCCGTCCCCTGAGCACGCTGCATCCCCACTCCTCCTGCCTGGCTGCCACCGAACAGCTGTTTGGCAGCATTAGTATGCTCCGGGGGGAGGGGGGAAGGAGCAGGAATGTGGCATGCTCAGGGGAGGAGGTGGAGAAGAGGCAGGGCAGGGGTGGGGATTTGGGGAAGGGGTTGGAATAGGAGCAGGAGGGGGTGGAGTTGGGGTGGGGACTTGGGGGAAGGGGTGGTAATTGGGGTGGGGCCTTATGGAAGGGGTGGGATGGGGGCGGGGCCGAGGGAGGGTCGAGCACTCACGGGAAAGAGGGGAAGTTGGCGCCTATGCTAGAAACAGCAGTTTAGACACTTGGACTTGGGACCAGTGAGGGGGAAAGTCTCCAGCCTGAGCCCGAACATCTGCACTGCTATTTCTAGTCCTATAGCATGAGCCCCACAAGCCCAAATCAGTTGACCCGGATGCTAAGATTTGGCATCACAGCTCTTTCCTCACCCACACCGCTAGTGTAGACCTACCCATAGTAGCATCTTAGAGGACTGTGGAACTAGAGCAAGAACTGACAGGGATTTGAAGGGGATCCTTATGTGAGCAAGAGTCAGGCTAGCTGTAACCCTAATAACATGAGATTTGTAGAAGTGCGGATTGTGTGAGGCGAGTGGGAAAGAACCATGTGAGAAGTGTTGCGACCTTGTGTTAGATAAGCATGGAATGTAGACTAGAGTCTAAATGGAGGTGAGAAAAGTAAGATATCAGGATGACCTATGTATAAACAAAATGCAGCTGTTGCTCATTATTGTATGTAACAAAGGTATAAATGCTTGCTGTAATTGTTTACCTGTAGAGAGACCTGTTTAGCTCTCTCGCTCCACACAATTGCTAGAGATAATAAAGTATCTGACTTGGTGCACCCAACATGAAAGTGAGAACTCTGTTTTTCTCCGACAGGACCCAGCCACGATGGAGATCCCACTGTACTAAAAACTGTAGAAACACATAGTAAGCTCTTTGGGGCGGGGACTCTCTGAATGTCTGCATAGACAAGAGAGAGACGTTACTTGGTCTATGTAGTGGTTTAATTTAATAGATGTCTGAAAGAGCCTTAAGTGTGGGTGCTGGTATAGGAAACGTATTGCAGAGACCACTCTTTGACCAGGGAATAGAAAGGCTTCCCTACTTCACCTCTTACCAAATTTAGTACAGGGGGAAAATAAGTAGAATTCTCTTTCTCTAGAGTAATACTTACTATATGGTACACACAACCTCCAACCCAATCTAGATATACAAGCATCAGCAACTCTTTGATGTAGTCCGTTGGACGCTTCCTTTCATTAAAGGAAGAGAAACATCTGCTCTGCCTCAACTATATTTCATATCAGCATATATAATCTCCTCTTCTTTTATACTGCTACTCAGCTAAGCTACCATAGCAATAACACTCCATACAGACCTGAAAGGTACCCAGAGAATGACCAGACTTACCATTTGGTTAAGTTTATCTCGAATATGACCAACCACCAGGATTGGCGATGATATCTGTTCTTGGCTGTTCAGCAGTTCGGGGCTGGTTTGTAATTGTGGCAAGTGTTTATTCAATGACTCTGTATCCGTGAACAACAGTCCTTTAGCCTTACCTCAGAATCTTTCTCCAGCTGGTTCCTGACAACAATCAGATTATACAGTATCCTGTCATCATCGGCTTCAGTGTGGGACATGTCGTGAGGGGTGCTCCACAGGTTCTTCTCCTCGTCCCTCGCCAAGGTGGCTCCAAATGAGGCATAAGGGTTTTTATTACTGAAAGGGGGAAAATATTGAGGTGCAGTTGTCAGTGACTGAGTTTATAGAACTTGACTGCAGCTCTCCTATCAGGTGTATTCAGTAAGTGGTGTCTGTATGGCTCAGCTGATAACATTTTTGCCCCAAAACAGAAAAGCAGGTGTGCCAGCCTGGCGCTAGCACTTAGTCTAGTACTCACGGCTCTCCCTCAAGGCATTACTGGTGGTGTTGCGCTGTTAAAGGTGCTGTACTCTGAACGAGACAGGAAACCCACTCATCTTAAGCATTCACATGGTACCTTTCAAACCAACCTCCTTCTGCACAATAAAACAGGTCATTCAAACACCTGATAGCTACCACCATCATCTACACCACCACTGCTAGGCCCCAGGTGAATGTCTTTCTTTGGAAAGGCACAACATGAAAAGTGGACTTATCCTTCTAAATACACTATCCTACATTCCCACAGCATTAATTCCATTCAGCAATGGTACAGCTGCCTTCTTCCAGTCAACCGGTTCTGGTGTGCATTGGTGACAGGTCTGGAACTTTCAAGTCAGCTGTATGCTGACTGAGTTTGCCAGCAGTCAGCTCCAATGCACGTTGTTGCTCCAGTTGGCAGTGATTGCTGGAATACTGGGGGGCCTCCCTTTATCTTGGGAAATTACTCAAACCTACTGCACCCCAAAAGCAGATTAAACATCCTTTTATAAGTTCTTAAAGCAGCACCGTAAGTCCCCCGGGTCGCAGACTTACACAGGGGGTGAAGAGAACGGTTCTGGGTGTTGCAAAGCTCGCTCTCTATTTCCAAATCAGAAATAGGGGGAAATGTCAAGGACTGAGATACAATTTATCTTTCCTTCCTCCCTCCAACACCCCAGTTTCCCTGTTACATTGGCTTGGAAAGTTAATCTCATCCTTATATGGGAAAAAGGGTTCCCCCTCCAAAACAAAATCCATTCACTACTACTCCACTAACAGCCTTGTCCAGACACTTCAATCCCACCAGCCACTGATCACAAGTAAACATTGTTCTGGTGCCCAGTCAGATCCTCTGAATCTGACGCTACAGCAATTGCACTTAGCTGAACCATTCGCTCCCTGGGGCAGGAGAGTTGAAGTGTTAGCTATTGCGTATTTCAAGCCTCCAGCACATTTGCCAGGAGCACTGAATATATTTAATGGAAGAAAAGAGGCAGAAATTAAGTCTGCTCGCTACTGGCTTCCAGAGCCTATGGCTTCCATGAGTGTCCCTAAGATTTCTCTGCTCACCCAGATCATTACAAAGCCCAGGACATTAAGGGGATTAGATGTATAGTTCTTAGTATGACCATCACATTTGTGTTTTATCTTGGCTGCCAGTTCCCATGTAACCACTCAATCCATGGCATGAACATAAAGATTTCAGGGGCCTCTTAACCTGCCTTTGTTCTTTGACAGGCCGATGTCAGAGAGGCCACCTTCAGATAAGACACCAATATATCAGGAGGCCTATAACCCATGGCAGGTTTTACAACTATCAATCAGGAGAGGGAATCAGCTGTGGCAGCTGTTGCCACTTCCACTGGTGGTGCAGAAGGGGCTGGTAAATCCTGCAGCTGTCGCTGGGAAAAGGAGCAAGGGACTCAGGGGACAAAAGACCCTCTCTACTTAGTCCCTTGGCAGCTTTGCAGAACAAGCCTAGGTAGCAGTCAGCAGCTCCCCCTCCTTTTTAGGGCTCGTGGTGGGTCCCCGCCCTTTGTAGATTTCACCATGGGACTCTGTGTCACAGCACAGCCCAGGATCCAACCTGTCATCTTTAAAGACGGGGCTCTGATCTCCTGCCCCACCCAGCTCCTGACATCATCGAAGGACTGTACATTTCTAAACTTGAGCTCCGAGTTAGCTACTTAAGAAATGCAATGGTAGGTTGGGACTATAGGGAGATTTAGTGGAACCCACCATTTACACACACCCACATCTATGTTTACGTCACGTTTGACCTCATGCCAGTGCCAAAACACAAGGGAATTCAAGAAGCCCGGCCTTCCATCCTTGACTCCTATTGTCTCCAGGTATTGTAGCTCCTGCAGTCTACTTAAATGCAAAAGGCACATGCTGAGGATAGTGTCATTTGAGCTTTTTTATCTTGTTGTGCCTGCTCTCATCACACCCTTTGCAGTGCATGCTTGCCTATACTGCTTGCTTTCATCTAATGCTTGGCATGGAGGATGGAGTGGCATCAATACTTTTCACACTAGCAAACAGACAGAGTACTCCGCCTGTTAAATGCCAGGAAATTTCAGCCCCCAAATCAAACAAATTCCAATTGTGCATACAAAAGATCATACATCTAGGCACACAGTGTAAGAAATTAACTTCTCACAAGTGTTATTCGTGGCCTGCATGCTCCATATATATTATAGCAGTGACTAGGGGCCGAATTACACCCTTCTCCCAGAAAAGCCTATCAAAGACAAGAGATACTCTGATAATTCCACAGGCCCAAACTCAAAGTTCCCAAGGAGCCCTGCCGTCAGCAGGAAGTTTGCTTGTCCACAGCACAAGCAGGGGAGTCATTGTCTCAACCAGCAGACATCACAAGTCTGGAAGAGAAACGCCCCAAGGGATCACAGGGCCTTTAAGGAGAGCAGCAG
This sequence comes from Mauremys reevesii, assembly GCF_016161935.1. Lineage (NCBI taxonomy): Eukaryota > Metazoa > Chordata > Testudines > Geoemydidae > Mauremys > Mauremys reevesii. The sequence goes on along the minus strand of NC_052633.1, from coordinate 10,916,967 downwards.
TATCTGCAGAGAGGCCTAGATCCTTCCTCATCCCTCATGGTAACACAGTTTGCTCAAGATCTGAGAGGCCTTGGCCTCATCACCTGTCTTCTGATTGGATTTGAAAGGACAGAAAGTGCTCAGCTTAATGCAGAAAGGGACATAATTAACTTAGGCTAGAAAAATCCCCAGCTTTCCAGAGATGGGGTGACACTATGGGGAATGCCCCTTCCCCCACAGGAACCCATAGTTTGGGAGGGGGCAGGTTTGGAGAGTATGCCTCTCCTACCCCCTCTAACAGATCCTGGGCCAGCAGAACAGAGTCTCCATTCCTTTCATTCCTCTGATGAGGGAAAGTCACTGGAATGCAATGGTACTTTATTCTGGCTAGGGACACAGTGTTACCTCCCAAAGCCTGGGTGTTGAAGACACTAGATAAATACAAACCCTGGATAAGGCAGCAGAGCATATGCCTGAATATACTGTACCTGACCAGTAAGGACACTGGGTACTCAGTAGCATTAGGGGAGGATGGATTTGTGTTTGGAGCATTAGCCTAGGACTGGGCTGCACTCCTGGCTCTGTCACAGACCTGCTCTATGATCCCGGGCAAGTTGTTTGGTCTCTGTGCCTCAGTTCCCTACCTGTAAAATGGGGATAGGCCAACCAAAGGCAGTGTTATTTAGACTGCAAGCTCTTTGGAGCAGGGACTATCTCTTTATAGGTGATTGCTCAGTGGCTAGCACTGTAGGGTCCCCATGTAGGTGGGGTCCCCTGGTGCTACAATGATACAAAGACCTTTTCTGTTTTGATTTACTGGCTGGCAATTGGACTGTTTAGTTTACTTGTGTGCGCTGTCCAACGAGGGTTGTGTAATCCTGCTGGATGGTCGTTATGATGTTTAACACTAATTCAGTTTTCTTAATCAAGGTGACTGGATCTTTTTTGTAGGTATTTTCAAATTACTCCTTAAATTTAAAGAAATGATAATATCAGATGGGGATTCTGAAAGAAGAGGAGTAAATCTGCTCACTTCTTGTGAGGGACAAGCTGACTGGACCTAATATTTATACTATTTGCTCCCTTAAATTTAGTGCTTTAATTTGTTTTTATTCAGTACAGCCATTAACAACCTCTAGGCATTTTACCTGTGAATAAGGCCCCTTATAAAATATACTTACAGGAGCGCTAGCTTGTGAAGAATCATTTTTATACTTTACCATAAATATCCATACAGGAAGGTTATTTAGGCTTCTACTAGGCCAGGAAACCGTGTTTCCTTGTATTACCTGTTGCTTAATCTCTTGCAAAACTCTAATTAACAAACAAGCCAAGGAAAGAAACTTCAGAGGCAAGGATGGCACAACACCATTATTTCTAGACTAGTGCTGGCATGTGTTCAGTAAAGCCATTTCCAAATTAAATCTTTCTGGACTTCATCACTTTATATCCCAAACACTTCATATAAGGTGCAACCCTGCTCCCATTAAGATTAGTTGGAGTTTTGCTCTTAAATTTCAACAGGACCAAGGTGTCATAAATAACATCAGCATGCTTGCTACATTTTAATATGTTTTCAAGCTGCATTTCAATTATACACCCTGATTTGATCTTAAGCATGAGCAAAGTTTTACTCACTGGGCTGATGTAAGATGAACAACTCAGGAAATTCTGCATGTTCATACTGCCCTATGCCACAAAAAAAAAAAAAAAATCATCTTTTTGGACCATCTTCAGACAAGTACAAGACCTAACTCACGGTCACTTAGGGCTGGTCTACACTAAGGGGGAAAATCGATATAATATATAACAACAGCTAGCCACGCGATATAACGAGAAAGTCGGATATCTTTATCTTATCACTTACCCCCTCACGCGCGCGGGATCGATCCGCCGTCCGTCATATCGACGACCGCCCGCCGCGTGGTGGAGTGGAGAGAGAATCGATAGGATAGGGATCGCGATATATCGCATATATGATGAGACGATATATCGATCCCTGAATCGATGAAAAATTATGCGACACGGCGGTGAAGGGGTAGAGCTTAAAGTTCAGTTAGTCAGGTCGAAACAAAGTCAGATGTGAACCTCAAGTATTTTGTCATTCATACGTTTATAGCAGCAATGCTTTTCTCCAGCTCGGGAAGTGCTCCACACAGTGTGACTGAAATGCAGCCACCTCTGGGGTGGAGGGCAGTAGCATCTCACCATGTAGCTGTACAAGGAGGGATATTGTTGGGATGCTGGGCAAATGCCTGCTAGAGCCGAAAGGGGTTGTTTTAAGTGTCCATGCAGGTCAGACAGGTTCTCAGCTTCCAAGGTATCATTACGAAGTCTCCCATAGGAAGAGATTCACTGCTGGAATAAAGCAGCCACAACCCTATTGCCTTCAGTGGAATTGCTCCCACTTATCCCTCCACAGCATTTAGTCCTCATTTTGTCTCCTGTAGAAGAATACAAGGGTGATCCCATCCTAGTGGGTTCGGAAACCTTGTGTTCCAAATGCTAAGACAATCCCAGATGCCGGTCTTAAAAAAACACAAAAAATTTAATGCATTCCCCACTCCTGAAAGCACATGGGACACCACATAACTCGCAGAGACCCCAACAATGATTATTCCTATAGTGATGCATCTTCCTACGTGACATTTAGAAGGAAGAGATGGGGAAAAGCCAGCACTAGATCACCACCACCACCACACCCTCCCAGGTACAGAAGCTGAGTTGAGAGCATTTGGTGCATTGCCCAGCCTGGCCTCTATCCAGCAATTGCTGAGAGTTAGTGTTTCATAAATAGGTCACTGCTCCAAGGAGCTTTCAATATTTGAGAATATATTATCTACACTAAGAGCTTCAATTCTCTCTGTTCAGCTGCCTCCTGAGAAGGCCCTCCTTCCAGAGAGCTCACCTTCAGAGCGAGACAGATTACCAAGCATTTGTGTTTGAAGGAAGAGGCTACCAAAATAATTTTTAATCACAGTCTGCCATTTACAAAGGTTACATTAAACGCTCGGCAATTCATTTAGACTGAAAGCTCTGACATGCTAGATTTCACTATTGTCTAGAGCGAGACCTGACTATATTGGGAAACAAGTCTCTCCCTCTTTAACACCAGCTGAGTAATACGTTATTTTAATTTGGTTGGAACCCTTTAGCCTGGGCTTGGGGAAGTTTTCATGATTTTCATTCAAAACTCACTTGTCTGGGCATTAGAACTGCCAGAATAATCTTTTAAAACTCTGTTACAGGAGCTGAAATGCCAAACAATAAAAAGATGGCTGCAAGGTCCTCAGTTTAAACAAAAGTGCAACTCTTTCAAATAACGGCTACTGGGTTGTGGTGACACAAATAGCAAAGACAGACTCATGATACAAGGTGGCGGTCAGATGGATAGTGCTTCTATAGGATTTCCTGTGAAAAGCCAGCATTAACTAACAGGATCATCACTGTAATGTGTTACTAAAGAAAGGTGTTCCATGCAATCAGCTCACAGACTGAAGACTCACAAGGCTTTGCAAGACCATGAAACAATAAGAGGCTATTCCTCTCTCCATGCAGGTGCTTAACTCTCATTACATTAATGGGAATTTCCTGTAGCTGTGAGCACCAAGGTCAGGATTAAACGTCTATCTGTGTTATTATTTAGGTAGCGTATTTAAAAGCAAGGTATTATTTAGGTAGCGTATTAGGTAGGTAGCGTAATTAAAAGCAAGAGCTCAGGACAGTTAAATCCGTATTGCTCCCCACCTTAGTTTGGGATGTCGATGCCAGTGAAGTCCTGCACTTGCTCATTAAAAATAGAGGGGTTCTCCCCCTCTAGGGAGGTGGTCTCTGCACTAGGTCTGAGCAGACGGGTGCATAGGAGAACACAGATGTGTGGCAGGGGCAAGACTATTGAATTCGTTAGCATATGCAAACACCTGGAGAGCCAGAGTTAGTGGAAAGATTTTGCCCATATAGGGGGCTTTGGATCAGGCTCTAATAGTCCAAGTGATGTTAGGAGGAGGGTGGGAAGGAGAGGGGCTGCAAGCAACTGCTACTCCCATCACCAGTCTGCAACTCTGCACCCTGCTCCAGGGTGGGTCAAGGATTTCTGACCTGCTGCACTTGCACAGTTCATCCACAGAGAGCCCGACTGCCTGGGCCTTCTGCAGCTGAAGTGCCTCCGGGTCACTTGGGTGCAGCTTTGACAGCCCTGGAGACTGAAGTGCCTCCTCTCCCTTCCCAGAATAGTTTATATAAGCCTCTGAAATATGCCTGCAGAAACTGCCTATGTTTACACTAGCCATGAGGTGTGACTACAGCTGGAGTAGATGGAGCACCTGAGGGGCAATTCCACAGCAGCGTGTGCATCAATGTGGTCTGACCAACCTGCCCAGAACCCTGGGTTCTTACTCACCAGCCCAGTGGCAAAGAGGGGTCCATGTGTGTAACACGGCACTAGAAACAGAGCATAACCCAGGTCCTGCAGAGACTTACACATGTACTTAACATGGACATCGATGCACAGTCACAGCAGTCACCATGAGTTGTACCTTAAGCGCCCCAATCCTGAACAATTTTATTCAAACACTTCACTTTGCACGGACTTCAAAGAGACTCTTCACAGCACTCAAAGTCGTGCATGTGCTTTGCAGGATCAAAATCCTAATTTAGACTGAGGGAAAAAATTGTTTTTGCCATTTTCAGACAAGACCTGAAGCATTTTAAGTCATTCATGCGCCATTTGAAAAACAGAAGAAACTGAAGGTGCAATATACTTCTGACACTTTTATAAAACTGAAAAAAAATGTCTGGGTTTTTTTAAACGAAATGGGGGGGGGGGGAAATATCACAGAGATTAGTATAGTGAGTGTGAAAATAAAGCTCACCAAGGGAATGCTGTAGAATTCTTGTATCACGTATTAATGCAAGGCCAGATTCTGCCAGCTTTATGCTGACTGGTATGTGTGAACAATCCCCTGGACATCAATGGGATAATGGGTGCACAAGATCACAGGCGTTAATGCACATGCTTAACTACATAGTGATCAGTCACACTGAAGTCAGTGGGGCTACTCACAGTGCATAAAGTACATGAGTAAATATTGTGTAGGATTGGGGCCTTAAGGTTCTAGTGAACTAGAGAATCTGACTCAGGGTATTTACATGCAAGGGGTACAGCCATTGGCACGAAAATCTTATGAAGGCAAGAATGGAGCCACCTTTTTTTCAAAGTCTCTGTCTCTCCTACCTAGTGTAAGATTTTAAATAGAAATTGACACAAATATGGTATATAAAATGGATATTTCTAATGTGTTCATCACCATAGAATCTACCTTAGACACAAATATAGATTCATTTAATTAAATATACTGCATTAAAATATTTTTAGATCTAGCATATACAGCAGTCTCCATAAAGCTAGCCTTTACCACACAATGGTAACTGACACCACAGCTCATCCCCTAATCTACAGAAGCTCGACATACAGGAATTACAGGATGAGGCCTTTAGAATAGGGAGGTAACACCAGCATCTTGAACACCCGCGTGGGTAGTGCTGACAGATGCTGAAATTTAGTGGTTACCACTATACAAACTATAATACAAGCTTTCCTACGTGTAATACCAGCACTTCTCCTATTCTATATGTATTATGGAAAAAATAGTGTAAATACCTAGAGAAGAGCTGTTTACTGCTCATGTCTATCAATATTGCCAGTTAAAATTTAACAGATTCATAGACAATGGCCGGAATGCACGTGTCAGGTGTTGGATGAACAAATACCATAAGGGTTCAATCAACTGAATTAATCCACGTTAACAATGATTTACTCCACTGACCAAACCTTTACAGTCTAAACCTATTGTTTAAGAGGTGTCACTCCCTGACCTGACAAAAGCTGGATGTCAGTGTTAAAACTCAAACACCAAATGGTGCTCCTAGAGAAGCAGCACTTGGGTAGAGTTGACAAGAGCAGAGCAGGTTGTATTACTAATGCTTGGGGAAGCCACTAATAAAATGGATTGCATAACATGAATATTTAGAACAGTTGACAGGAAATACTGTCTGAGTCAGTTTCAGGACATTTAATTTTAAAGATACTGTATTAATGAAAGATCATAATCCCTTCAGACAAAGTCTGAGTCCCTTTTTAAAAAATAGGGATTCTATTCTTTAGGAAGAATAGCTTTACTGACTAGGAATAGGCATTTCAAAAGGAGACTAGCTCCTTTTATATGAAATTTTACATCGTAGTTCTAGTTACCACTACTGCATTTATTGAGACCAATAAACTCATGACATGCCCTCTTAATACTCTGGCTATTTAGAGCATAACAGCTGCCATACTGGGTCAGAGCATGGTCCATCTTGTCCATTTTTGACAGTGGCCCTTACCAGAGCTTCAAGGGGAATGCACAGAACAGGGCACTTCTGGAGTGATCTACCCCAGTCTTCCACTCCTAGCTTCTGGCAATCAGAGGTTTAGGGTCACCTCGAGCATGGGGTTGTGTTCCTGACCATGTTGGCTAATAGCCACTGATGGACCTACCCTGCATGAACTTATCCAGTTCTATTTCTGGCCATTACATCATCCCTCAGCAATGAGTTCCACAGGTTACTTGTGTGAAAAACTACTTCCTCTTGTTCATATTAAACCTGCTGCTTATTAATTTCATCAAGTGGCCCTTGGTTTTTATATTTTGTACCATTTTTGTGAAATGGTAAAAACACTTCTGTTCCACACCACATGTGACTTTATAGACCTCTATCGTATCCCCTCCTTGGCGGTCTCTTGTGTACACTGAACAGGTTTATTATTTTTAGACTCTCCTCATACAGAAGTCATTCCATACCCTTGATCATTTGTGTTGCCCTTTTCTGAACCTTTTTCAGTATATCCTTTTTGAGATGGGGTGATCAAACTGGACACAGTATTCAAGGTGTGGGAACACCATGGATTTTTCCAGATCATCAATGAATATATTGCACCGTACAAGTCCCGGTACAGTTCTGTCACGTCTCTTCATTCTGAAAATGGACCATTTATTCCTACTCTTCCCATCTTTTAACCAGTTATTGATCCATGACAGGACCTTCCCCCCAGGGGCGGCTCTAGACATTTTGCTGCCCCAAGCACGGCGGCATGCCATGGGGGGTGCTCTGCCGGTCCTGCGGCTCCGGTGGACCTCCCGGCTCCACCGAAGCCGTGGAACCAGTGGACCCTCCGCAGGCATGTCGGCGAAGGCGGCCTGCCTGCCTGCCACCCTCCCAGCGACCGGCAGAGTGCCCCCCACAGCACGCCGCCCCAAGCACGCACTTGGCATGCTGGGGCCGGGAGCCGCCCCTGCTTCCCCCTTGTCCCATGGCTGCTTAGTTTTCTTAAGAGCCTTTGAGGAGGAGCCTTGTCAAAAGCTTTCTGAAAATCCAAGTACATCATATCAACTGGATCACCCTTATCCATATACTACTTGACCCCCTCTGGGAATTCTAACAGAATTAAGTAATTCTGCCTAATAGGGCTCCTGTTTAAAGTAGGGCACATACAGATACCTGCTTTTATTCCAGATTTCCAGTGACAATAAACGGACATCAGACCTTCAAGCATCTGCATTCACTCACATTTCTAAGAACGTTATTAAGCAATCGTTGTTGGTATAAAATGAACCTGGGTAATTCCCACTCACCACCATTAAAATTATCCGATGTAAGAAAAATACTAAATTATATCACGTGCCAGTGGGCGGGGGTGGGGTAGGGATGATGCCAGTATCAGTTTGTAAACCGGTTTCAGAGCAGTAGCCCTGTTAGTCTGTAGCAGCAAAAACAACAAGGAGTCCTTGTTGTGGCACCTCAGAGACTAACAAGTTTATTTGGGCATAAGCTTTCGTGGGCTAAAACCCACTTCATCAGCCGTAGGGTTTGCGGAGTTAAGATTATCAGTGGTGTTCCAGTCCTTTCCCCACCCACGGGAATACTGGAGCTAAACGCTTCCAAACATTGTCATTCCCAAGAGTGATAAAAACTTCCTGCTCTTTCCAATATGAGATTCCTCCGCTTTACACACAAATCAGCCCCCCAGTGCTCGGGAACGGGCTAGGTGTATTGTGAACAGCTTGGTCCTAGAGATCAGCCAAGTCCCTTCACCGCCGTTTACTCAGGTAAACAGCCAAGGACCTAAACAACCCCCCCGCCCCGACCCACCGAGCTCCTGCTGAGCCGGAGCAGGCGCCCAGGGACCGAGCCCCAGCCGAGGCTCGGACCCGCCGCTCCGGAGCCGGCTTTGGGCACGAAGCTCGGGGCAGGCTGCGGGCCCGGGGACCCCTCACGCACTCCCGGGGGCCGGGCGCCTTTACCTGACCAGCGGCTCCTTCTCTGCCCGCGCAGCATCCCCCGGGCAGCAGCAGCAGCACAGCGCGCCCAGCCAGTCCCGCAGCCCCATGGAGCCGCCGCCGCTCCGCTCCGCGCGGCGCGACCCTAGGCGGCCTCCGGCCCCGCGCAGCCCCCGGGCGGCCTCCCGGCCCCGCGCCGCTCTGCGCAGGCTGGGCGAGCGCCTGGCCGCGCTACCATGGCAAGCGCGTCTGCCCGGTCCCGGGCTTCCCCGGGTCCGCTGCGCATGGGCCGCCTCCGCCCCCCGGGGAGCTCCAGCCGCTCGCCCGTGGGGCGGGTACGCGGGCTGGGAAAATCCAGCCGGCTCCTTGCATCACCTGCGAGAGCGGGAAACCCCAGCCCCTCCCCCTGCCCCTGTCTGTCCCCGCCCCGCAGTCCCAGCCGGGCGCACGCTGAGGGGGAGCCCCGCAGCGAGCCGGGGCAGGCAGTGGCCGCCGTCTCGCTGAGCCGTAAACGGGTCCAGCGGGAGGAGAGGAACCAGCTAGGACGGAGCCAGGGGAAATCAGGCCGCGCCGCTTAGCCTGGCACATGTGAGCAGTGACACCCCCTGCCCAGGGCTGGGAAGGTGGTGCCGCCCCTGTGCAGCCCGACACTTAAGGATGCCCCTAGATTTAAGCACCCGAAGGAGCCCCATGGAGGCCGGTACAGAATGGACAAACAGCCGGTGAGAAGGCGGAAAGCGGCAGAAAAGGTTTATAATGAAAAGAATCAAACCTCTGCCTCGCTCTTCCCTGAAAACATACAGGGCGCCGAGCAGCACGTTGGAGCACCCCGGCAGCGCTGTGTTTATAGGGTCACTGAGCCTGACCATATCTAGCTATGCCAGGAGAGAGGGAGCGCTCTTTCCCCCAAATCAGGAAGATTTAAACTCAGGAGGCTGGGGTTGGATTCCTCACAAGTGAAGGGTCCGGTTTACACAACCCTCATTCACATTTGGGGAGCACTTTGGCCTGGATCCTCAAAGGAGTTTAGCTGCCCAACTCCCATTGAGGATCCGGGTCTTGCTCATTTGAGTAATCCCACTGAAGTGAATTGTGTTACTCATGTGAGTAAGAGTTTTATGTGGATAAGGATAAGGGCCCTTAATTTATTTGCTTGAGTAAAATGGGATAATACTTGATTACCTTACAGGGGAATGGGCTTATGATCCTTGATTCATGTTCGTGAAAATCACTTTGCTCTCTCAGCCTTTCTGCCAAAAGGCTCTGTATTATATACAGTATTATCATTTCAGTATTAATTCATAGCAGCAGCATTATTATTGATATGCATTTTACCATAGCCCCTAGAAGCCCTAGTCACATATGAAGACCCCATCATGCTAAGCATTGTACAAACATAGAGCAAAAAGATGGTCCCTGCACCAAGGAGATTACAATCTAAGGGTATAACCCCAGCTCATGCAGACATACATTCAGCACAGCCTCCGATCAAGGTAGCATGCTAGAAATAGCAGTGTGACCACCATGGCATGGGTGGGGTCTCGGGCTGGCCGCCTGAGTACAATTCCATCCAACATCCTGCGTATGTACTTGTGTGGTTAGCCCGAGCCTCTGCCCATGCCGTGCTGGTCACACTGCTAACTTTAGTGCGCTGGGTTAAGCAGAGCTAGTGCGTGCATGTCTGCCTGAGCTGGGAGTCAGAGCGATACAGCAGCTGGAGACATAAGATGAGACAATAATTGGATAGAGGAAGACAGACGGGTACAGCAGAGTACAAGAAAACACGGCGATGTTAGTATGATAGACTGTGGTCTCAGCACATACACAGCTAACTGCTGTCAGGCATCATGGCAAAGGAGAGTTGTGAGGAGGGGTTGGCAGGAGGATAATGAGGTGATGTAGTCAGGGCCGGTGCAAGGAAGTTTCGAGCCCTAACCCCGCCCCCCGCGGCAGCTAACCGAGCCCTCCCACCCAGGGAGCCGCCACCCCCCCTCGCCCGGGGAGCCCCCACACACACAGCAGCTACCCCCCCCTGCAGCTAACCCCGCCTGGGGAGCCCGCCTTCACGACAGCTAACCCCGCCTGGCTTGCAGCGCCGATTGGAGGAGACTTAGAGCAGGGGCTGTGTGCTCAGCGGAGGAGGCAGAGTGTAGGTGATCTGGGGCAGGGAGTGGTCCCCCTGTGCGCCCCTCCCCCCCTTACTGTGGGCGGCCCTCCCTGCACACACACCCCTGCCCCAGCTCACCTCCACTCCACCTCCTCGCCTGAGTGGGCTTTTAGGCACCCCCAACCGCTAGGCGCCGTAGGCGGCTGCCTAATTTGCCTAAATGGTTGCACCGGCCCTGGATGTAGTGGCTGTTTACCAGGAGTGCCTCGTGTTGGGCAGTGTGGTGAGCATACTTGTTTGACAGTTGAACAAGTCGTCAGTGGAGCTGGCATCATTGGCCAATTGGAGGTGAGCACGGACAGCTCAATAGCTAATGAGTTAACTAATGATTAACAATTACCTTATTTTCTCTCTTCCTTTCTGAGGTGAGCTGTGTTGTGTGCCATTCATTGTTATAAAACTGGACCTGTGTGCGTGGAGGAATTACACTGACGTGAAAATATTTACAGAGAAGTCCTGGCCCCATTTAAGGCAATTGGAGCTTTGTCATTGATTTCAGTGGGGCCAGGATTTCACTCTTAAACTGGAAGGGAGGAGCGTCAACCTGACGGAGCAACCGATGTCTGGATTTGGAATGCAGGTGACGTGCCAACCAAGTTACGGAAGTGCTGCTGTGCTGAATGTATGGCATCAAACTGAAAGACAATTGTTTTGCTGTGGATCTAATTATGAGGTTCTTACTCCAGTTTAGTAGAACCTTCTCGCCCCAGGCTTGTCTGAGCACAGCATCCAGCCGGCATCCTCCTCTGCTTTGGCTTTTGGAGAGGAGAGGGGGGAGCAGCTCCAGGACAGTGCCACTCCTTGATTCTGGTTTCTTCCTTTGCAGCTATGCCAGTGGACCTTTGATTGCTGAGTCTAAGCTCTAAAGGCCTGACCTAAAGCCCATTGAAAATAATGGAGGGCTTTCATTGTCTTCAGCGAGCTTTGGGTTCGGGCCTAAATGATTGGTCACTTACTCTTATTTTCTTCCTTTCTTACCACGGATATGCCCTTCATGAGTCAGCGTGGAAGAGAGAAGGCTTGTAAAAAAATGAATTAAGTTGATCTTTTGCTCTTAATTTAATTGACAAAGCTCATTGTGGAGCAGCTTGATTGTATTTCAGAGCATATCATCAAATGTTAGACCTAAAAAACCCAAAAGCAATTGCACTAAGTGCAGTTGGCTGTATACAGCATGAACACTCATTTAGCTTTATACTATATCTGCCTGATGCTATTTAAGTTTTGCTTATGCGAGCAGATATCATATCCAATATATTTTTCAGCCAGTATGTGAGCACAATGAAAAGGGGAGGAAAAAGAGGATTTGCCACTAATTTATTTATTATTATTATTCTAGGATTTGTTCGTTCATAACCACTACTTAAAATGTGGTATGGTGAATTTAATGCTGGAGAAAGGTTTATAGTCCAGGAAACTGAAGCTGTCCATTCAGAAGAGGTGCAACATAGGTGGTGGTGATGCAAGCTTCTCCCCAGTGCTCCTCCAATATGTCCCAATTGGACCTGGTAGGACAACCTGTAGGGGTAAGAGAGTAGCTCCACTTCCATATCCATCCTGTTCTCAGCCTCAGTTCTGAGTGCCATTAAGGCTGCCGGCTAGTGCAATATTTATTCATAGATTTTAAGGCCAGAAGGGGCCATTATTACCATCTAGTCTGATCTGCATGACACAGGCCATATATTGGATTTTGTGGTACGGACACCTGAACACAGAGAGCTGCACTGAGTCCACCAAGTCATTTGACACAGGCCACCCAAAAGCCATCCTACATTGGTCACTCCCTGTGCTGGATTTCAACTATCTAGCTATACTACTTATATGGTCTCATTACTGTAGTATCTGAGCACCTCCCAGTCGTGAGGATAAATATCAACAACCCTGTGAGGTAGGGCAGTGCTATTATCCCCATTGTACGGGTGGGGAACGGAGGCACAGAGAGGCTAAGTGACTTGCCCAAGGTTACCCAAGTAGTCTGTGGCAGAGCAGGGAGTTGACTCCAGGTATCTTGAGTCCTAAGTTAGTGCCCTAAACATTGGACCACCCCTCCTCTCTGCTGCCCTAGCACTGAAAAACTATATTTCCCATGATCAGTCACTACAGGTTTGATCTCCTCCATGTGGGCTCAAATTTGCACTGGCCTTTTTTCTACCCATATCACCCTGCAAACTCATGTCTAATATACTGCCTATTATCATCAGGAGTTGCTTTCTGTGCATCCCTCTCCAAATGATTTTGGATTATTTTTCCCCAGGATATATTCGGTTGTTGATCAGCTTGAGTCAGTATTTTAATGAACAACAAACTTAGTTCCTGTCATATACTGGGGTATAATCAATAAATCATGCTGATTATAGTTATTTTACATGTCAAGTCATATCTCTGCATGTCATTGTCCAGATCGTTGCAGAGTGTTTGCATGGGTTTTTTTAACTCTTCAGTGCCAATTCATGACTCATAGTAATGACAAGCTAATCAAATTATAGAATCATACTTGCATCCGACGAAGTGAGTATTCACCCATGAAAGCTCATGCTGCAAAACGTCTGTTAGTCTATAAGGTGCCACAGGATTCTTTGCTGCTTTTATAGAATCATAGACATTTCTATCTGTTAGAGAATCATAAAAAATTCTGTCTGTTTCCACCAAAAGAAAGAGATGAAAGGAAGGAATCAACAGAAAACACTGCTGCTAAACATTGCTTTCGTGCATCTAAAGAAATTCAGATGTAACAGCTCGCTGGAATTTGATGCACCCGTATTAATACTCAGTTATGATATGATTCACGGATCTCAGCCTGATTTACAAAGGGAGCTGTGTACCACTAGCCTCGTTTTACAGATGTGGAAACAGATGTTTAGAAGCTTTCCCAAGATCACACAGCAAGTCAATGGCAGAGCCCAAGTCTTCTGACTCTCAGTGTGGGGCCCTATCCATTGGCCCATGCTACAGCCAGGTTGCTAACTTAAATGCCAGGGAGCATGGTGAAGAGCAGGGGGAAGGCTTAGGTTCGAAGCTCAGTTGAATTGGTGGTGTTACATCCAGAGTGAGATGTCAGGGAGATTATCCGAGACATACGACTGAACTGTGTAAAGACGGACATGCAGACTTGTGAACTGTCCACAGAGAAGTCATAGTTAAAGCTGTGGGAGCAGATGAGGTATGAAGTGTAAAGGGTGCAGAGGCCTTAAGGATTCCTGCATGGAGTGGGAGAGCAGTGGAGGAAGAGTCCCCAAAGGAGGCAATGGAGAAGTAGTGGAAGAAGGAGGAGGTGAATCAGAATACACCGTCTTGAAGGTCTTAGGAAAGAGAGAGTCTAGAAAGAGGGGTGATACTGTGTCACAGGTAGCAGACAGGCCCTGCAGAAGGTGAGAATGGAAAACAGGCCCTTCAGTTCAGCTAGACGTGGTGACTGGATCACTTTGGTGCCGTGTGGAGGACTGTCCAGGGCAGACCGCAGAAGATGTATAAATGAAGCCAGATGATTCTTTAACAACACATGGCAGAGCTGCAGTGAGGGCACAATTGGTTCTGTTTTCCCGAAGAGGTGTGGAGCTGAGCTTTCAAAGTTTACAGGGTTTGGGCCGATCACCAGGGCTGGAGCTTCTCCCTGGCTCCAAAGCATGTACTGCCACACCCAGTCTCAGTCAAGGAGGTTTATTTCTTTAACAGAGGTTCTCAAACAAGCAGAAAAGAGTCTTAACTCCGTCCTCGGCCCCAGGCTTCAGGGCCACCCCTCCCAGGAGTATCTGGCATTCCAGCTCCTAGCAGCTTCCCAGCCCTCTGGGGGGAGGGATAGCTCAGTGGTTTGAGCATTGGCCTGCTAAACCCAGGGTTGTGAGTTCAATCCTTGAGGGGGCCATTTGGGGAACTGTGGTAAAAATCTGGGGATTGGTCCTGCTTTGAGCAGGGGGTTAGACTAGATGACCTCCTGAGGTCCCTTCCAACCCTATGATTCTATGGCTCTGCTCCCTTCCTGAAGCAGCAGCCACAGGGCTGCTTCCCTGAGTCTCTGGCCCCAGGGACCCACAACAGGAGCTCACTCTGCTCTGCTGTGGTCTTTGCTCCCCAGGCCTTGGCCTGTCTCAGTCCTTCATCGGGCCCAGCAGCCCTTTCCAGGCCAAGGTGTATCTTGGCCCTCTTTAATTGGCTGGATTGGATTCACCTGCTCTGGTCCAGGGGCACTGGGCTTTGTCTATCTGCAGGGACCAGCTACCCTGTGACAGACAGGGCCTAAATGAGGGAGGCTTGTCTCTGAATCCAGGGTATCATCTGAATAAACCTAAGCAAGAAGATCGGAGCTGGCTCGGATTTCTAAATACAGTATAAATGTTTATGGTAAGCAGATGAAAATATGGCTGTTAAACTATGGCTGGGCTGTGAGTCACCGTGAAGTGCTTTGCAGTGTTTGCACTCTTCACTTTCTTCACAGACCCAGTTCTGTCTCCGCGCTGTCGAGCCAGGAATTATGGACAGGGATTCTTGTTATGCAAACTCAAGTGACAAGATTGCAGACAGTGCCGCACATAAGAGAAAATTCAAAGATCACATGTTTCCAAGGTAACGTCCATAGACTGCGTACTCTGTGCATACAGCATAAGAAACAGCCAGTCATTTGCAGAAAGCCACTCAGAACAGTCCCATTCACTCTTCTTTGCAGTGTAAGGGGCAGGTTCTGATACCCTAATTCAGGTTAAACAGGATGTTGTGCCACAAAAATTCCTAATGAAGTTACTGGACTACTGAGGATGATGCTACCCAACATGAGGGTAACGACAGCTCAGCCCATCTCAACTATCTTCTCTTTTCCCCAGAAAAGACACTTATTATCATCTCCAATACCACCTAAAAGACTGTTAAACAAGGGTGTTTTTTTTCCTTCTAAAGGGAACAAGGGATGTTGTTACAATGAAAGCCTTACTTAATAGTTTATACTTCAGATACTGTAGCTGTTTATCTTTCTTTTCTGTATATTTAATTAAAGGTTAAAAAGAATTTTTAATGGAGTTTGCCATGGTACTAAGCAAGCTGAGCTCTCTGTCTACCCAACCCCAAACTTTGTTTAAAACTGTTTAATGTTTTAAAGTTTCAGAGTCACGTGAACAATTTTGACTCTTTGGGCCCATGTATTCCATCTAAATTAATACAACAGGTATCAGAATTTGGCCCATTGGGATCAATAAGGGATATGCATGCAATGAAATATCTTCTGCATCACAGTTGGAGTGTGAGTGGCAGGAATCAGCTAACCAGAGCTAGCTAGAGAAGCACTAGATTGACAGACTAGGAAGGCAAATGTGAGTATGTGTACTGGAGGCATAATTCGAGGAGACACGTTCATCCCATGAGGGAAATGAGGCAGTAACATGTGATCTCGGTGTCCAGTTTGGGGCATCAAATAGTCACAATGAATTGCAAAAATTATTCAGCGGATAACTTCAAATATCAAATGAAATTTGTAAGCAGCTCGCGACACATTCATAAACAGATAGAGACTAAATGTGTTAGGTAACAGAGAGGAAGGTTACTCTTGTGGGTTAAAGCAGAGGACTGGAATTTGGGAGATTTGGGCTCAGTTTCTGGTTCTGTAACAGACCTCATGGATCATCTAGTGTGACCACCTCCATTACAAAGGCCATAGAACTTCCCTGAATTAATTCGTGTTTGAACTAGAGCATATCCTTTTAAAAAACTTCCAATCTTCATTTTAAAATTACCAGTGATGGCAAATCCACCACTACCACCCCGGTAAGTTCTAATGGTTAATTACCCTCATTGTTAAATATTGGCACTTCATTTCCGTCTGAATTTGTCTAGCTTCAATTTCCAGCCATTCAATCTTGTTATATCTTTGCTAGATTGAAGGCCCCGTTATTAAACACTTGTTCCCATTGTAGGTACTTAGACTGTGATCAACCACCTGTTTACATCTGCTCTTTGTGAAGCTAAACCAGATGAGTTCCTGGAGCCTGTCACTATCAGGCATGTTTTCTAATTCTTTAATCATTCTTCTGGCTCTTCTCTGAACCTTCTCCAGTTGGTCAGCATCCTTCTTGAATTGTGAACCCCAGAACTGGACACCGTACTCCACCAGTGCCAACCACAGAGGTAATGAGACATCCCATTTTGAGGCAGGGACTGTTTCTTACCTAGTGTTTTTACAGCACCTAGTACAGTAGGGCTTTTATCTCAGGTTTGGCTCCTCGGTGCTCCTGTAATGTACAGAATGAACAAAAATAATTTACTTGCAGTGAATAATTGGAGGCACTATGGTCCAACAGACATGACACTGGACCAGGACTTGAGACCCTTTGGTTCTGTTCATGGCCGCTGACCTGCTGTGTGGCTACGGGCAAGTCCCATGGCTTTTCTGTGCCTCTGATTCCTCCAACACACATACCAGTTGTGTGTTGTGTATTTAGATTATGGACTCATTGGGGCAGGGCCTGTCTCTTGGTATGTGTGTATACCCAGCCTTGACAGTTCAGACATCTGGGCACTATTGTATTACGAATAATAACAATTGGATGGGCTCTAGCGAACAGAAAAATCCTTGATTCGTTTCTCTGCCAAGGAGACTTTCCACCATTGCAGAAGTATTTAACAGTGCTCAGAAACCTGGGGAATACATTCTCTATTAATATAAACCCTTGCCCTTTAGACGGAAACTGAACTATATTAAAATACCCAACTAAAATGAGATGTTTCAAATTCCTTTGCTCTTTCTCATGCTAATAAATCTTCCTAGGTGGGTTTTTTTCCCCTGTTCAAGAACAAAAGAAAAAGGTAGCAGTCTCGGAAAAACCACATGTAAGCCATAGTGGGATCATAAAAGCAAATAATAAAGATGTGCTGAAATATTGAAGAGCTCATTATATAACATGCTGTAAATGACCCACAGGGTGCGTCTGCCCATCTGCAAATGATGCACGAGGTGAACAAACTTTTACCATTTCCTCCTTTTTATTGCACGCTACATGGCCTCATCACTGTGCAGTGTAAATAATTTTGGTGGCTCACCTTTCAGGAAGAGCACAGACCAGAGACACTTATAACACTTTTACTGATTCAAGAGACCTTTTCCCGGTCGGGGGCTGTGCTTACCCTCTTCATTCCTCCCCTGCATCACTGAAGTATAAATGTGTCTCCTCTAACCTTCTGTGGCCTCGGATAGGAAGGGCCCAGTCATCAGTGTCACCCTTGAACCAGTGTCTCCTGTGCTGAGGCACTAGAGCTGACTCTAAAGGCCAGTGAAATCAGTGGTAAGACTCCCACTGACTTTGGATCAGGTCCTTACTTTTCCACCAAACCAAGCTGTAAATTGGTTAACTAATTGTATGGATCAAGCTGCCAGACTAGTTTGCAAAGTCTGTAGGCAGTGAACAGCAGATGGATGCAGCTGCTAACCTCCACGTTGGCTCTCAAAGCATCTGGAAAGCAGGGATTGTGGTTCATGCTGTAGGAAGATGGATATTTTATAGTAACTGCCCTCTGGAAGATTCTTGCAGCAAGCCTCACATTTTATCTTGGAGCAGTGTGCTGTCTGTTTCTTTCAGTATGGTGCAATGAGAACAGGGTCAGATACCTCCTTATGCCAAGCCACTAACCCTTTTGCAACCTCCCTTTCGTTAAAATGCAACATGCTCTGGCAAATCTTCCATGTGCACTGAATAACTGACCTGAGTGAAAGAGCAAATTTTAATTGTGAGTCACAAATGTAATACTAATGAAAGGAAATACTGCCTCCCCCGCACACTCTCCCACACACAAAATACAATTAGAACATAAGAACGGCCATACTGGGTCAGAGCAAAGATCCATCTAGCTCAGTATCCTGTCTTCCGATGGTGGCCAATGCCAGGTGCCCCAGAGGGAATGAACAGAACAGGTAATCATCAAGTGATCATTCCCAGCTTCTGGCAAACAGGGACACCATCGCTGCCCATCCTGGCTAATAGGATAAGGTAGGAGGATTCATCAGTAGCTATCTTCCATGAATTTATCTAGTTCTGGTCAGTGTTTATACAGCCTTGCTAAAGGCTTTTAGGAGGAATGGGGGTACAATTTGTAACTAAAGCTAACTCTTGTTGGGGGAAATAAGTGGAAATGTTCTGGTGCTGTGCAATTTGAAACAATCAATAGGAAACCTGGGATGCCACATTTACACTGGCTGATAGCCGTTCTTGGTAGACAATGCCAAGCACAGCCTTGAAGAATCATGCACCGATGCACAAATAGGCAGACACATATGCAGTCGCGTTACTAAAATGTGAACTAAGCTTTTAGGAACATGCCCTGGAGTAAAAAATCAAACATCTCAAAGAAGATTATATAAATATAGGAATTTAAAATTGCCGCAGTATATCAGATCACCTAGTCCAGTATCTGTGTCCAGCTGTGGGATTGGAGGATGGCTGAATGAAGTCACCAGTCATGTTGCTACCTAGAACCATTCTTGGCAAGGGTGGGGGACTATACAGGTGAAGGGATCACGTCTAGCATTACTGCCAGGCCCTTCCATTCTGTCCCATTGGGTTTTCTCCCTAGATTTACTGTCTTCTGTACAGGAAAGTGGGGCTCAAATGATCGTTCAGTTCACTTTGATTTTTGAGGACTAAGAATTAAGGAAGAAATATACATCCAGTATATTCATTTAAAACCTCTGTAAATATTTTCCGGCTATCCCCTTGCAATTAATTGCAATACAAGGAACGCCAGGTGTTAGTCCAATCAGTGCCACTTATAACTCATTTAGTATCACAGAATAATCCCTCTGTTTGATTGCAAAGATACACTGCAGTGTGTGTGAGAGAGACTTATTATATGGCAGATAGGGATATTTAGACAAGAGTGTGTCCAGAAGCAACAAAAATTTCTTGGGCAATAATTTAACTGGTTTTACTAGAGCCTTTTGCTGTTTAATATAAAAACGCCTCTATCCCAGGGTACATATGCAGCAGCTAAAACATACAGCACATTCTTAAAGAAATATAGACACACACAAGTCATTTTGGTAAATATAAGAGATGATAGGGGGCATTGTTAAAAGCACTCAGCATTGGCCTAACATTGCTTCCACTGAAGTCAATATGAGGGATTTATCATTTGAAAAAATTCTGTTAAACTTTCAATGAGTTTTAATGACCAACCTGTTTTTTGACCAATTATTAGAAGGTCAAAAAAAATTTACATTTAGAAAAAAAATGTAATTTTGAATTTCAAAAGAAACCTGGGGAGGGGAGATCACAATTATTCCTTTTTTTTTTTTAAGGTCAACACTGTCTTCTAGAATTGTAGAATCTTAGAGAGAAAAAAGAATGAAGAAGTATATTAGGGCAGCTCTCTTGAAATGAAAGATTTCCCCGTATCACACATCTGTTCATGGATCATTCCTAAAGAGTGAAAGGGGCTACAGTTGTCAAACAAATTTGCAGAGTCACCTGGCTTTTTTGGAAATATAGTGTGAGTTTGTCTTTAATGTCTGGCTAAACAGATGACTTTTCCTAAGGATAAATTCATAGCTGGCATAAACTAAAGCACCTCAATTGATTTTGATGGAGACGTGCCCATTTATGTTGGCAGTGAGTCTGGCCCAAAGTACAGCTATGCTAAGAAGTCAGCTGAACCAAAAACAAAGATGCAGCTATTTCTCCCAAACTCCAGCCCATGCCATATCACCATCCCACCCTGCTGCTTATCTCTACTTGCTCCAATCCCATACAGAGTATAGAGTCTTAGAAGGAGCTGTGTATGCTCTGGTGATTTTGGCAGACTGGGAGCCAGCTCTTGCCAAGGCTGTAGGCATCAGCTGAGCACTGGCAAATTCATAGCTGGAAACCACACTAGCTCCCCTGGGTGTTAGCCTTCTCAACACAGGTATTAGATGATAAATTGATAAGAATGTTTAGACTTTAATAAATGCTCGTAGGATGCTGCATGTACTGATCTCATTAAAACTTCTATAGTCCAGGGTATAAAGTTATACTGAGTGTTTGCATTGTAAACCTCTGTAATTACATAATTTACCAAACAGGAAAAGAGGTATTAATTAAAGTAAAGTGCTCATCCTGCACACAAGATGGCCCACTGAAGGCAAAGGCGGCATTGTGTAGCATGAAAGGCCAGAGGTCCTGTTGACTTCTTTCCTAACTCCCTCCAGCAAGGAGAGACCTATGTGAACTCCTCCTGACGAAGAGAAACTGGGTCTTTCTTTGCTGTTTGGACTCTCACTGGGCTGGAGCAAGGAGACAGGAGCAGAAACACCAGGGTCAACCTGGGTTAGTCCTAAAAGACATTCAGTGCTGACAGATTACTACAGCTCTGTCCCCTTTTGGAACCACAGACTGTAACTTATTTGTGTATAGATGTTACCACTTAGTTAGCTTACAATAGGATTGGCTACAAGCATTGTTATTGGTGGGAGATCTGAGGTACACATTGACCTGGGCTAAGTGACTGGGGTCTCTTGGGACTGGAAGCAACCTGAATCTTTTGTGATCTTTGGTGTATGGCAGCCAACTATCACTAAATCCAGATTGCCTGGATGGCAAGATAGACTGGAGAGCCCAAGGGGACGGTCTGTGATTCCAGGGTAAGACTGTGGTTTGAGCATTGGCCTGCTAAACCCAGGGTTGTGAGTTCAATCCTTGAGGAGGCCATTTGGGGCAAAAATTGGTCCTGCTAGTGAAGGCAGGAGGCTGGACTCAATGACTTTTCAAGGTCCGTTCTAGGAGATTGGTATATCTCCAATTATTACCTTACTCCAGCCAGCATGACAGCCCTGTACTCCATGACATAGAGTCATAGATGGAAAATTGTTCCCCTTACTATAGCTTCATCTCATTTTGCTTTCATTGTTGATATTCAACCTTTTCCCCAGTGTTGGGGCCCTGATCACAAAGGGCGAGGCTCCAAGTTTCTAAACATCTTGTCCTGGAGGAACTGGGGGAAAGTATGAAACTTGAGGCAACCATTGTCTGGTGTGACCTCCATCCACTAACCCTCGCAGTAGAATGGACACTGGCCTGTGGAGAAAGTTTGAAGCTCTCAGGAATATTTTGCCATGAATAAAACAATGGATTCCATCCAACAATCCATTGCGGTCATGGAAAAGAAAATGGAAATGACCGGGACCTATGTAAAACATGGAGAGAATTCAGTTTTATAATTAAATCTTAAATAAGGAGCCCAAATTGACCTGGTTGTTATGTTAATCTGGGAACATAAATCCCTGAGAAGTAGAACAAGATGATGTCAGGAATAAGAGGCACCAAGGAGCTGTGTAGTTGTGACTCTTGGTAACTGTCTAATGGTACGTCTACAGTGATTGCAGCACAGCCAAAGGTAGCACTGAAGACAGGGCTGGCTCCAGGGTTTTTGCCGCCCCAAGCGGCGGGGGGAAAAAAAAAAAAAAGCCGCAATCGCGATTGGCGGCAGCTCGACCGTGCCGCTTTCTTCTATGGCGGCAATTCAGTGGCAGGTCCTTCCCTCCGAGAGGGATTGAGGGATCCGCCGCCGAATTGCTGCTGAAGAGCCCGACGTGCTGCCCCTTCCCCTTGGCCACCCCAAGCACCTGCTTGCTGGGCTGGTGCCTGGAGCCGGCCCTGACTGAAGACATGCCAGCATGAACTCCCATGCAGGCTAGAAGTGTGAGCACGCGCCTGTGGGTTCTGGGCAGGTTTGTACAGCCCACACCGAAGACCAGGCCACCATACCTTCACTGCTATGTTGAAAGATTAAAGCTAGAGCAGGTATGCCTACTTAAGCTGCAATCACACCTTCAACTGCAGTGTAGACATACCCTAAAGAGACTGGGGCCCTGGTCTAAAATGGAGGTTGCTTAAGCTAATGTATCCAGCCCCTGGAGGGCACCAAGTATGCATCCTCAGTGATGCAGCTCCCATGTAATGCCTTCTACTTGTCTTTGCCTTCCTTGGTTGCTGATGCAGGGGCCAGGGCCAGATCAGCTCTGTGCCCTGACATCCCTGCTGCTGGCACAATGGTCCCATGAGGACATTGGCAGCCAGCACAAATTAAAGCAGCCTTGAGGATGCTCTAGTTGTTAACAGTAGTCCAATTAGAGCTCCTCTAGGATCAGGGCAGGGAGCAAAGGCCTGTTAAAGATAGTTTAGGGCAAACAACCCTTCAACTACCCCAAATGCTCTTCTGCTGCAGCTGAGGAATCTAGGCATGGATTCTGAACATCTTTCGCTGAAAAATGTTTCTTTATCCAGTTGACCAAGAATCAAAAATGATTAGGGGTATGGAATGGCTTCCATTTGAAGAGAGATTAATAAGATTGGGACTTTTCAGTTTGGAAAAGAGACGACTAAAGGGGGATATGAATGAGGTCTCTAAAATCATGACTGGTATAGAGAAAGTAGATAAGGAAGTGTTATTTCCTCCTTCTCATAACACAAGAACTAGGGGTCACCAAATGAAATTAATAGGCAGCAGGTTTAAAACAGACAAAAGGAAGTATTTCTTCACACAACGTCTGTGGAACTCTTTGCTAGAGGATGTTGTGAAGGCCAAGACTATAACAGGGTTCAGAAAAGAACTAGGTAAGTTCATGGAGGATAGGTCCATCAATGGCTATTAGCCAGGATGGGCAGGGATGGTGTCTCTAGCCTGTTTGCCAGAAGCTGGAAATGGGCGACAGGGGATGGATCACTTGATGATTACCTGTTCTGTTCATTCCCTCTGGGGCTCCTGGCATTGGCCACTATCAAAAGACAGGATATTGGGCTAGATAGACCTTTGGTCTGACCCAGTAGGGCCTTTCTTACATTTGTATGTTCTTAAGCCCGAATATACCGGAGAATGAGGGCCACAGCCTCTGAGTTTCCTCTTCCAAGAGGAACAGAACTGGTACATCTTCTTGGTGACTTCTGGAAAGGTAGGCCTTGATGCCCTGATGCATGTGTGTACAGGGGACTAGTTGAATGGTGTTCATCCATCTACGCCAGTGGTCCCCAATCTTTTTCGTCTGGCGGGCGCCAGATGAAGGACCGTGGCGACGGTCAAGCATCTGCCAAAATGCCACCGAAATTCGGCGACATTTCAGTGGCGACATCTCTGGATGACGCCGCTTGTCAGCGGCAAGCGGCATCATCCAGAGGTATCGCCGCCAAATTTCGGTGGCATTTCGGCAGATGCTTGACCGCTGGCCAGGACGTGGGTGCATGGCACCCACGGGCACCGTGTTGGGGACCCCTGATCTACACTTTTTTCTATAAAAACAGCCTCCATTATAAAACATAGTTAATCAGATGGTTTCAGAACTTGTGTATCTAAATTTGGCATTTGTTTATTAGGTCTGCAGCAGGCTACTGGAAACATTTTGAATAAGCTTGTATGAAAAGGTGACCCAGACAGAGCAATGTCTGGATACAATCTAAGGGTCTGGTTTACCACAGAGAGGGTAATTGGAACACCTTCCCAAGGGATGGGTCATTTCTCCATCACTTAGAGACTTTAAATCAAAATTTGATGTCCTTCTAAAGACATTCTTTAGTCCCGCCCTGTGTTGTTGAGCTTAATGCAGGAATCACTGAGTGAAATTCTGTGGCCTGTGAGATGCAGGAGGTCAGACAATGCTAGGGGAGGTCATATAATCATAATGGCCCCTTCTAGCCTCAGAATGTTTGAATCTATAGAAACACTAGCATAAAACTTGTGCATCTCCAGTGGATGCTTCAGCCTCAGTGACGGTGCAATGGTATAAACGACTGTAACTGAGTGGTCAGTCAGGCCCTGCGACTTTATTAAAGAGAGCTGTGATTAGAAGAAGATTAAATGTCTCAGGATTAGAGAGAATGGAAAACTCGTTAAGACTTTTAAGGTACCCCTATGAGGCAACTGACAAACTGGAAGAATGATAGCCTATGGGCTTATAGCACAGCCATAGTCAAATGCAATATATGAGCATTAATTTTCTTTTTATAAGGAGTAAACATGATTCATTAGAAGGCATATGCCAATTTACATCGGCTGAGCGTCCAACCCCATGAATATATTCATTTTAAAATTAAAGAAGAAATAAATGCAGTTAAATCCCAAGTGGACTGTCAATTCTGACAAACTCTACACTGTTCAGACCAATCTCACTACTGCAGCTTAATGTAAAAATCTTTGCCACGAGTCTTAGCCATAAAAATGGACAAAGTGGTATGGCTGGTAGCTGTTAGAAATGGAGCAGTATGTCTGGTTGGAGGTGCACAGCAGATGAACTACCCTGGGGCCAATCCATTCTGCTGATCAAATGTAAAGACCTGGCTTTTATATTTAGTTGTTGATTAAAGACTTGTTCACATAGAGCGGGTCTGCTTCTCAGAAATTCTAGAATGTAATGCACTAAGCCAAGCTTATGCAGTTCAGTACAAGCCCCCTACTTGGATTCATTGGCTCAATTTATGGTAGCGTCCTAAGAATCGAAAGGAACGTTCTCTGTGGGTGTAAATCAGAATAGCATTTACTGTCAATGAAACTATGGTGATTTACGTCAGCTGAGTATTTGGCTCAAGGACTCCAATCTAGGCATTGTCCTTGATCTGTGATGGCACCTTGTGTGAGTGATGATTGAGACAGGGCGGGAACAAGGAAATAATATTCAAACAGCTATAGTTTCCTGGATGCCATTGCTTTACTATTTTTGCCAAAAGGTTCATAGTCCTTAAGAACGTAACATCCAGGAGCTGATGTAAACACAAGAGAAAAATCAAAGTCCATTGCAGCTGTAGATGAGTTTGTGGGTTGCCTGTCTTCCACTCCCTTAAATGCATAAATAAACCTTACTAGTATGTGCCAGTGCTTTGAGTTGGGACTATACTTATGTTCACTGCGGAGTCCCTTTGGGGTTGATCCAAAGCCCATGACAGTCAATGGAAGGATTCCCATTGACTTCAGTGGGCCTTGTAGCAGGGCCTGGATGAGCATGCCAGTCAAAAAAAATTATATAAACTGTCTCTTGGTTTTGCAATTTTCATTTCTCCCAATAGTTGTATGTGAGTAGTGTTGTAACTACACTGCACATCTATGAGACTGACTTGCCATGACAGCCATCCATTTCACACCTCTCTTCCAGGGTATTGTGAAGTCACTTTTAAGCTTGTGTTGCCACTATTGCACAGCCCAAATGACCACATTGTGCATGTGCAAGTTACCCAGTTTTCATGTGCACACACTAGTTTTTGAGTGCATGAATTTAGAGGCATGAATGGAGTCGCTGTGAAAATATGGCCCTATATGAATTGCTTAAGTTTTCCCATCAGGTTTTTTTTTCTGTTTTCCTATGTTTTTCCATGTATTTTCTGTGGGCCTAAGCAGGGCCGGATTAAGGTTATGAGGGACCTAAGACTAATGGGAGGGAAGGGCCTAACAAGTCACTGGGACCAGATGGCATTCACCCAAGAGTTTAACAAGTCACCGGGACCAGATGGCATTCACCCAAGAGTTCTGAAAGAACTCAAATGTGAAGTTGCGGAACTATTAACTAAGGTTTGTAACCTGTCCTTTAAATCGGCTTCGGTACCCAATGACTGGAAGTTAGCTAATGTAACGCCAATATTTAAAAAGGGCTCTAGGGGTGATCCTGGCAATTACAGACCGGTAAGTCTAACGTCGGTACCGGGCAAATTAGCTGAAACAATAGTTAAGAATAAAATTGTCAGACACAGAAAAACATAAACTGTTGAGCAATAGTCAACATGGTTTCTGTAAAGGGAAATCGTGTCTTACTAATCTATTAGAGTTCTTTGAAGGGGTCAACAAACATGTGGACAAGGGGGATCCGGTGGACATAGTGTACTTAGATTTCCAGAAAGCCTTTGACAAGGTCCCTCACCAAAGACTCTTACGTAAATTAAGCTGTCATGGGATAAAAGGAAAGGTCCTTTCATGGATTGAGAACTGGTTAAAGGACAGGGAACAAAGGGTAGGAATTAATGGTAAATTCTCAGAATGGAGAAGGGTAACTAGTGGTGTTCCCCAAGGGTCAGTCCTAGGACCAATCCTATTCAATTTATTCATAAATGATCTGGAGAAAGGGGTAAACAGTGAGGTGGCAAAGTTTGCAGATGATACTAAACTGCTCAAGATAGTTAAGACCAAAGCAGATTGTGAAGACTTCAAAAAGATCTCACAAAACTAAGTGATTGGGCAACAAAATGGCAAATGAAATTTAATGTGGATAAATGTAAAGTAATGCACATTGGAAAAAATAACCCCAACTATACATACAACATGATGGGGGCTAATTTAGCTACAACGAGTCAGGAAAAAGATCTTGGAGTCATCGTGGATAGTTCTCTGAAGATGTCCATGCAGTGTGCAGAGGCGGTCAAAAAAGCAAACAGGATGTTAGGAATCATTAAAAAGGGGATAGAAAATAAGACTGAGAATATATTATTGCCCTTATATAAATCCATGGTACACCCACATCTCGAATACTGTGTACAGATGTGGTCTCCTCACCTCAAAAAAGATATTCTAGCACTAGAAAAGGTTCAGAAAAGGGCAACTAAAATGATTAGGGGTTTGGAGAGGGTCCCATACGAGGAAAGATTAAAGAGGCTAGGACTCTTCAGCTTGGAAAAGAGAAGACTAAGGGGGGATATGATAGAGGTATATAAAATCATGAATGATGTCGAGAAAGTGGATAAGGAAAAGTTATTTACTTATTCCCATAATACAAGAACTAGGGGTCACCAAATGAAATTAATAGGCAGCAGGTTTAAAACAAATTAAAGGAAGTTCTTCTTCACGCAGCGCACAGTCAACTTGTGGAACTCCTTACCTGAGGAGGTTGTGAAGGCTAGGGCTATAACAATGTTTAAAAGGGGACTGGATAAATTCATGGTGGCTAAGTCCATAAATGGCTATTAGCTAGGATGGGTAAGAATGGTGTCCCTAGCCTCTGTTCGTCAGAGGATGGAGATGGATGGCAGGAGAGAGATCACTTGATCATTGCCTGTTAGGTTCACTCCCTCTGGGGCACCTGGCATTGGCCACTGTCGGTAGACAGATACTGGGCTAGATGGACCTTTGGTCTGACCCGGTACGGCCATTCTTATGTTCTTATGGTTTACAGCAATGGAAAGGTCAATTTGAACACTTTACAAGCTTACAGTGCACCTGCTGAATGGCTGAAGTATATCATTCCAGACCTCACACAAAATATGAGTTTCCAAAGTGCGCATTGCATCACTCAGGATCTTCGCATCTTTTCTTCTTGCTGATTTTTGAGATTCATCATCCTTGATACTCTCTAGTGCTTTAAGGATGTTGGGATATCCCAGAACAACTGCATTCACAGCGTCAGCATTGGCACTCCACTGTGTCCCTGAGAGCAATTTGGGCACTGGGCATCCCTTTGGTAGTGAATCTCTAAGAATCATCCAGCAACGGGTTGATGTAGAGAAAAAATTGTACAATTCTTGGACAAATCCAAAAAAAGAAACTGCTTCAACACAACCATCCATGGCAGACTGGCCAACAAGGTTGAGTGAGTGTGCAGCACGTGGTATGTAATCAACCAAAGCATTGTGCTCTTTTATCTTTGCCTACATCCGTGAATATTTGCTACTTATAGTACTTGCATTTTCCTAGCTTTGGCCATGACAAAGGCTGATGTCAATCCCATTTTCGGTGAGGAAATCGAGTAGGTACGAGGCAAGTTACTCCCTGTGTGACTGGTGATGTTTATGAAGGTCATGAAATGCTCACCTGGTCCACTGGGTAGCACATAACACAAGATGAGTCAGCTGATCTACATGTGACATCCAATGCTGAGTCAACGGACACTGAAAAATATCCCACATCTTTGATCTCGTCTACAATGGCTGATAGCATCTTCTTTGCCAGCAGCGCAATGAATTCATCACTAATTGTCTTTGATAGATATGATGTATGGCCTTTTCCATGATTTGCATGTTCATTGATGTGCTGAGCTAAGAAAGGGTCGAACATAGTGTCAAAGTTAGACTCAGGACTCACAGTTTGTCAGACCACTCTGTTTTATTAGCACAGCGCTTCTGCTAATAATACCCAGATAATGTGAGCCCCATGCAAGACACAAACTATCTTATTTATACAGATAAAAGGATGAGAACTTAACAAGATAACAAAGGGAGCAGAATCAGATCAGTTTACCTGGGCTAGGCATGCATATTTTATTTCCTTACTAATTACTACCCATCTTCTGTTAATGTTTTGCCATTAGCACCATTGTTTATGCCTAATGTTTCTTTTCCTGGCACCTGTATTTCAACATTTCTTTAATCCATTCTTATTTTTACAATATAATTCATTCTACTTTCACAATCCCTCCTTTTGGTCAAGCTTACGCCATGACCAAAATTTTACTGGGTTCCATATATTAACCGTTCTTTATCTCTTTGTTCATTAGCAATATTCAAAATCATCATATTAGCACTCTGTTCTGGGGCAGTCACCTGAGTAGCATGCCTTACACAATTTTGGGTACAACAGGAGACTAACTGAAAACATACAAAAATTATTAGGATTCCAAACAGGATAGTCAGGGCTTCCTGAAACAACCAGTTTCCTATGCCAGAGAAATTGAACAGGTTACTTAGCCACTTCCATAAAGAACTTGGCTCTTCATGGGGAATATATGCGATTTGTTCTAAGTGGCTAGCGTGATCTATTACCTCATTGGTATCGTCAGGTATAAACACACAACATTGTTTTCCAATGAGAGCACAGGTCCCTCCTTTGGCCACCAGCACTATGTACAATGCCTGACATTTTTGGAGGGCCACCTGTCGGGCCCCTGTTTCTTTGGCCAGGGCTCTTAAAACTTTCTCCAGTTTTATTTGCCATTATTTTAACTACTTCTTTTAACCTCAGGAGCCTTTTTGCCCGGTGTATTACTCCCCCAAGTGGGTTAAAGGAACTGCCAATAGTCTCTTCCCAGGTGTCATTACTGTTCCATATTGTATTAAACGGACGAGGTCCTCCAGTGAGGTCTGGGGAATTGAGTGGGATAACCAGGACAGGAACATCAGTTTGACAGTGGGCTGGGATGTGGCTGCAGACCCAGCATTTAGAAATATTAAGGGTCTGAGCTATCCACACTTGCTGCTGGATAAAAGAATTGTCATTGTGGACTCCCCAGACCTTCAGACACCAACAGCCGAGGAACAGGCACCACATGTTGGAGGCAGGGCCCTTCTGGTTCTGACAACCTCAACTGAGGGAACTGTAGTCACAGTTTTATGTCCACCAGGCAGCAGGCGCTAGGCTCACTACTGCTTTTTCTTGGGCCTTGCTTTAGGTAGTCGTCTGCTTCTGGCAACCCTTACGAGAACGTAGATTGTAAGGTATTGCAGGCTGTTCCTCTACGTCATCTTCTGGAGTCAAAATTGACTCTGCGTGGTCCTGAGGTGATGATTGGTTAGCTTGGGTGGTGCATTCTTACACAGCAAAGCATGTATTCATGCTGCGGATGCCAGACAGTTTAACAGCAGTTTGGGTAGTAAGCAGTGCCTGATGATTCTTTGATACTCTTTAAGTCTTTTTGCTTCTTTTCTTGACTCTGGCTATAACAATGGCCTTCACACCTTATCTTTTCCTGATGCATTCATTCCTCATTCACACAGATTGAGAATACAAACAGTAGTATTTTATATTGAGCAAAAAGGCATTGCAAATTAAACCTTGCTAAGTTTTACAATTAACCAAGACAATTTACATTGAGACCCAGGCCTTCAATGTTTCTCTAATTTACTTAACATAGACACAATAGAGAATCCTTTCTCTTACTACCTAAATCTTAAAACAAAGAGTTAGAGAGGGCCCAATTTGTAGTCCCAGAGGGTCATTTCTTTCTGCTATTCAAAAAGGGTGGCTGGTAGGATGAAATCAAATTATACATTATAAAGTCCAGCTCCAATTATACATTATAAAGTCCAGCTCCTACATATCCCCCTTTTGACACTAAGATTATCAATCGCCAGTGTCACTTCTTATGTAGTAAAAATACTGGGAGGTGATTTGGGCCTGAGGCTCTAGCTTTGCATACATTTGTTTTATTCACCAGCATATTTTAAACATTTCAGTTAAACACATATAATTTAAAACCAAAAACAATTAGGGGTAGTAACATTTGTATGCCAGTAGTTGTGGGAGTCCATCCAGATAATATGAATGGTTCTGTTTCCCACATTGTTTTGTTTGTTTGTTTTTAGGAACTATGTTACCTTTTTAAACAGATAATGGGTAACTGTTTGCCATTCAATGCCAAGACTGATAGAGAACTCAGCTAAATCAG
Source organism: Mauremys reevesii (assembly GCF_016161935.1). Lineage (NCBI taxonomy): Eukaryota > Metazoa > Chordata > Testudines > Geoemydidae > Mauremys > Mauremys reevesii. Next base: position 10,886,213 of record NC_052633.1, on the reverse strand, counting down.
TGCTTACAGTAAGCTGAGACTTTTTGGTTGTGGCAAATAGTAAATGTGATTAGTGGTAAACACAGTACTTACATTACATGTACATTTGTCTACTGGTGGGTTGCTAACACTTTTATCCTTTTAAAACACTTCTTTCCAAGAATTAACACACAGGATCCTAGTGAGGTGTCTTTACTACAGGGCTTTGGAGCAACAGGCATGGATAAGCATACCCACTTTTGAGGAGTTCACTTGGTACAACCTCTAGTGTCCAATAGTTTCCCTTCCTCCCCAGCCCAATTGGCTTGAGGTTTGAGGTAGCCAGAAGGATCCCAGGTGCAATCTGTGGAGTGGGCTAACTTTCCATCTCTTTGCTTCCAGAGCCTGTTGGTGTGCAATTTTAACAATTTCTTCACTTAACAAATTTTGTCTTACCGTACTGGAGACATACTGCATCCAGTTATATTGATAGGTATTAAACAATTATTTTTTTCTTTGCTTTAACAGATGTATTAAAACCTTAATTTTTTTTTATATTACCCAAAACATTTTATGTTCTAAATATCTGCATTTCAGTACATGTCATAGCTATTGCAGTATGTTTTTTTTAACTTTCATTTCTGATTTTCTAAAAGACAAAAAACATTTTTCTACCCCTTTCAGGGTGGCATTGATTGTCGCTTAAAAGATTACTTTCTTTTACAAATACCCTTGCTGATTGCAGGCAAAACAGAGGAATTACCCCCATATTTTCCTGTGTTTTTTTGTTCTATAGGCAGGCCAGGTTTTAATGGGTTCTACTTTTTAAGAGTTATGGGAAAAGTATTCCACTGTTTAGTTATTAAATTCATGAGGTGGTGGACCTCAAGTTTTTCCTCTTATATAGCAGACCAAGTTTGTAATGTTTTTCCTGCTGTCTTAAGCTTTAAGTTTATTCACAGGTAATAGCTGAGAAGCATCATTACCATATTACCTTCAAGGATTTTTCCAAAAATCATACACACTATACGTTGTTACAGGGTACTTACTAACATTAAATTTATTTCAATGTTTAATATTAACAGTAACATTTAGCATCAAATCTCTTAAAGGGATCTTGTTATACCATGTCTTTTATTTAGGCAATTTCTTTTGTGCTGGCAGTTTTCACCTTCCTTTATCAGTTAGGTAATTTGCATCAACATAGGCTTGGCTTTTGGATTCAAAGCCATCAGCAGAGCTCAGAGACTCTGTCTTAAAAGGGACACAATCAACTTCCACCAGAGTTTTGATTTCTTTCCACTTTCAACTCCTGCTTACAGAACACACAGAGATCTGAAAAAGAAAACAGTCTATTGCGGCTCTTTTTGGAGCCCTAATAGGATTTTAATTCAGTAGCATATTTCATTTGTATTTCTTTTACCCCTTTTTACAATATACACTGCACATGTCCTAGGGAAAAAGCACATTCCTTCTATATTACAACTTTTTTTTTTTTAAACATTAGCCATATCAATTTTTACATATGATGTAACTGTTTCTTTTTTCTTACAGAGTTTTCATGTACCCTTATCAAAAGTGACAGTCTGATTACACAGAGCCATTTTAAGGCTCAGTGTTTTTAACATTGCTTCTTTTTGTTTTGTGCACCTCACCTCTGCTGTTGCTTCAGAGGGGCACTGTTAAATTTTTTTTTTCTTCTTTCACTACAGCTCTTATCTGCTATTGTTACAAAAAAAAAACAACAACAACCAACCAAACAAAAAGACTCCAGAATCTCTCCCTATTCTCCTGATTTTGACTGCCCTATTGCAGCCACGACTTGGTTTTTATTTAAAAAACATTTTAAATTTTATAAAGAATCAAGTTACCCCTTAAGGGTTAAATGCTAAATCCCAAAGCCAAACAACACTAATTACCTGTGTCTTGCAAAAAGGTCTGTCAGTTTTGCAACTTTGAATTAAGAGTCAAATGAATTTTTAGTGGCATTAAAAACAAAAACAAAACTAATTTATCTTACACCTACAAAACAGGAGTTTTACAAACCAGATGTGCTGGTTTAGATTCTTAGAACTTTACATATTTTCACAGACAAATAGATACATACACATTTTCACAAAATTTAACTGCTTAATTCTCTCCAGCCTTTGTAGAGTTAACTTTTCACTCTCTTTCCTTAAATCACTTGTTTTTCTCCCAAAATAACACCTTTATCACCTCAGATTTCACCATTTTAAGTATTGTTCCAGGGGTTCATGCCTGCACTTACTGCTTTTCTTACTCCTTACACTATGCCCTTAGGGCTTCCAACCTGTTTTTCAGTTTTTTTTTTTATCTGTTGCTTGCCTGCTTTTCTGGGCCCGATCCTGCTTTTTGTCCTTTTTACAATGAGATGGGAGTATTAAGGGGGTTGGATCGATCCGGGGTGGGTTTTTGAGAACGGGGTAAAGGGGAGCGCTCGGTCTGGTGGTGGGAGAGGAGGCTTTTAATAAACCTTTCAACTTATTATTTTAATATTTGAGAGAGGCGAGTTTTTTTTTTTATTTTGTCCAGCTACGATTTGCCTCTTCCCACCACTGAATGAAACAATTAACCTCTTCTTAAGCCAATTTAGTTTTAGGCTGGCCAAGTTTGTCATTTAAGACGTCCACTCGGTCTTGTTCCAAGATTTTAACAGTGGCCACTGAGTTTTGGGATCCCCCTGAGTTAGCCTAGACCATTTTTCCAGAAATTTACAGGAGTCCGGACCCTTCTTACAGGAGTCTGGACCCATCCTAAATATATAAAATGAGCCAGCGTTCGTTTAAGGAACTGTCCTGACTTAGACGTCTGGTTACCCATACAGGAGGACTTCACACACCAATCGCACAAGAAGGAAATTCGGGTTCGTCAGAGCAACACACAAAAGGAGCCCACAGGCAACTGCCTCAATCGCCCTTGCTTTCACACCAAGGCTTTTACCCAAAGTGTGGTGCGGCTGCGATTGTGCAGATTCCACTCACTCAGACCGCGGGGACAGGAACCCCTTGGTCGGCCGATCCCCGGACGGAGATGGCACCCAGACTCAAACACTCCACAGGAGGACGGATAGACACAGAGACAGGACAGTCCTCAGTCCGGACAAAACACAGAAATAATTACCTGACCAGATTCCTGATGTCAGATCCCGGGATCCCTACCAGAACAGAGTGGGAACCAACAGGTTCAATGGCGTAGACTTCACTGTGGTCGTGCACCTTTCCGTTCTGGTGGAGGACCGCTCGGGCCAAATGCCCAGGTGCCGGCTTCCACGGTCGTCCTACAAAAACAGTCAGGAATCACACAGCCCCAGTGAAGACGGTTGCCATCTCGGTGGAACCTCCAAATTGTCAAAGTTAGACTCAGGACTCACAGTTTGTCAGACCACTCTGTTTTATTAGCACAGCGCTTCTGCTAATAATACCCAGATAATGTGAGCCCCATGCAAGACACAAACTATCTTATTTATACAGATAAAAGGATGAGAACTTAACAAGATAACAAAGGGAGCAGAATCAGATAAGTTTACCTGGGCTAGGCATGCATATTTTATTTCCTTACTAATTACTACCCATCTTCTTTTAATGTTTTGCCATTAGCACCATTGTTTATGCCTAATGTTTCTTTTCCTGGCACCTGTATTTCAACATTTCTTTAATCCATTCTTATTTTTACAATATAATTCATTCTACTTTCACAATAGCAATTAGCTCTACAATGCCAAGATAATTGCCATTGTGCTTTGATCCAATGGTCTCACCTGAGCCATGGAATGGCAGACTACGCTCAGCAAGAAAAACTATGATTTCAACTATGCATCTGAGAATGTTCTTCCAATAAGCCCGAGCCTCGAAAAACTGGTTTTCCATTTGGGTATCAATTCTGCCACTAACTTTCTTTCAGGCATGGTAGCTACTAACTGACAATGCATGCTGCTCACTCACTGCATGATTGGTAATGTATGCAGTATTCTTCCAATCACTGAAGCCTTCACAGAACATTCCCCACTTTTTGGTATCAGAAAACAGGCAGCAATAAAAACAGTTCACTTCCTTCTTAGAAGGTGAATAGATGAGCCATTTTCACTTGCCAATCTCTTTGTTAGAAAGAACGAGGAGTACTTGTGGCACCTCAGAGACTAACAAATGTATTTGAGCATAAGCTTTCGTGGGCTAAAACCCACTTCATCGGATGCATGCATTGGAAAATACAATAGGAAGATATATATACACAGAGAACATGAAAAAATGGGTGTCGCCATACCAACTGTAACGAGAGTAATTAATTAAGGTGAGATATTAGGTGAGCTATTATCAATAGGAAGAAAAAAAACTTTTGTAGTGATAATCAGGATGGCCCATTTTCAACAGTTGACAAGAAGGTGTGAGTAACAGTGGGGGGAAAATGAGCATGGGGAAACAGTTTTTACTTTGTGTAATGACCCATCCACTCCCAGTCTTTATTCGAGCCTAATTTAATGATGTCTAGTCTGCAAATTAATTCCAATTCTGCAGTTTCTCATTGAAGTCTGTTTTTGAAGTTTTTTTGTTGGAGTATTGTGACTTTGAGATCAGTAATTGAGTGATCAGAGAGGTTGAAGTTTTCTCCAACTGGTTTCTGAATGTTATAATTCTTGATGTCTGATTTGTGTCCATTTATTCTTTTGCATAGAGACTGTCCAGTTTGGCCAATGTACATGGCAGAGGGGCATTGCTGGCACACGATGGCATATATCACATTGGTAGATGTGCAGGTGAAGGAGCCTCTAATAGTGTGGCTGATATGATTAGGTCCTATGATGGTGTCCCCTGAATAGATATGTGGACAAAGATGGCAACGGGCTTTGTTGCAAGGATAGGTTCCTGGGTTAGTGTTTTCGTTGTGTGGTTGCTGATGAGTATTTGCTTCAGGTTGGGGGCTGTCTGTAAGCGAGGACTGGCCTGTCTCCCAAGATCTGTAAGAGTGAGGGATTGTCTTTCAGGATAGGTTGTACATCCTTGATGATGCGCTGGAGAGTTTTTAGTTGGGGGCTGAAGGTGACGGCTAGTGGCGTTCTGTTAATTTCTTTGTTGGGCCTGTCCTGTGGTAGATAACTTCTGGGTACTCTTCTGGCTCTGTCAATCTGTTTCTTCACTTCACTTTGTTAGGCTTCACATATTCAAACATTGATTTGGTCAGATAATGATTCTGATTGGTGAACTCTCACTTTGTCAATGAAAAGCCAGCATCTAGATTCTGGCATTTCTGTGGGCCTGTCTCAGTCCAATATGCAATGAGATCTTGAGAAGTCATGTCCCACTCGCCTGGATCATTGGAGAAGGATATTTTTATATTGTTGTCACTGGGAAAGTCTTCAGAGGGGTAAGACTGCAGCTAGAGAAATCGCAGGAGGCTGCTGCTTTTCATCAGGCGCAGGCGCAGCAGGTTCACCGGGGCAGGTATTCACCTGGACTTCCTCACCACCAGACTTAGCAGGAGGAGAAAACGTTAGGAGAGAAGGAGTTCCTTTCAGCGCTACTTCTTGTCTTTGCCTCCTTTCTTTGGCCTCCTTCAATTTCTGCCATCCTCTTTTCTTCAACATGGCCCCACAAACACTCACTTAGCCCACAAAGACAAAATCACAACCACCATTACTTGAATTCACAGTCTTGATGAATTAATTTGTACAAAGCAATATCTAATGAGACAGAAAAATTCCGATGGGCTTCAGTATGGAATGGGCTTCAGTATGGAATGGGCCTATGGGTTAATCCGGCCCTGGGCTCAAGCCAAAGTCTGTTGAAGTCAATGGGAGTCATTTCACTGGCTGCGATGGGCGTTGGATAGGGCCTTATTTGTCTAAGACAGTAAAGTGTTAAGCATATGTAAGCCCAGCAGCCTGTAGCTCTAGGGGGGAAGGCACTCTCGTCTCCCATCTCTTGGTGAACAAAGGGAAGAATGACCACAGAGCTGCTTTGTCTGTATAAGCCGGCGGTGGCCAAATTGTGGCTCACAAGTCACATGCAGCTCTTTTACCATTGAAGTGCAGCTCTTTTACCATTGAAGGGCCCCCTCACATGCCCCTCCTCCCCATTCTCCACCTACCAGACTGGGGGTGGGGGAGCTCAAGACCTCTGCTTTGCAGGGTGGTGGGGTAGGGGCTTCTGCCCAGCAGGGTGGGGGATCTTGAGGCTTTAGCCCCATGGGGTGCACCTGTTGGGGTTTGGGGCTTAAGCAGAAGTGGGCCTGAAGCCCCGAGCCCCGGCAGGCCCCTCCCTCAGGACCCAAGCCCCGGCACGTGCACCCTGGCTCTGTAATTTCTGAAGATTGTTGTATATAGCTCAGAAAGTCGGTAAGTTTGGCCACCCCTGGCATAAGCTCTTTACTGAGAATTGCAAAGGAACAGAGGCTCCAGAGTGGAAGGAGCTCTCTGCCCCTATCTGTTGGTGAAATGAGAGAAGTACAGCTACATTTGCTTAAGCTTTCCACCAAGAACTTCTCCAGTGACACTTTGGGAAGTCAGCATCCCTACAAACTCAGAATTGGCTGGGATAGGTGGTGATGCCTCCGGTTAGGGCCAGACAGCACTTCCCAAGAGACCGGAGACAGGCTTGTCTGAGTGCCCCTGAGGCCTCTGAGGTCACACTACCCACTGACACAAAGCCACAGATAGGAGTTAGTGGGTGGAGAAGGGGGAAGTGACATAGTGAGGGACGTTTGCCTATTGGTCATTCATTACCGGTGGCTGGGGAGCTGGTATTGGGCTACTGGCAGAGTTCCTGGGGGGAGGGTTTTTATTTATCATTCATGTAAATATGTTGTTTTTGTGTGTCATTGAGTGGCTGGTCCTTTTACAAGAGGTATGTCCTGCTCCCTTGTGTCAGCACAGGGGCTCACAGGTTAGCCATTAAGAAGGCAGGGCAGCACCTGAGTTTATAAAGGATCGGGGAGAATCATCCAGGGAACAGGTTCCTGGAGGAAGGCTGGAGAGCAGCAGAGGCATTTGCCAGCTGGTCTCCCTAAGCTGCAAGCCAGGGCCAGAGGTCTGAAGGCAGGGGAGGAGCCTTCCCACTGACATCTCAATGCTGAAGAGCTGGGGCCAAGGACCAGAGAGCTGAAGGCCAGGGAGCAGCAGAAGGGCTTACGTGCCAACGTTGCAGGTGAGTGATGGATGCTCTTCTAGTGAGGGTGAGCACCTCTTAGCAGAGGCTGCAGGGTTCCCCCTGGGGAGAGCAGGGCTGCACTCTGCCTGGAAGGGCTGAGGTGGCTGTCCTGACAAAAGGATCGGAGAAGACCGAAGAAGGGCTTGGGTCCAGTAGAATACACCAGAGCACAGTATGTGCTATCTTGGTGGATTATAGGCCACGGGATTTTAAAGACTGTGCACTAGGTATGATAAATGGACTATCATAGAATCATAGAATCTCAGGGTTGGAAGGGACCTCAGGAGGTCATCTAGTCCAACCCCCTGCTCAAAGCAGGACCAAACCCAACTAAATCATCCCAGCCAGGGCTTTGTCAAGCCAGGCCTTAAAATCCTCTAAGGAAGGAGATTCCACCACCTCCCTAGGTAACCCATTCCAGTTCTTCACCACCCTACTAGTGAAAAAGTTTTTCCTAATGTCCAACCTAAACCTCCCCCTCTGCAACTTGAGACCATTACTCCTTGTTCTTTAATCTTCTACCACTGAGAACAGTCTAGATCCATCCTCTTTGGAACCCCCTTTCAGATAGTTGAAAGCAGCTATCAAATCCCCCCTCATTCTTCTCTTTTGCAGGCTAAACAATCCCAGTTCTCTCAGCCTCTCCTCATAAGTCATGTGCTCCAGCCCCCTAATCATTTTTGTTGCCCTCCGCTGGACTGTCTCCAATTTATCCACATCCTTCTTGTAGTGTGGGGCCCAAAACTGGACACAGTACTCCAAATGAGGCCTCACCAGTGCTGAATAGAGGGGAATGATCACATCCCTCGATCTGCTGGAAATGCCCCTACTTATACAGCCCAAAATGCCATTAGCCTTCTTGGCAACAAGGGCACACTGTTGACTCATATTCAGCTTTTCGTCCACCGTAACCCCTAGGTCCTTTTCTGCAGAACTGCTGCCCAGCCATTCGGTCCCTAGTCTGTAGCAGTGCATGGGATTCTTCCGTCCTAAGTGCAGGACTCTGCACTTGTCCTTGTTGAACCTCATCATATTTCTTTTGGCCCAATCCTCTAATTTGTCTAGGTCCCTCTGTATCTTATCCCTACCCTCCAGCGTATCAACCACTCCTCCCAGTTTAGTGTCATCTGCAAACTTGCTAAGGGTGCAGTCCACACCATCCTCCAGATCATTAATGAAGATATTGAACAAAACTGGCCCCAGCACTGACCCTTGGGGCACTCCACTTGATACCGGCTGCCAACTAGACATGGAACCATTGATCACTACCCGTTGAGCCCGACCATCTAGCCAGTTTTCTATCCACCTTACTGTCCATTCATTCAGCCCATACTTCTTTAACTTGCTGGCAAGAATACTGTGGGAGACTGTATCAAAAGCTTTGCTAAAGTCCAGAAATAGCACATCCACTGCTTTCCCCTCATCCACAGAACCGGTTATCTCATCATAGAAGGCAATTAGGTTAGTCAGGCATGACTTGCCCTTGGTGAATCCATGCTGACTTTTCCTGATCACTTTCCCCTCCTTTAAGTGGTTCAGAATTGATTCCTTGAGGACCTGTTCCATGATTTTTCCAGGGACTGAGGTGAGACTGACTGGCCTGTAGTTCCCTGGATCTTCCTTCTTCCCTTTTTTAAAGATGGGCACTACATTAGCTTTTTTCCAGTCATCCGGGACCTCCCCCAATCGCCATGATTTTTCAAAGATAATGGCCAATGGCTCTGCAATCTCATCAGCCAACTCCTTTAGCACCCTCGGATGCAGCGCATCCGGCCCCATGGACTTGTGCTCGTCCAGCTTTTCTAAAGATGTTTTGGGACACTTGTTATGGATTATTTGCAGCTTGTTTTCATCATAAACCGCCCCCAAGGATGGATATTATTGAGACTGGGGAGCCTGTGGTGGCGTCCTTAGAGGCCCAACAAAGGAAATGAGACCTTAAGCCTGGAATTAAGGTGCCCAGCCACAAGGGGTGCTTGGAGATGAGAGTGAAATCGTTCACACTGTTTTCCCCTAATGTTTTCCTTGTTTCATATCCAGGCCCACTGCCTGCAGTGGAGAATGGTTGCCTATTGAAGATACCTAGGGAAGGTATTTAGTGATCCCAGAAACTCTGGATGGGGCCTTGAGCCAGTGGTACTTGCCAGTTTGAAGAGGGATTCCTAGCTTTTTGAACCCAATGCTTGTTGCTGGTGACAACACCCTGGCAGACGGGTTACACCCAAAAGAAAGAGAACTCCCAATAGCAGGTAGTTGTGAGAGGACTGCACCTGCCTTACGCTGAGTGATGTACACTCAAGATGGGCAGTTCCTTGCGCACCCAACTTCAAAATCAAAGTTTGGAGAGATTTTGCAGGACACCTAATGGCCCTTTGCTGATTAGAGCTTCTGTCTAGTAGGTGGAGAAGGGTGACAGCAAATAAAATTAACAAAGAGAAAATGTACTCAGCTGTCTGTTAGTTTTCTGGAAACCTGAGCAATAAGGTTTTGATTCAGCAGTCCTACCTTATTAGCAAAGCACTTTAAGACCATGCTTATCTTCAGACGCATGCTGAAGTCCCATCAGCTTCAATGAGACTTAAGTATATCCTTAAAATTAAACAGGGGCTTAAGTGCTTTGCTGGATAAGATGGACCTAAGAACACTGGCTAATGCTTTGCTGAATTGGAATTGACAGCTGCTGTAAGTTAGAGCTCTGACTTCAGATATAAATCAATGTACCTTCGTGACTTCACATGTAAACTGTTATAACTCTGACTCTGGCCAAGCTACAGTGGTTTTTACTGACTGAGGATCTGTCTCTAACGTGGTCAGATATCAGTGATTTTGCTTTTAATTTAGCTGTTAGAAATTCTGAAGGGGGAATGAAAATCTGTCCCTTCTACTCCTCCGGCAGCCTATCGTACAATACAAAGGAGACACTCAACAAAACTAACAGGTGGGACATTTGGAACCAACTACACAGCATATAGTCACTGGGATTCACTGCTGCAGCAGGGCATTGAGACAGATTATGTGGGCCTGATTTTCCATTGCTGGGCACCTTCTGTAGCTGTTTAAAGTGCCTGCACAATGCTCCAAACTCAGCCTGACTGTGCTTTGCATCCATCTTCCACAGGAGTCAGTGACTGCCCAAGGAGGACCAGGCCCCCGGATCTGGATTTCTGAAAGTGATGGATAATTTATCTCACACTTCAGGAACAATCACTTGCAGGGAGCAGAAAGAGATTCCCCACATTGCGCCGTACACTACAGCACAGTGCTGCCTGGTGGGATCACTACTGAGGAGGTCTCCTCTGAAGCATTGGGTACCGTCCTTTTCTGAAGGCAGCAGACTGCACCAGGCTAACCAATGAGCTAATCTGTTATGACAACCCCTAGGCCAGTTGTACTTAAAGTTAAAGTGATACAATTTCAATGTGTTGACAAGCCCTTGTGGTCTAAATGAATAGATATTGCACCTACTTCATTGGGCAGTAGAGGGAGCAACTTTCCTATAAATCTGAGAAGGAACTGGTATATACTGACAGAGCTTCAAGAGTACGCAGTCTTGTTGTACAAGTGTGACTTCCAGGATATTAGACAGACAAGGTGGGTGAGGCAATATCTTTTGTTGGACCAACTTCTGTTGCTTCAAGAGGGCTTTCTATTTATTTGACCTCCCACTCAATGTAGTTTGGGGCACAGAGTCAGTTACTAACTGCATTTTACAGAGAAGTCTTGGATTACAACGATTTTGTCCTCCCTTGTGTCAGATGGGTGTTAAATGATCAGACATGCAGGATTCTGCATTCACCACTATTGGTATGTCTACACCTTGAGCTGGGGGAGGGGGCGATGCCCAGCTTGAGGAGACCTATCCAGGCTGACTCCGATTGAGCTACCTCACTAAAAATAGTGCAGCTGTGGCAGCACAAGCAGTGGGAGGGACTAGCTGCCCCAAGTGTTTCCCTAGAGTCTCAGGTGGGATCTTGGGGCAGCTAGTCCCTCCCACTCCTCCTGCTGCTGCCGTTGCTTTATTCTTAGCACGCTACCTCGATCAGAGCTAGTGGGGGTATGTCTCCAAGCTGGGCATTACCCCTCCAGCTCGAAGTGTACACATAACCTAAGGGTGAAACTCACCCCCATACAGTGGAGATCATCCTTAAAGCTAGTGGTTATAATAATAATATAATAATAATAATATAATAATAAATATAATAATAGTATTATTATAGTATTATAATAGTATTATTAATTATTTGTATTATCGTAGTGCCTAGGAGCCCTCCTCTTAGACCAGAATTCCATTGTGCCAGGTGCTGTACAAACAGAGAACAACAGTCACTACATTCTCGGACAGTTTATTATGACTGTATTTAATATTCAGCAGTAGCATCCTGTTCTGCCAAGCATTGAACACACACATATGAAGGCCTGGTCCTGCCCCAGAGACCTGACAGTCTAGGGCCCTGATCCTGCAAACACTTACCGACACGATTAACTTCACTAACATGGCTTCAGTGGGATTATTTATGTGCTTAAAGAGTTCCAGCAGGCTCCGGTTATGCCCAGACCAGGAAAGTAAGAACAGCCTTTTGTCAATATTTGTTTTCACTTCCACTCTTGGCTTAAACTGGAAAGCACAGCGATTGGGGAGGGGATTAAAGTGAACCAGGCTTTTTCTATGTCTAAAAGTTCAAATTCAGTATGAGTTCTCGGCTAAGTGCTGGTTCTCATTTTGTTTGAGGTGGTTTCTCTGTCCCACCAACTGATCAACCAAACTCAGTTATTTGTTGCAACAATGACATTTCTCTTATGATTTATGTTCTCAAATCTTTCCAATAGTCAGGAAAATCTCCCTTTCATTTCAATAAATTTATTTGTGTGTATAGTAAAATACATCCAGATTTCGAAGGTAATCTACCCACTCCCAGAAAGTAACATGCTTCCCTACATAGGTTTAATCTCCTAAAGAGCAGAATAAAAAAAATGCCCCATCCATGATTCCTGGGCGTTAGTCATACTGGAGATAACAAATCACGGAGGCTGGCACTACACACGCAGCAATTCACATGAAGCAGAGGCATGTTGCCAGGTGCTTCGGAAGAAACAAGAACGTTTCCATATAGAAAGTGTGACAACTGGTTGGGAAAGCTTTTCAGTTCCACATCTCTAGGGGACCCTTACAGCCAAGAGAGGGGGAAAGAGAAGCAATTAAACCCCACAAATATCTGCTGACAATATCCTTTTGCATTCATCAAACTTAATTCGATTTAAGGTTCTACATGTAAATCTGACATTAAGATTCAGAAGTAGTCAAAATGATGCTATAAATCCTAATCCTAAAATCCTCGCCAGGGTTAAACTTCTTGTTCCGTGGACACACATCTTGATAAGAAAGAGAGGCAACATTGTAAAGGAGAGTTCTACTGGCCAGTTCTTAAAATGCATTTGATTGGTTATATTTATTCAGCTGAAAACCAGCAGCCAATGGACTCTCCTGTTCTCACGTTTCTACAGCTGTGGATGGTGCTCGGTTGATCTGGGCACTGGCAAGTCGAAGCTTCCGGGTTCCCAGGCTGGCTTCCCCCAAGCTGTGGAAAGAATACAGCTAATTCATCAACTGCGGCAGGAGTTCTTCCTTCCTGGTCAGGGTCCCTCTGTTTCTGGTTTCAGTGACATACACAGATACAAGGTACATTTCTTGTTATTGCTACTGTTTATCATATGCTAACTTGTGCCTGGCAGAGCTTGTCAGGTTGAGAAGTTTTAATCTCTGTGAAAGAAATGCAGGATTTGGGGATGGAAAACAATTGACTGAAAATGTTTTTGGCCAGTGGGCTACACAAGGGCAAGTGATGATGGCTCAGCCCTAACTTTTACCTCCTATAAATGGTTATAATTCATTGGCTCTCTGTCCTTTACTCTGCTTCCTGAAGTGTTTTTCTTTCAATGCCCTTGTGGATTTGATAATAAAAGCACGAAGAACTGAAATACATTGAAATCCTTTAGAGACAGAATGGTAGTTTCTATTCTATAATATTCAGGTGCGGATACCAGTCCCATCGTAGCTGCGCCTAGAGGTCTTAAACTCCCATCCTCTTTGATGTATTCGTCTGCGCCCTGTCCCCATGACAGATTCAGATGCTGGAAGCTGGAGTTTCCAAAGGAGTTTTTGTAAAGGGCTGTAACTGACGAGTTTCCCGACAACTTCTACTGCACACAATCCTTCATGGACAGGGTTTATAATTAGGGTGAGCAGATATGCCGATTTTATAGGGACAGTCCTGATTTTTGGGTCTTTTTCTTATATAGGTTCCTATTATCCCCCACCCCCATCCCGATTTTTCACACTTGCTGTCTGGTCACCCTATTTATAATGCTATCAACCCCTTTTTCTCTCTCCAAGGCTGAATGCCATAGCACACCAGTGGGTTGCAGAATTAGCTGACTTAAACTTCAGAGTCAAATATTGTCCAGAGAAATCTGATGTGGAGGCAAATAACCTACCCAGGAATCCCCTTATGCAAAAATGTGACAGAATGCACTGAAGAGACAAGCAAAGATGTTTTGATTAAGCAGTAGCATCCTGTTCTGCCAAGCATTGAACACACACATATGAAGGCCTGGTCCTGCCCCAGAGACCTGACAGTCTAGGGCCCTGATCCTGCAAACACTTACCGACACGATTAACTTCACTAACATGGCTTCAGTGGGATTATTTATGTGCTTAAAGAGTTCCAGCAGGCTCCGGTTATGCCCAGACCAGGAAAGTAAGAACAGCCTTTTGTCAATATTTGTTTTCACTTCCACTCTTGGCTTAAACTGGAAAGCACAGCGATTGGGGAGGGGATTAAAGTGAACCAGGCTTTTTCTATGTCTAAAAGTTCAAATTCAGTATGAGTTCTCGGCTAAGTGCTGGTTCTCATTTTGTTTGAGGTGGTTTCTCTGTCCCACCAACTGATCAACCAAACTCAGTTATTTGTTGCAACAATGACATTTCTCTTATGATTTATGTTCTCAAATCTTTCCAATAGTCAGGAAAATCTCCCTTTCATTTCAATAAATTTATTTGTGTGTATAGTAAAATACATCCAGATTTCGAAGGTAATCTACCCACTCCCAGAAAGTAACATGCTTCCCTACATAGGTTTAATCTCCTAAAGAGCAGAATAAAAAAAATGCCCCATCCATGATTCCTGGGCGTTAGTCATACTGGAGATAACAAATCACGGAGGCTGGCACTACACACGCAGCAATTCACATGAAGCAGAGGCATGTTGCCAGGTGCTTGGGAAGAAACAAGAACGTTTCCATATAGAAAGTGTGACAACTGGTTGGGAAAGCTTTTCAGTTCCACATCTCTAGGGGACCCTTACAGCCAAGAGAGGGGGAAAGAGAAGCAATTAAACCCCACAAATATCTGCTGACAATATCCTTTTGCATTCATCAAACTTAATTCGATTTAAGGTTCTACATGTAAATCTGACATTAAGATTCAGAAGTAGTCAAAATGATGCTATAAATCCTAATCCTAAAATCCTCGCCAGGGTTAAACTTCTTGTTCCGTGGACACACATCTTGATAAGAAAGAGAGGCAACATTGTAAAGGAGAGTTCTACTGGCCAGTTCTTAAAATGCATTTGATTGGTTATATTTATTCAGCTGAAAACCAGCAGCCAATGGACTCTCCTGTTCTCACGTTTCTACAGCTGTGGATGGTGCTCGGTTGATCTGGGCACTGGCAAGTCGAAGCTTCCGGGTTCCCAGGCTGGCTTCCCCCAAGCTGCGGAAAGAATACAGCTAATTCATCAACTGCGGCAGGAGTTCTTCCTTCCTGGTCAGGGTCCCTCTGTTTCTGGTTTCAGTGACATACACAGATACAAGGTACATTTCTTGTTATTGCTACTGTTTATCATATGCTAACTTGTGCCTGGCAGAGCTTGTCAGGTTGAGAAGTTTTAATCTCTGTGAAAGAAATGCAGGATTTGGGGATGGAAAACAATTGACTGAAAATGTTTTTGGCCAGTGGGCTACACAAGGGCAAGTGATGATGGCTCAGCCCTAACTTTTACCTCCTATAAATGGTTATAATTCATTGGCTCTCTGTCCTTTACTCTGCTTCCTGAAGTGTTTTTCTTTCAATGCCCTTGTGGGTTTGATAATAAAAGCACGAAGAACTGAAATACATTGAAATCCTTTAGAGACAGAATGGTAGTTTCTATTTGTGACGTTATGACTATGATATAATATCTCATTGAAAGGGGAAAGGGCCAGAAAGAGTTAATTAACTCATAAACTGACCTGACCCATGGGTGAACCTTGAGGACGGGTTAGGAAGATATGTAAATGACTAGAGCTTTGAAATGCAAGTCTGCATTGTTAGAGGTAGAAGGGGAAATGTTTGCTCAGGTCTTGTGATGGCAGCAAACAAGTCTTGTCTATTGCTATAGTTTTAATTCAAAGATCAAAAAAGGAATATTAACATTTATAATGATACTTGAGTAAAATAGTATTATTGTCTATGTGTCTCTTTGAAGGTTGTGCTAACCTCTATCTGAACTGTTTAATGGGTAAATTACTCTGTGCTAATGGCCAGGATGTTTGGGAGAAGGAGTTGAGCCTATTGTTTTCTCAGGCCGAAAGGCTGCTGGAAATGTATAAGAAGCCTGGGACACGATCCTTCTTCATCTCAGATCTGCTTTGGGTTTCAAGAGGGGGAGACCTTAAGCCATAAGGATTGAGATCCCCAGTCATTGACTGGAGCCACCCTGAACATGGAACTTGGACTATAACCTATGGACTATTTCTAAAAGGACTTTTGGCAACTACAAGCTCATCTCTACTGTGTATCTGAACCTCAAGAATTGAATTCAAGTCTGTCTGTAGATTAACCTTTTAACCAACACTCTCTATCTTTTCTTTTTTAATAAATTTTAGCTTAGTTAATAAGAATTGGCTATAGCGTGTATTTTGGGTAAGATCTAAGTTATAATTGGACCTGGGTATGTGGCTGATCCTTTGGGATTGGAAGAACCTTTTCTTTTATATGATGAAGTAAGATTCTTAGGAATCATCATCATATCTGACAGGTGTGTCTGGATGGAGGCCTGAGGCTGGGCACTTTAAGGGAACTGCGTGGTTTGGACTTCTAAGTGACCGGTGAGGTACTGTAGAAGCTGTTTTGTGCTGGTTGGTAAATCTAAGT
Source organism: Mauremys reevesii (assembly GCF_016161935.1). Lineage (NCBI taxonomy): Eukaryota > Metazoa > Chordata > Testudines > Geoemydidae > Mauremys > Mauremys reevesii. The sequence goes on along the minus strand of NC_052633.1, from coordinate 10,869,905 downwards.
ATTGGAATAACCACCAGCATCTGGGGTTTGTCTGCCCCGTTTGGTTTGCAGTTCACCCTGATTGAGTGACCTCAGCTGGCTCCCACGGGCAGCACCGTCACACTATTCTATAATATTCAGGTGCTGATACCAGTCCCATCGTAGCTGCGCCTAGAGGTCTTAAACTCCCATCCTCTTTGATGTATTCGTCTGCGCCCTGTCCCCATGACAGATTCAGATGCTGGAAGCTGGAGTTTCCAAAGGAGTTTTTGTAAAGGGCTGTAACTGACGAGTTTCCCGACAACTTCTACTGCACACAATCCTTCATGGACAGGGTTTATAATTAGGGTGAGCAGATATGCCGATTTTATAGGGACAGTCCTGATTTTTGGGTCTTTTTCTTATATAGGTTCCTATTATCCCCCACCCCCATCCCGATTTTTCACACTTGCTGTCTGGTCACCCTATTTATAATGCTATCAACCCCTTTTTCTCTCTGCAAGGCTGAATGCCATAGCACACCAGTGGGTTGCAGAATTAGCTGACTTAAACTTCAGAGTCAAATATTGTCCAGAGAAATCTGATGTGGAGGCAAATAACCTACCCAGGAATCCCCTTATGCAAAAATGTGACAGAATGCACTGAAGAGACAAGCAAAGATGTTTTGATTAATGCTGTCTTATAGTGCATGGATGTACACAGAGATGGCAAGGTACTTTGGTTGGCAGCTATTGCTAGCTGCCTTTTGGCAGCAGGAGACTTCTCCAGGGGCATTGAACCCAGGGCCAGCTCCAGGCACCAGCTTATCAAGCAGGTGCTTGGGGCGGCAACTCCGGAGCGGGGTGGCCCTTTCGGGTATTCGGCGGCAATTCAGCGGAGGGTCCCTCAGTCCCGCTCGGAGCCAGGACCTCTCGCTGAATTGCCGCAGATCGCGATCACGGCTTTTTTTTTTTTTTTTTTTCGCTGCTTCGGGCGGCAAAACCCCTGGAGCCAGCCATGATTGAACCCATCACAATGCCTCTTCCACAGGAAGACATTTTTTGGCAGCCCAGAAGGAAAATCCAGCTATTGCTAAATTTCTTCATTGTTAGTTATGGGGGGGAAAAGCCTAATAACCAAGATAACAGGGGAGGATACACAATATCTATTTCCATATCTTATCCTGCATTCTACCCAAGACATGTAAAAATCCGTAAAAGAAGTGATATTGCTTTCTGATATTGAGATTGTTCTATATCCAAGGTTTTATCATTTTGCATAATGTACAGGGTTTTTTATTCGGCAGATTTTTTTTTCTAAATAGCTTGTGATATGCTCAGTGACATTATGTGGTTTTACCATTGATCATATAGGCAGTGTTATTTCATACGATATGAATATCTTTGGGACTATGAACAGTTCAGACCTGGATATCCTGTCAGACTGCAGAACTCAGCTGCCACAGAGAATTCCTGCTTGACTGGCCTTCACCTGGTATTTGGGGGACCCAGGTTCCCATCTCTGGTCTGAAACTAGGCAGAGCAGAGACATGAACTGGGGTCTCCCACGTGTGTGCCCAACCCACCAGGCTACACAGTAGTTCTTATGCTCTCTGTGTGGCCCAATGAATGTTAAATTGCTTCTACACAATGGAAGAGCTTCAACAAGACAGAATGAAATTTGAAAGCTGGTTCTCATTTTACAGGGTATTAAGTGCCCCCTTTTTAGTTTATACTAAAGTGTTTTTGAAGTTCTAAAATATTTTTCCTGGTATTTCTGTCATTTTCATGTTTGGAGGGTTGTCTCCCTTTTTTCTCTTCCTCAGCCCCACAGTTATTTCAGAGGGGAAGGAGACAATTTTTTAAAAAATGAGTGAGGAGAATAAAAAAGAATAAACAAATGGTAAAAGGTATTTTAAAATGGCAAAAAAAAGGAAGTGTCATATTTTTGCAATGTTTGAGTGACTGTTTCTGGACAAATAGTCAGTTTAAAAAAGGTTATTTTTTACTACTTTTTTAAAATCTTGACCTGCTGTAAACATAGGCCCGGATCATTAGCTGGTGCAAATCAGCATAGCCCAGTTCCCTTCTGATTTCCAGCACTAGATGATCTGGCCCATGTCGTATTTCCTCCCACAAACCCGTTACTCTGCTTTTTACATTTACCACCTATACCCAAGACCAAGACACTTAAAAAGCAAAGTTTGCTGACCCATACTGAACATGAAGTATCTTTGCCCTTAGCTGATTCCAAGGGCTAGAACTTCAGTACCTAATGTGACTAATATTTTATTGGTTCTACCATTGATCCTATAAGAAGTATTATGATTACATAATCAGTAGAGTTTCACCTTATGGCTAATGTAACAAAGTGAATTTGCCTAATCCCCGTAGGTGCCAGATTCCTGGAACATGGCTGTGCGTTTGTTAGATACACAGTATAATGCAGATTCCTATCAGAAATACAGATTCTCTCCCTCTGAAAATCTCCAAAGTGTCATCTTCTCCTACCTGGAAGAAAAGGTAAGTGACACTCTCCCTAGGCTGAGAATACATGTTATTAATTCTACTGTGGAGAAGACCTATAGAATGCAGTAGGAGTGAAACCAATAGGATACCACAGACATTACTCTAATTTTCTGGAGAATCAGAGCCTTTACTTTGTGACTAGAACTGTGTATGTGTATATGGGTGTAAAGACGACTAAGATTTGACTCTTCATAAGAATTTGTGCTCCACTTGCTGAGACGTGTCTGTTCTCTCCTCAGAAAGTAGACCCCATTCGTCTGGCAGTGGATGTCGGCTGCGGGTCGGGACAAAGCACTCGCGTACTCGCAGCTCATTTTGAGAAGGTGGTTGGAACAGACATCAGTGAAGCTCAAATAGAGGCAGCCAAACAAGCTGCCTCCTTCCCAAATGTTTCTTACCAGTAAGTGTTCCGTAAAAGGATGCTGTCCCTTGGATGTGTCCAGAGTGCTGACCTTTGCACAAAGCAGCACTTTGTGAACAGGACAGATACGGGCCAGCATTTTCAAACAAGGTCAGTCATTTTTAGGTGCCTGATTTCAAACATATTGGACCTGCTTTTTCACAAAGTACTCAGAACGCACGACTCCATCTGAAGTCAGCAGGAGCTGCAGGTGCTCAGCTTCTGAAAATTAGGCCGTTCTGAATTAAATGCCTAAATATGAATTTTGGAGCTCTAATTTTGAAAACTTGGGCTGACATTCTTAGGCCAAATCACTCTTCAGTTCCAAGAGAACAAAAAAGGTAGACTTTTTTTCAATGTCAGATTTTCAACAACACCACATTTCCTCTCAGCAGAGTCCACACGTGACAAGTTTCATGCACATCAGGTCCCAAGTAGAGACTCCTCCTTCCCATTTGAAATATCTTCCCTGTTTCCCTTTATAGTGTGTGCCCTGCAGAGGAGCTGCCATTTGTGGATGGCTCTGTGGACCTCATTACTGCTTTTACAGCTGCCCACTGGTTTGATATGCCGAAGTTCATGAAAGAAGTGGATCGAGTTCTCAGGCCACATGGCTGTGTGGCCCTTAGTACCTACACTACAAACTTCAGTATGCACTATAAAGACTGTTCAGAGCGGCTTACAGAAATCTTCACTGAGGTGGGAGAAGAAAACAGTCCTCTTTTTTAAAAAAAGATACTGCAGACAGCAGTTTATAATATATTTTAATGCTGCTAGACACTTTCCAGTATAAGACCCTGTTTTCAGCTGCTTATAACTTTGCCAAACCTTAACCATTTGGGTTGAAATTTTCCTTTCTGCATCTTTGCCACATGCCGGATTATTTATTTATTTTTGTAAGTTTCAGCAAAAACAGTCACCCATTTCGAAAAACAGAAATAGAGAATAATAGGTGCCTTTGCCCATTTAAATATAAATTATTATACCCATTGTATTGAGATGGTCTAGTTCCTCCCCGCTCTGGAGCAGAGCTTGGAATTTCCAGAGCGGTTGTGCGAGGCAGCTTCCATCACATAAAACCCATTCCCAGACAAAAACTACCCTCACATTGAGGTATGGCTCAGGGTACATATGAATAACTTGGGATAAAATACATTAGTAGCTGTTGTAATTATCCCCTAACGAAGTATTACAAACCCAGGACATTCAGAGTTGTTGTTAGACTTACCTTCCTTAAGGTAAGAAAATGACTCTGGCAAGGTACCCGAAAAACATTAATTCAGTCCTCTATTGATACCATGTATTGCCTGTAGAGTTCTGATTAAGGCATTATAATGCTATGGTTTCTTTAGATTAAACTGATTGTAAAGACATGTTATATTTCTGTCTTCCCCCACCTGCATAGTGTCACTCTGTTAGGTGACCATTTTGAGGAGGGTATCTATCTCCCATTGCTCTCAATGAGAGTAAGGTTGCAGGAAGCCTGAACAAAAATGGCTGCTGTCTCCATTCACTTGGTTGTCACAATATTCCTGTCTGCCTCCTGATGGCACAGGTGGCCACAATCTTCCCAGAGGTGGCTTCATTCTTACTGGGTGGTCAGTGATCATTTTGATAGAGGGCATCTTAACCGAGGTCAGCCTTATGGCCTAAATCCCCGTAAGAACAATGGAAGAGGTTATGTCCACCATTTTGAAGTAAGGCAGTTTTTTATGGAATTCTCTGGAAAAGAACATTACTATACAAACACAGCAGAAAGAGATTCTGCTAGTACAAACAATGGTGGGTGAGTGGTCGGGGGGAGGGAAATGACCATTAAACCCAAAATAAAATTGTTCAAATGTAGCTCATTCACACAACTTCTGCGGGTATTATGTATAGGGAAAGTCTGAAGGGTCTGTATTATTCTGTTATTTTCCTGTGTAGCTCTAACTTCCCCTCAGGCCAGGCAACCGTGAATCAGGGAGTGCAGCTCAAATGGAGTGGAGGATCAAGGCCTTACGTAACATTTTTGTTGTTTCTGTTCTGACTTTACAGACCCAGGACCTGCTTCTTAAATATGCTGATGAAAAAGTAAATCTTGTCATTGCAGAGTATAAAGAGGTGTTTGAGTCTGTGCCTTTTCCAGACAAGAAGAGGTGAGAAGACGAGGACAAAACTGAATTGTATGTAATCTCTTGCATTGTGGGCAGTGTGAGCTCTGGAATATTGGGCACTTGGGCAGCATTCATTGGTGTTCACTTTGAGACTGCAGGTTGAAGAAGATAAATAGAGTTCACGGCTAGCAGGTAGCCCTGAGATCATTTGGTCCAATGTCAAACACATCTCCAGTCCTTGGTCTGTCTGGTTCATCTGTGTGGCCTCTTCATCAAATGAGAGAGGTTTCCCCGTAACCAAATGTCCAAAAAGGGGAAGGGATAAGAGATCATGCCCCACATCTTAATAATCCACATGAGCGAGGTCCTCAGATTATATCAGTCAGCATAGGTCCATTACCCTCCAGGTTTACTTCTCCAATGCTCTGGTTTCTTCCCACTTTTGCAGAGTTACCCAGATCTTAGACAGAATTCCCATGTCTGTTTCTGGGGTGATTGGGCTATTCCAGTCCTTCTCCATGTATCAAGCCTTTCTGAGGAGCGACCCTGAAGGAGCAAAATCCCTCCTTCAAAAAACTGAACAAAGGTAAAAACAAGTTAAGAAAACAAGCAGAATGTGGGCGGCTCCCTTGTATGACATAGGTGAAGAGTGAGGTCACTCACAACCTCCAACGCTGGGGGAAGGGTGGGGAGTCGTTGCACTGGTGCAGCCATCTTTGCTGTGGGTCAGTATTGTGAACCATTGGCTTTTTATGGGACAGATCCTCAGCTAGCTTAAATCAGCAAAGCCCCATTAACTTCTATAGTGCTATGCCGACTTTAACCAGCTGAGGATATGACCCAGTATTTCTGCCAGAATCCCCTATGTGTATTGCTGTCACTGGGGAAGCTTGATATTTAGCTTGATTCTTCATAAAATAGGCACCTTAGCTAATTTCCTCCTTCTGATACTTGGTACTGAGTATTAGTAAAGAAATAAAATATTGAGAGCTTGAGCTTCCAGTTCCAGCTTAAACCTAATAAACCACAATCTCTTGGGCTATATGGTGGCTTCAGTCTCTTCATTCAAACCCAGTAACACCAAAAGGAGTTTCCCATATGGGCAGCCTACCATACGGTCCTCAGTAATTACGGTTAGTGACTGGCACAGGTCACAAAACTGTTTTAGATATAGTAAGTTTCTCTTGAATTATCTTTTGTGTATCCATTTTTCTGATAAGAGTAGAATGTTTTGGGTGGGACAGGTATGTCTTAGGCTGTGATGCCAAGGCTGTCACCTCTGCCTCTGGTTGGACAGGAGTCAATCTGTATAGTGAGAAAGTAAGTGACCATTATTCCATTTCTTGTTTCAGGTTCCTGGAGACCATGGGAGTTTGCTCTAATGAAACCCAGGTAGAGATCGGGATAAGGAGTGTTTCTGTTCTAGGCTGCAAGGGGCCCTGAATGGAAAATCCAGCAATGACCCCATAGCCGGAAGAAAAATCCCGATTTTAGTATCTACTTATAACTGATGTTAACACCTTTAAAATATTTTATTAAGATCTCAATAAAGTCAATGGCAAAACTCCTATCTTCTTCAATGGGAGACAAAGGAGGCACAGAATTAAATAGTGTCAATATTAGAAGGGCTTTCATGGGGTGGGTTTTTTCCTATTTAAAGAGGAAAAGTTCAGTGTTCTGTCTGGCCATCGTTCAACAGGCATTGGAAGAAATCAAGGACCCTTTGCCACATAGAAGGCTGCAGAGATTGGATCATATATGGAATATGCAATAAATATGTTACCTAACAGCTGAGAGATTTTTAGAAGGCTTTATAATCCTACTGAGTGAAAATAACTTGCAGCAAGATCAACTGCTATATGTAATTCCCTGTCAATGGGGTAAGCAAATAGGAACAGCAATCATGTTGTAGGGTTATAGTAATAATACTTCACAGGCATCTTTCATCCAGAGCCCTCAAAGAGCTGTACCAGGTAGATAAGTATTACTGTCTGCACGCCACATGAAGTGAAGTAGAGACTAGCCCAAAACGTGCCAATTACAGAACTTCTCGTTACAGGCCAGATTTTCAAAAGAACTTGGCTTCCATTTAGGCACCAAAATAACTGACGGGATTTTCTAGAAATCTCCGCACCTTGGGTGCCTAGCACTGTGTGACAATCTGGCCATGAATGAGCTCTCTTGAAAATCTGACTCCATTGGTGGGTGCTGAGCACTTGAAAATCTGGCCCGAAGTTTCTAAGCTAGAATTAATGAGCGTGATTTACCACTACTCTGATGGACATAGAGCTACGTAATAATCTAAGAATATTGAGATGTAGAAATGTTATGAACATTGTATGTGAGCTGGTCAGGGAGGGGTAGTTATTGTATACTGGATTATAACATTTTCCTGTAGAAGGTATTGATCTAGCTTAATAGGGGACTGCCAGGAAAAAAAAACCAAGAAAACAACATGATAGCTACATACAAGCAAACCTCCCGCCAAACACTGTGGGTCAATTATAGGACAATAATCAACTTCCAGGCTCCAGCTCAAAAGCTGTTTTGCCAGGCTGGGAGCTTATATATCAAAAGGACACTAAATAGTTAAAAAGCACCTATCCAGAGGGGATAGACAGCTATATGGAGGGATTGCCAAGGAGACATGCATAAATTATCAGGCATACAGGATTCTGCATTCACCACTATTGGTATGTCTACACTTTGAGCTTGAGGAGACATACCCACGCTAGCGCCGATTGAGCTAGCTCACTAAAAATAGTGCAGCTGTGGCAGCACAAGCAGTGAGAGGAACTAGCTGCCCCAAGTGCGTCCCTAGAGTCTCAGGTGGGATCTTGGGGCAGCTAGTCCCTCCCACTCCTCGTGCTGCTGCCATTGCTTTATTCTTAGCGCGCTACCTCGATCAGAGCTAGCGGGGGTATGTCTCCAGGCTGGGCATTACCCCTCCAGCTCAAAGTGTAGACATAACCTAAGGGTGAAACTCACCCCTATACGGTGAAGATCATCCTTAAAGCTAGTGGTTATTACTATTATTATTTGTATTATCGTAGTGCCTAGGAGCCCTGCTCTTAGACCAGAATTCCATTGTGCCAGGTGCTGTACAAACACAGAACAATAGTCATTACATTCTCGGACAGTTTATTATGACTGTATTTAATATTCAGCAGTAGCATCCTGTTCTGCCAAGCATTGAACACACATACGCAGGCCTGGTCCTGCCCCAGAGACCGGACAGTCTAGGGCCCTGATCTTGCAAACACTTACCGACATGATTAACTTTACTAACATGGCTTCAGTGGGATTATTTAGGTGCTTAAAATTAAGTAGGTGTGATTTGAAAACAAAAAAGCTAAAGGAAGTGCCATCTGCCCTTCAGCCAGCAATCACTGGCAGATTTGGTGGGGTAGATCCTAAGGAGGGATGTGAAGGAGAATAAGAGACTGACGGCCTTTTCTTTTTGTAACCACTCATTTGTTAGCTGTTTGTCACTAGTGCAGCCTTTTAATTACCAGAGTTCCAGCAGGCCCTAGATATGCCCAGACCAGGAAAGCAAGAACAGCCTTTTGTCAATATTTGTTTTCACTTCCACTCTTTGCTTAAACCAGAAAGCACAAAGATGTAGGGGATTGGGGGGAGGGAGGGCGAGAAGTAGGTGGTGATTTTTTTAAAGGGAACCAGATTTTTCTATCCCTAAAAGTTCAGTGTGAGTTCTGGGCCAAGATTTTCCCATTTTGTTTGAAGTGGTTTCTCTGTCCCACCAAATGACCAACCAAACTCAGTATTTGCTGCAACAATGTAAAGTGATCATGAAGTAAGCTTGTGGGAAATCTAAATTTCCTTAAAATAGCTTCAATTTGAGTACACTACCATTAGAACTGGTGGAGGAGGACTAGATAATTGATATTTCTCGCATGTTTTATGTTCCCAAATCTGTCCCATAGTCAGGAAAATCTCCCTTTCATTTCAATGAATTTCTTTTTTGTATGTAGTAAAATACATCCAGATTTCAAAGGTAACTTATCAGCTCCCAGAAAGTAACATGCTTCCCTAGATACGTTTAATCTCCCAAAAAGCAGAATTAAAAAATGCCCCATCCATCATTCCTGGGCTTTAGTCGTACTGGAGATAACAGAACTTTAAAGAAATCACGGAGGCTGGCACTACACACACAGCAATTCACATGAAGCAGAGGCATGTTGCCAGGTGCTCTAAAAGAAACAAGAACTTTTCTGTATAGCAAGTGTGGCAACTGGTTGGGAAAGCTTTTCAGTTCCACATCTCTAGGGGACCCTTACAGCCAAGAGAGAGGAAAGAAATAACAATTCAACCCTAGTATCAGAGGGGTAGCCGTGTTAGTCTGGTTCTGTAAAAGCAGCAAAGAATCCTGTGGCACCTTATAGACTAACAGACGTTTTGCAGCATGAGCTTTCATGGGTGAATGTCCACTTCATCGGATGCATCCGACGAAGTGGGCATTCACCCACGAAAGCTCATGCTGCAAAATGTCTGTTAGTCTATAAGGTGCCACAGGATTCTTTGCTGCCAATTCAACCCTACAAGTTCCTGACAGTATCCTTTTGCATTCATCAAACTTATTTCAATTTAAGGTTCCAAATGCAAATCTCATTGAAAAAATCAGAAGTAATCAAAATCACACTATAAAATATATTTACTCTAAAATACTCAGCAGAGTTAAACTTTGTTTCTCCAGCACACATCTGGATAAAGAGATGTCTCTGTCTAACTGACACTGGTTTTCCAAGAAAGAGAAGAAACATTGTAAAGGAGACAGGTTTCAGAGTAGCAGCCGTGTTAGTCTGTATCCGCAAAAATAACAGAACACCACTAGCCATCACCTACAGCCCCCAACTAAAACCTCTCCAGCACATCATCAAAGATTTACAACCTATCCTTAGAGATGATCCCTCACTCTCACAGATCTTGGGAGACAAGCCAGTCCTCGCTTATAGACAGCCTCCCAACCTGAAGCAAATACTCACCAGCAACCGCACACCATACAACATAAACACTAACCCAGGAACCTATCCTTGCAACAAAGCCCGATGCCAGCTCTGTCCACATATCCATTCAAGTGACACCATCATAGGACCTAATCACATCAGACACGCCATCAGGGGCTCGTACACCTGCACATCTACCAACGTGATATATGCCATCATGTGCCAGCAATGCCCCTCTGCCATGTACATTGGCCAAACCGGACAGTCTCTACGCAAAAGAATAAATGGACACAAATCTGACATCAGGAATCATAACATTCAAAAACCAGTGGGAGAACACTTCAACCTCTCTAACCACTCAGTGACAGACTTGAAGGTGGCAATTTTGCAACAAAAAAACTTCAAAAACAGACTCCAAAGAGAAACTGCTGAACTTGAATTAATATGCAAACTAGATACTATTAACTGTGGCCTAAACAAAGACTGGGAATGGTTGGGTCATTACACCAATTGAATCTATTTCCCTATGTTAAGTTCTCCTCACACCTTCTATGGGCCATCTTAATTATCACTTCAAAAAGTTTTTTTCCTCCTGCTAACGATAGCTCATCTCAATTGATTAGACTCTGCCTGTTGGTATGCATACTTCCACCTTTTCATGTTCTCTGTATGTATAAATATCTCCTGTCTGTGTGTTCCATTCTATGCATCCGAAGAAGTGAGCTGTAGCTCACGAAAGCTCATGCTTAAATAAATTTGTTAGTCTTTAAGGTGCCACAAGTACTCCTGTTTTTTTTTATTGTAAAGGAGAGTTCTACTGGCCAGTTTTTAAAATGCATTTGATTGGTTATATTTATTCAGCTGAAAACCAGCAGCCAATGGAATCTTCTGTTCTCATGTTTCTAAAACAATGGATTGTGCTCAGTTGACGTGGGCACTAACAAATCAAAACTTCTGGCTTCACAGGCTGGCTTCCCCCAAGCTGCAGAAAGAATTCAGCTTCAGTAACATACACAGATACAAGGTACATTTATTTGTATTGCTTCACAGTTTGTTTTGGTGTGTATCATATGCCAAGTTGTGCCTGGCATGGTTTGTCAGGTTGAGAAGTTTTTATCTCTGTGAAAGAAATGCACGATTAGGGGTTGAAAAACAATTGACTGAAAATGTTTTTGGCCAGTGGGCTACACAAGGGCAAGTGATGATGGCTCAGCCCTAACTTTTACCTCCTATAAATGCAGGGGCGGCTCTAGAAATTAGGCTGCTCCAGGCAGCGCGGTGTGCTGCGCCGCCCTTCCTCGGTCCCGCGGCGGGTCCCCTCTTCCCACGGCTCCGGTTGAGCTCCCGCGGCAGGTCCACCGGAGCACCGGGACGAGCGGACCTGCCGCAGGCATGACTGCGGGAGCTCCACCGGAGCCGCGGGAACAGCGGACCTCCCGCGGGCACGGCTGCGGACGGTTCGCGGGTCCGGCGGCTCCGCTTGAGCTGCCGCAGTCATGCCTGCGGGAGGTCCAGCCGAGCCGCGGGACGAGTCCCCCCTCCGCAGTCATGCCTGCGGCAGGTCCGGTCGTCCGCGGCTCCGGTGGACCTCCCGCAGGCATGAATGCAGCAGGTCCACCGGCCCAGCCTGCCGCCCCCTAGATTTGGTCTTAAACCAGGCAGAGCAGAGACTTGAACTTAGGTCTCCCACATGTGTGCCCAAACCACCAGGCTACACAGTAGTTCTTACGCTCTCTGTGTGGCCCAATGAATGTTAAATTGCTTCTACACAGTGGAAGAGCTTCAACAAGACAATGAAATTTGAAAGGTGGTTTTCATTTTATAGGGTCTTTTTAGTTTTTACTAAAATGTTTTTGAAGTTTTAAAATATTTTTCCTGGTATTTTTGTCACTTTCATTTTGGGGAGGATGGGGCTCTCCGCTTTTTTCTCCTTTCCACCCCCACAGTTATTTCAGAGGGAAGAGAGACAATTTTCAAAAATGAGTGAGGAGAAAAACCAGAGAGGACAGAGGGTAACAGAAAATAAGAAAAAACAAAAAAATTATAGTAAAAGGTATTTTAAAATAACAAAAAAATAAAATGCCACATTTTGTAATGTTTAAGTGATACTTTTTGACAAATAGTCAGTTAAAAAAGGGTATTTTTGACAAAAAATAATTTGACACATTTTGACCAGCCCTGCTGTAAACATAGGCCCAGATATTCAGCTGCTGCAAATCAGCATAGCCCAGTTCCCTTCTGATTTCCAGCACTAGATGATCTGGCCCATGTCGTATTTCCTTCCACAAACCCGTTACTCTGCTTTTTACATTTACCACCTATACCCAAGATCAAGACACTTGAAAAGCAAAGTTCGCTGACCCATACTGAACATGAAGCATCTTTGCCCTTAGCTGATTCCAAAGGCTAGAACTTCAGTACCTAACTTGAGTAATATTTAATAGAGTTAATTAGATAGTTAGTGGAGTTTGATCTTATGGCTAATGTAACAAAGTGAATTTGCCTAATCCCTTTAGGTGCCAGTTTGCTGGAACATGGCTGTGCGTTTGTTCGAGGCACGAGATCATGCAGTTTCATATCAGAAATACAGATTCTCTCCCCCTGAAAATCTCCAAAGTGTCATCTTCTCCTACCTGGAAGAAAAGGTAAGTGACACTCTCCCTAGGCTGAGAATACATGTTATTAATTCTACTGTGGAGAAGACCTATAGAATGCAATGGGAGTGAAACCAATAGGATACCACAGACATTACTCTAATTACCTGGAGAATCAGAGCCTTTACTCTGTGACTGTGACTTAGTCGTCTTTGCCCTTAGCTGATTCCAAAGGCTAGAACTTCAGTACCTAACTTGAGTAATATTTAATAGAGTTAATTAGATAGTTAAGACAACTAAGATTTGGCCCTTCATAAGAATTTGTGCTCCGCTTGCTGAGACGTGTCTGTTCTCTCCTCAGAAAGTAGACCCCATTCGTCTGGCAGTGGATGTCGGCTGCGGGTCGGGACAAAGCACTCGCGTACTCGCAGCTCATTTTGAGAAGGTGGTTGGAACAGACATCAGTGAAGCTCAAATAGAGGCAGCCAAACAAGCTGCCTCCTTCCCAAATGTTTCTTACCAGTAAGTGTTCCGTAAAAGGATGCTGTCCCTTGGGTGTGTCCAGAGTGCTGACCTTTGCACAAAGCAGCACTTTGTGAACAGGACAGATACGGGCCAGCATTTTCAAACAAGATCAGTCATTTTTAGGTTTCAAACATATTGGACCTGCTTTTTCACAAAGTACTCAGAACTCACGACTCCATCTGAAGTCAGCAGGAGCTGCAGGTGCTCAGCTTCTGAAAATCAGGCCGTTCCTAATTAAATGCCTAAATATGGATTTTGGAGCTCCAATTTTGAAAACTCGGGCTGACATTCTTAGGCCAAATCACTCTTCAGTTCCAAGAGAACAAAAAAGGTAGACTTTTTTTCAATGTCAGATTTTCAACAACACCACATTTCCTCTCAGCAGAGTCCACACATGACAAGTTTCATGCACGTCAGGCCACAGTAGAGACTCTTCCTTCTCATTTGAAATATCTTCCCTGTTTCCCTTTATAGTGTGTGCCCTGCAGAGGAGCTGCCATTTGCGGATGGCTCTGTGGACCTCATTACTGCTTTTACAGCTGCCCACTGGTTTGATATGCCGAAGTTCATGAAAGAAGTGGATCGAGTTCTCAGGCCACATGGCTGTGTGGCCCTTAGTACCTACACTACAAACTTCAGTATGCACTATAAAGACTGCTCAGAGAGGCTTACAGAAATCTTCACTGAGGTGGGAGAAGAAAACAATCCTTTAAAAAAAAAAAAGACACTCCATATGGTGGGAAGTGTATAGTATATTTTAAGGTTGCCAGACACTTTCCAGTATAAGGCCCTGTTTTGAGCTGTTTATAACTTTGCCGGACCTTAGCCGTTTGGGCTGAAATGTTCTTTTCTGCCTGTCTGACACAGCAAAAACAGTCAGCCATTTCCAAAAAACAGAAATAGAGAATAATAGGTGCCTTTGCACATTTCAAACAAATTCTTATACCCATTGTGTTGAGAAACTCTAGCTCCTCTTTGCGATTTGAAATTTGCAGAAGGATTGTGCGAGGCATCTGCCTTTCTGATTTTTTCCCCATGGGAAAACCACCTGAACTTGGCCAAGTTATAATTCTTTGAAAAATTTCAGCTTGAACATTCTCAGTAGAGGGTTTGGCAGCTAAATTTTCCAAAGATTCCATCTGCGATGAGCATGATCCAGCTCCTCACAGCTCCCGCTGCTCGCCCAGCAACTGTGACTGCACCATTCCCACGCAGCAACTGAGCATGCTCCATCCTGAAGTTGTTGGGGCTGAGCTGGAGGTTCCCTGCTGCAGGTTAGTGTGGTGCTGGGCACCAATCCTCAGAGCAGGGACACTGTCTTCAGTGGTTCCCTCTGATGCCCAGGCAGCATGGAGCTGGCAGCATGCCTGGCTCAGTTCAGAGAGGACATGAGTCATGGTGGTGGAGGTAGAGGAAGTAGATTGGGACAAGGAGCTTTGGGAGGGCGAGGAGTCTGGGACTGGGAGCCAGTGAGAACAGGGTAATTGGCCACAGAGCAAGCTACATGGTAGTGGCTAGCACTGGTTGGGCAAGGGGAGTGGAACAAGGTACCTGAGAGTGAGATGGGGGAGCAAGTGGGAGAAGTCTGAGGTGGAATGAGGAGCTTCAGGGTGGAGGCTGGGATGTGTAATGTTTGTGAAGCACTCGAACATTATAGTGTTTTCTAACTGTGCATGGCAGGGTTTGAATAGGGTTTACAGGAAATAAGGCCACACGTTGGACAATGAGGATAAAGCAAAATATTGAATAGCTACACGTTATGTGAGCATTGCCCATCTTGCGCACTGACTGAGACGGGTCCTGTGGGAAAAAATAGTATCCAATCATGTAAATTAAAAGACTGTATTATAGTAGAACAGATGTACAAGGTGGGAAATTAAGGTTACACAAAGAACTTTAATTCTGGCATTTTGAGTCCATGGAAGTAAGCAAGAGTTGTTTGACTCCACTGGGATTTGGATCCAGCCCATATGGAATGGTGCTGGGTGAAGTGATACATTTGGAAAGGCTGGCTTGTGTTCAGGCAGCTTCCATCACATAAAACCCATTCCCAGACAAAAACTACCCTCACATTGAGGTATGGCTCAGGGTACATATGAATAACTTGGGATAAAATATATTAGTGGTTGTTGTAATTATCCCCTAACGAAGTATTACAAACCCAGGACATTCAGAGTTAGGGTTAGACTTACCTTCCTTAGAGTAAGGAAATGACTCTGGCAAGGTACCCAAAAAACATTAATTCTGTCCTCTATTGATACCACATAATGCCCATAGAATTCTGACTAAGGCATTATAATGCTATGGGCTGTTTAAATTAAACTGATTGTAAAGCCAAGTTATATTTCTGTCTTCCCCTGCCTCCATAGTGTCATTCTTTTAGGTGGCCATTTTGAGAAGAGTATCTATCTCCCATTGCTCTCAATGAGAGTAAGGCTGCAGGAAGCCTGAACAAAAATGGCTGCTGTCTCCATTCACTTGGTTGTCACAATATACCTGTCTGCCTCCTGATGGCACAGGTGGCCACCATCTTCCCTGAGGTGGCTTCATTCTCATTGGGTGGGCAGTGATCATTTTGATAGAGGGCATCTTAACTGAGGTCAGCCTTATGGCCTAAGTCCCAGTAAGAACAATGGAAGAGGTTATGTCTGCCATTTTGAAAGAGGGCCATTTTTCATGGAATTCTCTGTAA
Organism: Mauremys reevesii; assembly: GCF_016161935.1. Classification (NCBI taxonomy): domain Eukaryota; kingdom Metazoa; phylum Chordata; order Testudines; family Geoemydidae; genus Mauremys; species Mauremys reevesii. Next base: position 10,854,148 of record NC_052633.1, on the reverse strand, counting down.
AAGAACATTCCTATACAAACACAGCAGAAAGAGATTCTTTCTAGTACAAAGAATAAAGGGTGGGTGGGGGGGGGACTGTGGGAGGGAAATGACCATTAAACCCAAAATGAAATTGTTCAAATGTAGCCGATTCACACAACTTCTGTGGGTATTATGTATAGGGAAAGTCTGAAGGGTCTGTATTATTCCATTATTCTCCTGTGTAGCTCTAACTGGCCCCGAGGCCAGGCAGCTCTGAATGAGGGAGTGCAGCTCAGATGGAGTGGAGGATCAAGGCCTTACGTAACATTTTTGCTGTTTCTGTTCTGACTTTACAGACCCAGGAACTGCTTGTTGAATATGCAGATGAAAAAGTAAATCTTGTCATTGCAGAATATAAAGAGGTGTTTGAATCTGTGCCTTTTCCAGACAAGAAGAGGTGAGAAGACAAGGACAAAAATGAATTGTATGTAATCTCTTGCATTGTGGGCTGTGTGAGCCCTGGAATATTGAGCACTTGGCAGCATTCATTGGTGTTCACTTTGAGACTGAAGGTTGCAGAAGATTTGTAGAGTTTAAAGCTAGCAGGTAGCCCTGAGATCATTTGGTCCAATGTCCCTCAAACACATCTCCAGTCCTTGGTCTGTCTGGTTCATCGGTGTGGCCTCTTCATCAAATGAGAGAGGTTTCCCCATAACCAAATGTCCAAAAAGGGGAAGGGATAAGAGATCATGCCTCACATCTTAATAACCCACATGAGCCAGGTCCTCAGATTATATCAGTCAGCATAGGTCCATTGCCCTCCAGGCTTACTTCTCCAATGCTCTGGTTTCTTCCCACTCTTGCAGAGTTACCCAGATCTTAGACAAAATTCCCATGTCTGTTTCTGGGGTGATCGGGTTTTTCCAGTCCTTCTCCATGTATCAAGCCTTTCTGAGGAGCGACCCTGAAGGAGCAAAATCCCTCCTCCAAAAAACTGAACAAAGGTAAAAACAAGTTAAGAAAACAAGCAGAATGTGGGCAGCTCCGTTGTATGACATAGGTGAAGAATGAGGTCACAACAACTCCTCCAACACTGGGAGGATGGGAGCAGTCATTGCACTGGTGCAGCCATCTTTGCTGTGGGTCAGTATTGTGAGCCATTGGCTTTTTTTGGGCCAGATCCTTAGCTGGCTTAAATCAGCAAAGCCCCGTTAACTTCAGTAGTGCTATGCTGACTTTAAGCAGCTGGGGATATGGCCCAGGATTTCTGCCAGAATCCATTATATGCATTGCTGTCACTGGTTAGGTCTAGCTTGATACTTCATAAAATAGGCAGCTTAGCTAATTTCCTCCTTCTGGTACTTGATACTGAGTATTTACTTCTGGGACATCCTCAAGTTTGATTAACAAAGGAATAAAATATTGAGAGCTTGAGCTTCTAGTTCCATTTTAAACCCAGTAAACCACAATTTCTTGAGACTGAAGCCAGCATGCAACCCTTCATACAAACCCAGTAACACCAAAAGGAGTTGCAGGTATGGGCAGCCTACCATATGGTCCTTAGTAATTATGGTTAGTGAGTGGCACAGATAATGTGCTAAAACTGCTTTAGATATAATAAGTTTCTCTTGATTTACCTTTTGTGTATCAATTTTTCTGGTAAGAGTAGAGTGGTTTTGGTGGGACAGGTAAGTCTTAGGGCTTGTCTACACTAGCTCTTAATCAATGTAACTTTCATCACTCAGGGGGGTGAAAAACCACTCCCCTGAGCAACATAAGTTACATCGACTTAAAGCGCTGTCTACACCACACTATGTTGGCAGGAGACAATCTCCCACTGATATAGCTTCCGCCTCTCATTGAGGTGCAGTGATTATGTGGACAGGAGAGCACTTTCCTGTTGGCATAGCATGTCTTCACCGATGTAGTGCAGTAGTGAAGACAAAGTCTTAGGTTGCGATGCTAAGAACTGGCTGTCACCTCTGCCTCTGGTAGGACAGGAGTCTGTCTATACAATGAGAAAGTAAGTGACCCTTCCTCCATTTCTTGTTTCAGGTTCCTGGAGACCATGGGAGTTTGCTCTAATGAAACCCAGGTAGAGATCTGGATGAGGAGTGCTTGTGTTCTGGGCTGTAAGGGGCCATGAATGGAAAATCGAGCAACGACCCTATAGTCAGAAGAATAATTCCATTTTTGGTATTTACTTATAACTGATGTTATCACCTTTAAAATATTTGATTAAGATCCCAGTAAAGTCAATGGTAAAACTCCCTCTTCAACGGGAGACAATGGAAGCACGAAGTCAAATATTATCAATATTAGAAGGGCTTTCATGGGGTGTTTTTTTTTCCTATTTAAAGAGGAAAAGCTCAGTATTCTGTCTGGCCATCGTTCAACGAGCATTGGCCACATAGAAGGCTGCAGAGATTGGATCATAAATGGAATATGTAATAAACATTGTGTTACCTAAAAGCTGAGAGATTTTTAGAAGGCTTTATAATCCTACTGAGTGAAAATAGCTTGCAGCAAGATCAACTGCTATATGTAATTTCCTGTCAATGGGGTAAGCAAATAGGAACAGCAATCATGTTGTAGGGTTATAGTAATAATACTTCACAGGCGTCTTTCATCTAGAGCCCTCAAAGAGCTGTACCAGGTAGATAAATATTACTGTCTGCACTCCACATGAAGTGAAGTAGAGACCAGCCCAAAACATGCCAATTACAGAACTTATTACAGGCTACAGATTTTCAAAAGAACTTGGCTTCCATTTAGGCACCAAAATAACTGACGGGATTTTCTAGAAATCGCCGCACCTTGGGTGCCTAGTTCTGTGAGACAATCTGGCCATGAATGAGCTCTCTTGAAAATCTGACTCCATTGGTGGGTGCTGAGCACTTGAAAATCTGTCCCTAAGTGTCTAAGATAGAATTAATGAGAATGACTTACAATTACTATGATGGATTGGGAGCTATGTAATAATCTAAGAATGTTGAGATGTAGTAATTTTATGAACACTGTATGTGAGCTGGTCAGTGAGGGGAAGTTATTGTATTTTGGCTTAAGTCGTTCCTGTAGAATGTATTGATCTAGTCAAATAGGGGGGACGGCAGGGAAAATAACCAAGAAAGCAACACAATAGCCACATACAAGCAAACCTCCCAACAAACACTGGGCGTCAATTACAGGACAATAACCTACTTCCAGGCTCCAGCTCAAATTGATGCTGTTTTGCTAGGCTGGGAGCTTAGAGATCAAAAGGACACTAAACAGTTAAAAAGCACCTATCACGAGAAGATAGACATGCATCTGGAGGGGTCACGGACAAGATATGCATATAGACAGGTTTATTATTTAAAGATTTTTCTCTTCAGTGCTGTGGTTATAAATATAGACTTTGCTTTAAGAAGGCTGCCTGGTCACTGGTTAACACTGTCACTGCTTCCTGAGGGCACCAGCACTGAAGATGAATCACGTGAGGTCATCACAGTTTAGGGCCAGGGCTGCAGGCCCCTGCATTGTGGGAGAATCGTGTAATTCTCCCCCTAAAGAGAGTGACAGCTTGAGACCTAAGTGGGTGTGCACTCAGAGGCCAGGTGGGGTCAGAGGTGCAGTTAACCTGGTAACTGTGACATATATGGTGGCAGCATGGTGGGATGGTGAGAGATTTGAACATCTAGTAAGTGCCAACAGCAGGGAAAGCAAGTGCTATTGTAGGAAAAAGCAAAAAGAATGTGTCTTGTGGCCTCTTCCGGAAATGAATAGGAAAGGGCAGGAAAGATGAGCTATGACTGTGCAACTGAAGAAAGTCAGCTGGTGAAAATATGCAGAGAGGGGCAGCTAAACTCCCAAGAGATGACAAGGCCACAGCTGTTTACCCTGTTGTATTCTGAGAATCAGAAAAGGAATTTCAGAGGAACCTAACCACACTAGGTAAATGGGTAACATTGTGGTGGATTAAATTCAGCATTGATAAAGACAAGGTAACACACGGTGGAAGGGATCATTTGAATTATTCATACACATTGCTGGGTTCCAGGTTAATCATATCAGCTCCAGAGAGAAACCTCAGCATCAGTGGAGAGGAGCAAACGAAATATTCGCTTGCATAAGGAGTGGAGTTGAAAGTAATACAGCCTCCCTAGGAACCCTGTGCTCAATTCTGGGCACACTGCTTCAGAAAGTAGATAGCAAGCAAAAGTGTTCACAAATGGGTGATGAAATGATTAGACATCTGCAGAAACTTTTGAAGGAAGAGATCTGATACTGGCCACTGCTGGAAACAGGCTACTAAAAAGGATGGACCACTGATCTGATCTGCTATAGCATTTTTTGGCTTCCCAGGGTGAGGCAGTGTCTCAGCTTCTCATGTCACCGCTCTCATAAATCTGTCAATTTTTAAAAATATATATATATATAGTCCCAATGGATGAAATTATACAGGGGGTCAGCACAGAGCCCATGAACTGATTATTTGTTCTGGCCCTTTGCATGAGGTGACTATCCCCTACTGAAAACAGGATAGCACCACTGCCTGGTCCCTTTTTGACCGGGCACTCCAGTCGAAAACCAGACACCTGGACACCCTCAGCATGGGGCCTGCTTTTGAAGATAGTTTGCAAAATACAGGCTTGGGGGTAAAATTCAAAATGCAGTGTTAGGGTGTGAAGAGCACTGGCCCCTCCTACATCCCATTTAAGCCCTATTGCAAGGGCTTTAAGCAGTGATGAGCTGCCAAATTTTTAACAACGGGTTCCCTCCTCCCTCCAAAATTTTAACAACGGGTTCCCTCCTTACCCCCCTCCGGGGGGGGGGGGGTCGTGCCCCATCCAACCCCTCATGTTCCTTGACACACACACTCCGAGACCCCTGACCCATCCCCCCCTTCCCTGTCCCCTGACTGCCCCTTGCCGCCACCCAACCCCTCCTCTCATTCTCAATGGCCCCCCAGAACCCCTACCCCATACAACTACCCCTTCTCTCTGTCCCTGAGTGCCCCCACCACCTCATCCAACCCTGCTCTTTCCTGACTGCTCCCCGGGACCCTTGCCCCCATTCAATCCCCCTGTTCCCTGCCCTCTGACTGCCCTGACCCCTATCCACCCCCACAACCCACCCCTCCCTGCCCCCGTCCCACACTGCCTGGGGACCGGGTCCACTCTGCCAGGACCACGACCTGCGCCGCGGGCCCCAACTCCCCAAGCCCGGCCGGACCAGAGCAGGCACTGCTCGGCCCGACTCCCTGGGCCGGCACCGGGGCCCAGCCGCCCCCCCCAGGGACCCCTGCCCCATCCACCCCCCTTCCCTGTACCCTGAGTACCCTCCGCTGCCCCATCCAACCCCTCCTCTCATTCCTGATGGACTCCCAGGACCCCTGCCCCATCCAACCACCCCTTCTCTCTGTCCCCTGACTGCCCCTGGAACCCTTGCCCCTGACTGCCTCCCACCGCCCCATCCAACCCCTGATCCTCTCTGACTGCCCCCCAGGACCCTGGCCCCCGTTCAATCCCCCTGTTCCCTGCCCTCTGACCCCCCCCACCCCCAAACTCCCCTACCCTCTCTCCAACACCCCCTCCCTGTCCCCTTACTGCGCTGCCTGGACGTGGCTGGGCCAGGACAGGAGTCGCGCGGCCGGAGCCGGAGGATGCGGCGGGAGCCCAGCGGCCGGAGCCAGGTGGCTGGCCGGGTGGAGCCAGGGAGGGCTGCGGCCAGAGCTGGAGCCGGGCAGCCGGGGCCGCCGCCAAGCCCAGACCCGCGCTGCCGGAGCCCGGCCCCATGGCAAAACAGCAGGGGCGGCTGGAGCCACGGGGCCAGGCCGGGCTGGAGGTGGGGGGCCGTGTCCAGAGCCAAGCATCCCGGTAGGTGGGGGCACAGCAGGACCGGTGGGGAGGGTGCGGCCGGAGCCGGGTGGCCGGGAGGGGTTCGGGCGGGTTCGGGACGCGGGCCGCAGCCGGTGAGGGTCGGGCGGGACCCGGGACGGGGCGGGCAGGGTAGCGGCCGGGAACGCGGGGCCGGGAGCACGGGGACGCGGCCAGGAGGGTCGGGCGGGGACCCGGGGCCGGGGCCGGGCAGGGTAGCGGCCGGGAACGCGGGGCCGGGAGCGCGGGGGACGCGGCCAGGGAGGGTCGGGCGGGACCCGGGAGGGTGCGGCCGAGCCGGGCGGCCGGGAGGGGTTCGGGGTTCGGGACGCGGGGCCGGGAGGGTCATGGCTGGGGACGGGGAAGGACGTGGGGCCGTGCCGCAGCCGGTGAGTGTCGGGCGGGGACCCGGGGGACGGGGACGGGCAGGGTCACGGCCGGGAACGCGGGGCCGGGAACGCGGGGAGACGCGGCCAGGGAGGGTCGGGCGGGGACCTGGGGACGGGGACGGGCAGGGTCGCGGCCGGGAACGCGGGCCGGGAACGCAGGGGGTGGAGACGTGGCCAGGGAGGGTCGGGCGGGGACCCGGGGCCGGGGCCGGGCAGGGTCGCGGCCGAACGCGGGCCGGGAATGTGGCGGGGACCCGGGACGGGGGCCGTGTGGCCGGGCAGGGTTGCGGCCGGAGAGGCGGGGACAGGCCGCGGCCAGGGACCGGCCGGGGCACACGCCCCCCCCTAGTTTCCTACCTCAGCATCGTCTTCTTGGGCCGGGGAAGCCTGCTTGCTTCTCAGCCCTCCCAGGCTTCCCGCGCGAACAGCTGATTCGCGGGAAGCCGTGGGGGAGGAGAAGCAAGGAGGAGCTTCATGGTAGGAGGTGGAGGCAGAATTCGCAACGGTTCGCGCGAACCGTTTGCTAAAATTAGACGCCGGACAGAGAACTTTAGCATCTGGTTCACTGTCCAGCGTCTAATTTTAGCAAAGGGTTCGTGCGAACCGTTGCGAACCGTCTGCAGCTCACCCCTGGCTTTAAGTGGTACACAGGCCTTGTTCTGGGTTTGTGCAAAGGGGGTGATTTTACCCCGAGCTGATCATTTGCAGAAATCAGTCACTCTCTCTAGTGCAAATGAGTGATTGAGAAGCTACTGTGTTTGTACCTTTTCCACTTCAGTTATTAGGGCTTTCTTATTCCTCCTCTCTCGGTGTTCAATTTTGTCTTCCAGCTTGCATGAGCATGGCTGGACCCAACATTGTAAAACATTGCACCTGTTATCCACCCCACCCCCCCCAGACAGATATATACATACACACACACAGAGGTCCGGAAGGGGTTAATGTGGACCTCATACCTCACAGCACCTGGGAGAGAGAGAAAGCCAGGATGAAGAGTGTGGTTGCTGACTATAAACCAAGAAGTTTGCAGCAGAAAGGGGGTTAGATTCTCTGGGACCAGAAGAAGGACTGGCAAGTAGGAGGGCAGGAAAGGAAAATGGGGACTATTACATAACAGTAAAATCCCTAGATAAGGACATACAAATAGAGGATATGTATCCCCTGAGGATTTGAGAATGGATTTCCTCCTCCCCCCCCGCCTCCCCAAAGTGCTGGAGATATAGTAAGAACAAGGAAACTACCTGGTGGAGACTTGTTAGTGAAATGTGAAAACAAAAACAAGAGGGAAGCTCCTTCAGATAAAGGTGCTAGGTAGAATAAAAATTAACTGTCTGCTGCCCAAATTCCTCACAGAAACTGAGGGATGGTATATGGTGTGTCAACTGAAATGGGGGAAGAAAGAGCAAGGAATAGGCAAAGATAAGGTGATAACTGCTAGCAGGTTAAGTAGCAGAAGAGGTGATAAACCTTCCACAGCTCTGCTGGTCACATTTAAGGGAAAGATGCTGCCAAACAGAGTAATTTTAGGGCAGGGGTTCTCAACCTTTTTCTTTTCCACCCCCCACCCCCAACATGCTATAAAAACTCCACAGCCCACCTGTGCCACAACAACTGGTTTTCTGCATATAGAAGACAGGGGTGGCGTCAAGGGGTACCAAGTATGGCAATTGCCTGGGACCCCATGACACAGAGGCCCCCACGAAGCTACATTGCTCAGGCTTCGGCTTCAGCCCTGGGTGGCGGGGCTCAGTGCTCCAGGCTTCAACCCAATGCGATGGGGCTTCAGCTTTCTGCCCTGGCTCCTAGTGAGTCTAATGCTCACCCTGCTTGATGGATACCCTGAAACCTGCTCATGGCCCCCCGGGGGCCCTGGACCCCGGTTGAGAACCACTGTTTGCTATTCTGGACTAAGACCTATATGCCTCATCCTGTGAGATGCTAGGGGTGCCAAAGATTTGGTCATGCAGCAGATAATTGCAAAAGGACAGTAGGGTGCAGTAAGCATGGAGGTGAACAGTCATATGAACATTGGGAGGAAGGGACAAAACAAAAATGTGGCAACTGGGAACACAGTTCAGCATGTGGAGAGTCTCCTGAGGCAAAGTGAGCTGGAGAAATACAAAATACCAAAATCACTAATAACACTTTGTACGTAGAAACTGCTAGGAGATATCTAAAGGGTCGGGGAGAAAACCTGGTATGAGAAAAGGAAACCTGATGTGAGGAAAGGAAACTGCCAGCAACAAATTAATGGGAAGGAAGTAATGGGTGACATTGGGGTAAAAGGAGATGACCTACTACTTATAGAAACAGAGAGATTCATTGTGTTCATGCCTGAAGTAATAAATTGTACATTTCAAATGGGAAAGAAAACAGAGAATATGAGAATTATAATTAAAACTGCTGCTAAGTACGTATGGGCCAGCAGCCTACATAAAGGAAGTGTTGAAGGTTAAAAGAACGATGACTATTTTCAGCTGGAATGCCTAATAGCCTAATAGCGCAGGGGCTGTGTAGCGAGGCAGTCTGGTTCCCCGCTGCCCCGGAGGGGGACGAGCCGCTCCGGATACCACAGTGGGCGGAGCCAGTGGAACTTGTGCCCGCCCCCCAGAGGTCAGGGCGCAGGACAGGAAATACAAAAGCCCAATCCCAGAGCTCACTAGAGGCCTGGCCGCTGGAGAAGCCAGACACTTGTGGCCTAGCTCCTGGTGGGGAGACTCCTGCAGTTGGCAACTGACTTGAGGACTGGCCAGACCCCAGAGAAGCTATTAAGGCTGCCTGTGGCAGGTTACCCAGAGGAGCTGCCAAGCCCACTGCTTGCTGGGTACCCAGAGGAACACACAGTGCTTGACCCCTTGGAGGACATCGTCCAGACGCAGGTACCTCTAGAGGGGGAGTGTGGAAGTAGCCTGGGGGCAGCCGACCCCAGTCTGGCTGCAGCACAGCCAAAGCCCATGTCAGTGTGTTGTGGCCAGGATTCCCACTGACACAGCAGCGGGCCGTCTACTGCTGCTAGGGCCCCGGGCTGGGACGCAGTGGAGTGGATGGGCCTGCGTCCCCCGCACCACCCAGTGTGTGGGTGTCAGTCTCCCCCTCTCCCAGGTCCTTTGGAGCCAAGGCCTGGGCCTCCTAAACTTATTTGTCTGCGCCGCCCCTGCCTGAGGGCCTGAGCTGCTGACTGTTTGCCGCACAGCCAGGCTAGTTCCTTGACACCCGTGACCGAAGTAGCGAGGCGATCTGATTCCCTGCCGCCCCAGAGGGGGTGAGCCCTGGCCGAACCCCCTATAAGCAGGAATTAAAGAAAAATACCCAATGACATGAAACCACAGCCTGATATAAGATGCATACAAGAGACTTTGACTAGATGACCTCCTGAGGTCCCTTCTAACCCTGATATTCTATGATTCTGTGACTTGGCATGACAAGAAAAACTGGATTATATGTTCCCAGGATATGGCTTATATAGACATCGCTGCAAAATAGAAAAGGGTAGGGGTGTCTGCACCTTCATTAAGGGGACCTGAACCAACTGAAGTAAAAGTTAAAAGGCTAAATATAAAGCTATTGAGATACTGATATAAAACAACACTGCTTCTCTAAGATTTTATAATGTTTATAACACAGGCAAGAAACTAAAGGTGATGGACCTAAAAGAATTAACTGCAAATGTCACATGCCCGTTCATTATCTGTGGTGATCTGAAGTGAGGAAAATGATAAAAAGGGAAAATGTTAAGAACAATTCTTTGAAGAGAATAATTTAGCAATATTAAATGATGGAGCACCTACCAGGACCAATACTTCTGGCAGAAGCTTCTCATACTTGATCTGGGAACAGCTTCTGGCACCATAGCTAGGAAATGCAGCTGGGAAATGTACAGAGAGGAGGAAATGGGTAGTGACCATTTCCTGACGTCAATTATATAGCAAGGAAAAGGAAACACTGAAGATGAGGAAAATATCCCCACTTGAAATCTAAACAAAGCAAACTGAAAACTGTTTAGAAACAAAAGTGAGGAACATGGGAATGAGCAATATATAAATGAAGATATTGAGGAATTCTCTAGTAATGTTACTAGAGGAATCATAAAGACAGCCAGCCTAGCTACTTTTAGGATACCTATGCTGTGTCAAGATGGGACCAATGTACCATGGTGGAACAAGGCATGTGAAATGGCCGTTAGGGGAAGGAAGAAGGCATACATGACAGCAAAGAATTCATTAAATAGAGAGGAAATATGAAAAAATAATGAAATGTAAAAAAACAAAGGCAGTTGCACAGAGGGCAAGAAGAGAAAGCTGGAGACCAAACTGTGGTAAAGTAAATAAAGATACCAATACAGGAGAGGTATAGAAACAAATTAGGGAAATGAATGGAATAAAGAATAAGAGCAATATAATACCATGCCTTGAGAAAGTCTGTAATGACGAGGCTCAGAGGATAGGGATTAGGGAGAGGAAAACATGCATTGAGGAAATTATGAGATGATGAAGAGGTGGGAGGAGGACGTGGCTATTATTTTAAATGAAAACATTAGTATGAGAGCGATAATAAGGAGTAAAATGCACTGCACCAGGAAAGGATGAAATAAGCTTTGAAATACTTAAACACATAAATGAGGGAAGATTGGGGTGTACTAGGCCCTGCAGTCCTACTGCACCCTGCCCCAGGAAAGGGAGCAGTACAGGTGGGCCCTCCAAGCTGCCTAGAGCGGCTGCAGGGAGCAGCCAGTCAGAGACCAGCAGGCTCATGTGAAAGGGAGCTGCTAGAGAGAGAAGTTCAGTTGCTTGGTGGAGCCAGAGGAGCAAGGATATTGCTCCTGGCTGGCTGCAGGGCTGGACAGATCAGGGCTGGCTGGAGTCAGGCTGCAAGGAAGGTACCGGGGCTAAGAATGGAAGTGGACAAGAGAAATGCTGTAGCAGATAGTTAAAAGGAAGCAGCAGGTGGCTGCTATTTTTAGGGTCCCTGGATTGGGACCTGGAGTAGTGGGTGGACTTGGGTCTCTCCCGCTACAGTTGGAGTGGCTAAAACCCTGAGGAAGGAAGTAGCCCAGAGAGGGGGCTGATGAGCTGAAAGAGGGTCAGTAATTGTGGAAATTAATTACACACCCCCCCCCCAGAAGGGGGATGAACTGTAAATAGTGACCCAGCTGGAGACCTCGGACACCAGGGAGGAAGCCCTGGGGGCACTGCCAGGAGTGCTGGGTGTGTCGCACTACCCCCTGGCTTGATGTAGTTTCTGTCATATGCAGGGTTTACAGTTTGGTTCAAGGGCTCTCAGCACCCCCAATATAACTATCGCTCCAACACCACTGGATCTCACCACCATATCAGAGCCGTGGATGATATTTGAGTGAGTGAGAAGGGGCCAAGACACTCTGAAAGCTAGCCCAGGAGGGGCAATAACCAGGGTACTGTGACAGGCCCTGTTGGACTGTTTACCCAGAAAGGGTCTGTTTGTGTGTTTGTTTCACATGTGGACTGTGTGTGACTTGGCTGGAGGGCTGAGTACCTGGAAACCCACCAGAGACGTTTAACGGCCAGCAGGGGTCACTGCAAACAGCACAACGCATGGGGAGTGCAGGTGCAGGACACTCAGTTGGTAGGGGGCGCTCTCATGAAGTGAGTGGACCCCATCACAGGGTGATCCTAAAATGATATAATAAGAGACAAGGTGAAATGCCTAAGGATTGGAAACATTCAGTGATTGTCCCAGTGAGGAAAACGGGTAAATTGTGCCCAAGACTCGAAGCATACAGACTAATTGCCCTCCCAGCATGTTTAGGTAAAACTATCACACTGTCGGGAGTGGCTCACGACCGTGAGTGCCAAATTCAGGGCAGTGTTGTAGCTGTCTCAGTCCCAGGATGTTAGAGACCCAAGGTGGGCAAGGTGATTGTGACAGGTTGTGACCCCCCAGGGTGCAGTCTGGAGCCATGGGAACCGCGGTCCCTCTAATCCTTCAGCTGGGCAGGCCTCTCTCACACTGCTTTGTGGGAGATTCAGCCAGTGTCTCCAGAGCCTGTTATCACCCAACATTACAGCAGGTGGCGCCACACCAACTGAGTGCATTATCTAAGCCACTCAAGGACAGACAGAATACAACAGCCAAATTCCCATCTTACCAGCCTTGCTCCCTTGCTGGAGTATAACCCAGAATTATACTGTCTTGCACTGCCCAGGGATCTGTATAATGTCAGCTCATTAATATATTTGCTCCCCTCTTGATGTGGGAAAGATATGCACCAGCCTTTGTGCACAGAGCTGAGATTTTCCCAGACACTTCACTCAAAACACACTGGTTAAGAGAAAGCATAAAACAAGTTTGTTTATCTACAGAGAGACAGCAAACAGAACAAAGCAGATTACCTAATAAATAAACAAAACCGCAAACTAAGCCTAAAGCACTAGATAGATTACTGATTCAAATCCTCTTACCCTGACTGATATTACAGGCAGGCTTGCAGATTCTTAAGGCACAAGCTGCACTTGCTTTGCAGCATGGGCTCACCTCTCCCATCCCAAGTCCTTTGTCTTTCAGTGCTTCTTTCAGGTGTTGGGTTGTGGGGGAGTGAAGACCAATCATGATGTCACTCCCCGCCTTATATAGTCTCTTCATAGCTGGAAACAAAGGGTTCCCGCCCAAAGTTCCTAGCTCAGTTTGTGGAAAAATACAGGTACCAAAATGGAGCTCAGTGTCATGTGGTCTGGTCACATGCCCTTGCTGAGTCCTAGCAGCCATTACTCATAGACTGGTTGAAATGTTCACAGGAAGGCTAAGCTCTTCCACAGTCCATTGTCTTTGCTTCTTCATTGTTGTACCTGAAAGCAGGGCTGGCTCCAGGCAACAGCATTCCAAGCTGGTGCTTGGGGCGGCATTCTGCAAGGGGCGGCTGCCCCTGTTATTTTGCCCCCAAGCAGCACACCGAATTGCCGCCGTGGACAGTGGGGGCAGTCCGTGTGCCTTTAGGGCGGCAGGAGCGTTTCCGCGGTGGTGGCAATTCGGCGGCAGCTTTTATGTTTAGCTGTCCACAGCGGCTTCAGCTAAACATAGAAGCTGCCGCCAAATTGCCGCCACTGCAGAAATGCGCCTGCTGCCCTAAGGGCACACGGACTGCCCCCGCCGCCTGCGGCGGCAATTCGGCACGCTGCTTGGGGCAGCGAAAACTGTAGAGCCGGCCCTGCCTGAAAGGCTGGTTGTGGGTGTAACCCAGAGTAAGCACATTTGAAGTATAGGTACATAGTCAATATTTATAACTTCAGATTCAAAAAATGATACATGCGCACAAATCAGATAATCATGTTAAGCAAATCATAACTTTTCCAATGATGCCTCACGTGTGTCAATTAATGCTTCTTTCCTGTTTGGTGAGTTTCACAATTACAGAGATTTACAATGCAAACACTCAATATAATGTTATAGTATGGGCTATACAGGTTATAAGGGAGATCAATACCTGCAGCATCCTACAAGTATTTAATCAAACATCTTCTTACCAACTTAACATCTATTCTAAAAATACTAACCCAGGTGAACCAGATTGGCTTCCAGCTGTGTGTTTGTCAATTTTCCGTGAGGCCTGGGGCCTTGGCATGAGCTGGCACCTGGTGTGCCAATATCACAAGAACAACAGAGACTAGTAATGGAGAGATTAGTAGCACACTTGGAAAGAAATAGGTTCTTAGATGGAATGCAAAGTGGGTCAGCAGAGGTAGACATGCAATTGACCACATTGTCGATAGAGACAGAAGCACAAAAAAACATGAGAACCAAAGAATTCATGATTGTAACCTAGGACATAGGAAAAACCTATGATGTATTATAGAGAGAGGGACTATGTCATAAAGTGGCCTCCATGGGTATTACAGGAAGGATATACAGATGGATAAGGGACTTGCTAAGGAAAAGAATGATACGAGTCCCACTAGGGAAAGCTTCTTCCAGTGTATAGTCAATTGCAAATGGAACTCCACAGGGGAGAGTAATTAGCCCAACTCTCTTTAGTATGGTAAATGTCCTCCCTAAAGAGATGAGTAAAGGAATAGGGATCATTATGTGTTGACGACTGTCATGTGGACCAAACGCAGAAACCTTGGAAGCACTGCCAAGCGAATCAGTGATGCACTTAAAAGAAGCACAGAAGGGTGAACAGGTGGGACTTCAAATTCTCCATAGCCGCAACTGAGGGAAAGCTCATCACAACAAAGAAAATCCAAAAAGATGTAAAGTTATATCTATCTGAAGGACAGATAAACATGGTGGGGAAAAATTACGAATTCTTAGCTGTGATATTTATAACACACTCACTTGGAGGGAAAATATCAAAGATAAGTGCAAAGGTAGAATTAATTTATTTAAAAGTACCTCAGGAACATCCTAGGGAGCAGATAAGAAAACAGTGGAAATGCTATATAGAGCGCAAATTACACCAATTTGTTGAGTATGGACGCGAAGCCTTTGGGTCAGCAATGAACACCACTCTGAGAAAACTAGACTGTATCCAAACAGGCATTGGATATCGGATGTGATGCCTGTACCTCTATGTGTACTACAGATAGCAGCCAGCGAAATGCCTCTCACTCTTATGATGAAACACCTAGACTTCACTTTTTGGGCCAGAGTACTAGGTAATAATGAAGATGACAACACAAAGCTAACATATAGTGATTGTTGGGAATTACATGGAGGCCAGATAGGACAAAAAATCAAAATTCCCCCTGTAAATAAGGTACAGAAGTAGATAAAGGATCTTAATGAAAAGAAAGGATTGAAAAAGACCAAAATCTACAGCTATGGGAAAATACTCTATCACTGGAAAACCATTCCCCCCAAGATAGACATGGAATTATAAAATGAATTAAATAAAAGGAGAAGACTGATACAGGATGTAGCAAATTAACATATGTGTGATAATAGGGACATGATTGCCAGATATGTGCAGATGGCTCCAAATAGGAAGGAACAGGGAATGAGAATAGCTTTCTGCTTGCCCTCCCTCAGGCTCAAGAAAGTCGTGAGGCTAACTAACTTTGTATCCATCTTTACAATGGAGCTAACGGGGATTATGCTAGCATTAAATTAGGCTTTAGATGTACAGCCAGCTGCTGTGGCTATCTTGTCTGACTTCTTATCAGAGCTGTAGGCAATTTACAATGGTAAATCTGACAGCATAAATGATATTCTTAATGAAATACTACTGCTAACTGAACTGGCGCAATTGGACAGAACAATAGAAATAGCATGGATCCCAGTGCATGTAAGGATAGCATCCAGCAAACTGGTGGATAAACTGGCAAAAAGTGCTGTTAATCACAAACAAGACTACCTAGGGATCCCCTTAAGCAAACAGGAATTTAAACACCTAATCAAAAATGAGCTAAGCAAGGAATGACATGAAGTGTGGTCAAATGAAACAAAGGAGGGAAAAATATTCGGAGAAGTATGCCCAGCAGTTGAAAATGCTGATATAATTCAAGGCCCTGAGAGGAAGAGCAAAGTGGCTCAATTTAGAATTCTACTTGGACATTTTGGATTAAAAAGTAATTTATTTCTAATTAACAGTCATAAAGAGGGATTATGCATAGCATGTAAGGTTCAGGAAACAATAGATCTGATCCTTTGGGATTGTAAAGACTGTACCAGTGAAAGGAGGTGATTATACAGAAAACGCATAGGCCTTAAAGTATCTATTTTCCTTGCAACATCTATCAAGAATACAAGGAAAATGGGGCCCAGTGAAAAAACTTTCTCTGTAATTCTTCACGAATACCAGAAAAGGTGCAAGACTCTAAGTCATGAATGAGATACAAAGTACCAGTGCATGGCAGTCAGATAGACTCAGGAATCAAGTCTGCTATGCCACAAAACCCAAGAAGAGGAAAAAGAAGAAAGGGGGCTTCAGGGATAGAGTCTGTAGTCATTCTCTGTGGAGCAGAAAAGGTAGGAAACAGTACAGGGAGGCTGTAGTGAGGCGGCCTGGCTCCCAGCCGCACCTGAGAGGGCCGAACCAGAAGAGCCGCCGAAGTGGGCGGAGTCACCGCTGCCTGTCCCCGCCCCCCGGAACTCAAGGGGCAGGACAGGAAGTATAAAGGCCCGGCCCCAGCGCTCAGTTGACCGCCGGCCGCTGGAGAGAACAGATGCTGGTGCCCGAGCTCCTGCTGGGCCGAGCCTTCCCCGAGCCCGGTACCCTGAGGAGGACTGGCCGAGCCTTCCTCGAGTCTGGTATCCTGAGGAGCAGCCCTACCTACCCAGCGCTCAGTACCCTGAGGAGCCCATGGTGTGGGACACGGCGGAGGACGCTGGGGATGTACAGGTACCAATGGAAGGGGAGATTGGAAGTGGCCCGGGGGTAGCTGACCCCAGTCTGGCTGCAGCAGACCCCGAGCCAATGTCAGTGTGTTGCGGCCAGGATCCCCACTGACACAGCAGCAGACTGACTGCCGCTGTTAGGGCCCCGGGCTGGGACACAGTGGAGTGGGTGGGCCTGTGTCCCCCCTGCCACCCCACTTATGGGTGGCAGTTTTCCCCCTCACCCCAACGCTCAGACGTAGGAGCCTGGACTTACCTTAGTACTGTTTGTTGCCCCGCCCTGACCTAGGGCTTGGGCTTAAACTACTGTTTGTTTGCTCAGCCCCTGCCTGAGGGTGTGAGCCCCTGAACTGCTGTTGTTTTGCTCAGCCCCTGCCTGAGGGTCTGAGCCCCTGAACTGTTGTTTGTTGCCCCACCCTGATCTAGGGCTTGGACTTTAAATACTGAACTGTTTACTCAGCCTCATGTAGTGAGGCGGCTTGGCTCCCAGCCGCACCTGAGAGGGCCGAGCCCCCACACCAGACCCTTACAGAGGCCATAAGGAGTCTGAGAGTTTAGACCTTGGCTTTTGCCTACAGGGTCCCTGAGATGGAGCCTAGAGTAGAGGGAGGCCCAGGATTCCCCTATCAGCCACCAAGGAAGGTGGGATGAAAACCCCTGAGATAAAGGGTGCAAGGACCGCAAACTCCAGAAACCCAATGGAACACCTGCTGTAAGTCATTGGACTATGTTACCCCGGAAGGGATGGACTAAAGCATGACCTGGCCAGAGGGCCAAGTTGCAGAAAGAGAGACCACCACAGTGATGGAGCAACTGTTGTCAGGGGGTGTCATCTGGGCAGAGAGCCACTACCCCACACCTGGCCAGGAGGAGGCGCTCCTGCAGTGAATGAACCCCTTACAAATACCTCTTTTCTCATTCGGTGTCGTTCTTTCAACGAATGATACGACATACAAATAACTGTGTGTTCTAGCAGATCCGGGGATTGAGTGCACAGGACTTTGAAACAGTTACTAAATTGTTCATAGCCTGCTTTTGCAAAGTCCCTTATCCCTGAACATCTTGAAGTAAAAAGTCCATAAAAGCAAATAAGAGATTAAAAGACAAGGCCAAGGGAAAGAACTTGTGTTACCAACCTCAACCCATCTTCCTTGGAAAGGTGCACTCACATTAAAATCAGGGTCTGGTGCAACATGAACATGGCACAGAGTCATTGACAATTGAAATCCAAATTGCTTTTATTAATAGTAGTGCAGTAGGATGATGGATTTGACCAGTAGGTCTTGTCTACACAAAAAAATTAATTGGAATTAATTTTTGAAGTGGATTAGCAAAACTGCATTAAAGCTGCATTTTGGGAATGAATTAGATAAAACAAAACTAAAGCTACTTAATGAGAGCATCCATACAGTGTTTTAATGCAATTTAATTAATCCACTTTAAATTCACACTTTGAGCTAATTTGGATTAGTTTTCTTGCGTTTCTGTGTAAACAAGCCTTTAGGTGGGGAGATAACCACAAATTGGTTCCAGACAACATTCCAGGGGCACAAAAGTAACATCTCAAATAGAATTCTGTTGCTAATTTGGTTATTTGTGCCAATATTACTTGAACATAATTTGGCTGAGCAGAGAGAACTACTTCAGCTCATTAAGGGTGAAATTCAGCCCAGTACAGACAGCTCAAGGCTTCTTCACCATTTATGACCTTGAAACTAGCCTTTAGTGGGATATAGGTGATATGCAGGTCACGTGCTACTCTTCTGTCCAGAGGTGAATCTCACTGTAAATGAATAAACCCAGTTCTAACAAGCCAGGTTAATGCATCACATAATGGACTTGGCTCATTTATTTCCACCACTGGCATTTAGTCTGAATTATTTATAATGCTTCACAAGTTACAAGTAAATGCACAGCTGTGTAGCTAGTGAGCGTAGGATGGGAGCTTGCGCCAGCCTTCTGCAGTTAATTCTTTGCGGAGCAGTGGGGAGAGATGGTCGGTTGTTGTGAGTTGTACGATGCATGGATTAGTGACTTTCCAGACTCCACCATGAGTGTGTTTGCAGCCGGTCATGCCACAGGGAGGAAGAACGGAAGGATGCCGTGTGGTGGGATGAAACCAGTCTAAGAGTTAAAAGCACATTAGTCACAGTTACTACAGATGTGCTGGAAGAAATTAGTTGCTTCTCAGCCAGCAGGAGTGAGACTGAGGTGTTGGGTGAAAACTTACTGGACAGCTGGGCCTCAAAAAAGGCAGAGAAAGTAGCCCAGAAAGGGAAACACTGGTGCTGGCTTCCTCCGGGCCCCCAGCGTGCTCAAACCTCTGTTCCACCCCACAACCGCCCTCACTTGACCCCTTCCCCCAAGCCCCAGCCCCACCTCTTCCTGCCCCTGCCCCACCTTTTCCTGCTCAGTTCCACCTCTGTCCCCGCTCCTCCTTCCCTCCCTCTCCCCAGCGCCTCCTGCACGCTGCAGAACAGCTGATCGCAGCGGGCGGGAGGTGCTGGGAGGAGTTGATCAACAGGGCTGCCAGCGGACAGGAGGCGCTGGGAGAGAGCGGAGGAGCTGGCTGCCTGTGGGTGCTAAGCACCCACTAATTATTTTCCCATGGGAGCTCCAGGGCTGGAGCACCCATGGAGACAGCGCCTATGAAGGGGAATGAAGATGGAGCACAGAGGAAGGGCTGAGTTGTTGAGAAACTTTGGATGTTTGAATTTTTGTTACCCTGAAAGGGATCTGAACTGGACGCTCCACAAGGGCGATGGGGCAAGAACCCTTGCAATGAGAAGCTCTGGCACTAGGGGGCACTGAGGCAGTGAGTTCAACCACTTATATGCCATCCTGGGGCGGGGGGAGGGGGGAGTTCTATCTTCATTGTAGCAAATGCTACCTTAGTGGCTGTCTAACACTAAATGGGAGGATGCTGGAAACTATAAAGATATCCACAGGCATCCAGCCATAGTGTCTTAGGCCCAGCTCCTCAAAGGTATAGAGAACCTGGTCCTTATTATGCTAATATTCATTCTCAGCTGGATTGTGGCTGCTCCAGTTAGGTGACAGGAGCCATGTCCCACCTCCCCATAGCCCTTCCACGCAGCTGGCGACTGTAATTGGGTGGCATGTGCTGCCTGTGTGCAAAAGGGAGGGGAAGCCAGAGGGTATTTACACTGCTGGCCGCACAGAATAGCCCCGAGGGGGTGTTTCTGGGCCAGGGGGACTGCCTGAGTGGCTGCGGTGGAGGGGAGTGCATTCTACACCTCGCTAAAAGGTGTAACAGGGCCATCAGTGAGCACACTGGCCTCAGGGTCCCAGCAGGTGTTACACTGACCCCGCTCTGTGCAGACTCCCTGGGCCAAATGCATCTCTAGTGTATGTTCAATTCAAGCCAACTGAGTTACACCAGAGAGGAATTTGGTCCAGTGCCGCCAGGCATGCAGCACTCCTCGGCGCGTTACCACCCCACAGGGCTCATAGTGCAGCCCCATCTGATGTAACAAACCCCTCGTGGTGGTGCATCCGAGTTCAGACTGCTGTCCAGAGCGTTCACAATGGTGCACTGTGGGATACCACCCGGAGGCCAATATCGTCGATTTGCAGCCACACTAACCCTAATCCGATATGGTAATACCGATTTCAGTGCTACTCCTCTCGTCGGGGAGGAGTACAGAAACCGGTTTAAAAAGCCGATATATCGATATAAAGGGCCTCGTTGTGTGGATGGGTGCAGCGTTAAATCGGTTTAACGCTGCTAAAATCGGTTTAAACGCGTAGTGTAGACCAGGCCTGAGTAACGGGGGTTGGAAAGGGTTCTCATTCCACTCCCTGGAACTAATTGGAAGCCAAGGCCTGTTGGATGAATTTCAACAGAACAGATGGGCCCAAAGAGTCAAAGATGTTAACATGACCCTGCCACCGTCCAAAATCATGTGCAGCATTCAAGGTGTGTACACAGAGCCCTCAGCCTGCTTAGCACCCTGGCAAACACATCATCCTTGTATTAAAGACTCAGAAAAGAAGGAAAAACAGTGAAAGCATTTGAAGTATAAAGTATTATGTATGGCGTTCAGTGTTGCAACATCCCTTGTTCCCTTTCCCATTACCTGGAGAGAGTCTTTAGAAGGACTCCCCCACCCCCACCCCTGAATTTGACAGTCTTTTCACTAGTTTTAAAGATGGGAACAACAGTCCAGTTTGCGGGGAAGAGAATTTAGTTGAAATGAGCTGGAGCTGTTGTTATAGCTACTAAGGTTGAGCCGGCCTCCTTGAAGACAAAACAAACATACAAAGGGTGTCTCTGGTATTGACTCTCACTTGCAGGATCACTGCTGGAGAAACACCAGCACAGCCAATGGTCTAATCAGCCACTTTGAGCCCTGTATCATCATCAGGCAAAATATCCAGTCTTGGTTGGCTAAGCTAGGCTCTTATTAAACAGACAGCAAAAAGAGAGAAATGGGGGAGGGGGGAAAGGACACACAACAGGAGGTAGAGGTGACAGTCTCACCGCCCAGATGGTTTGGGGGATTAAGGTGGGGCTGGGATTGGTGACAGTGTCAGCTGGGTCCCTCTTTTGGTCTGGTCAGGACATCTCTCAGGATCAGGACAGTGAAGGACAGTCGTGTCCCAGTGGATCCTGGGGGTCCCAGGAGATGGTAGGGGTGGAGCCAGGATGATGAAGCTTATCCCTTCCTTTCTCCCATCTTTCACTCAGCCAGCATCTCCCCAAAGGACCCCAAAAGGGAGTGCTGGGTAGAATTGCCCGTACTCTCATTATTGTGTCCACCAATTAGGCCTAATTTCTGAGTCACCAGTTTGGTTCACTGATTCCCAGTCCTACACTTCTCTTGATTCCCAGGCCTGATCTTAACACAGGCCTGGAGTCCTATCAGTCAGCCTTTTTGTTTGGATGAATGCAGCTTTTCTATCTCCTTTTCCAACTAATATTTATTGTTTCAGATTATTGTGACCTTTAAAACTTGTATCTGTTTCCCCATAGTTAGACTTACAACTGGGGTAGGATGCCAAAGCCCCGATTACCATGACAGTCCCCTAGAGGGGAGAGTTCTGTTTTCAGGAGTGACCCTTTTAATTTTTCCATTTTCTGAGTCTCAGAGGCTTTTCTCTAAAAGAATCTGTTCAACTCATGTTCTATGATTTAGAGGCCCTAGTGCAGAGACTCATTTTTTTTCCAAGATGAAAAGCTGTATTCTTTTTATTGGAGTCTAGAAACCTTCACTTGACGTGAAGGAAAAAGCAATAATTCTCTCTTTTTTTTTTTTTTCCCCCCCCTGGTAAGTCTAGTGTATAACAGACTAAGTAGCTTATGGATCACTCAGTTATATAGCGCTAAGATTAGTGTTTGTCCCTGAACTGTTTTCACATACACCTGAACATACTGCTGCCTAAATACCTTTGAGGATCTGGTATATTCCACTATATTCTACTACATTTATCTATTAACCTAGCCTGCAACTAGCCTCCCCCTCAGACATCAAGAACATTTTATAATTACAGTGGAAGAGCTCAGTTGGAATGGGAAGCAGAAGAGCCTAAACATCTGTAAAAGAAAATCACATTTTCGGCTTTGAATTTGAAAGCCAGCCCCTTTCTTTGGTGCTAAGCTCCCTGAGCCTGATTCTGAGCACACTTACACCGGTTTTAAATGAGTTACTCAGCTGCACAATGGTGGCACATGGAGAATCGGACTCTGTGAGGCTGCAGATCAAATTTTTTTAAAAAGATGATTGACTCTAATGAAGTTTATAACTGAAAATCATGGGCCAGGAGCTCAGCTGGAACAGGCTGGACTTGCTCCATTGATGTTATAATTATTGTGTATTACATAGCACCTATAAGTCTCATTCATGGACCAGGACCCCATTGTGTTACCTGCTATACAACATACGGTGCCTGCTCCAGGGAGCATATATAGCACATGGAATTGCTGTTTGGCTAAAGGAGAAACATGGGAAGAATGCATGTTCCCTGTTCCTACACCACTGAATGCTTGGGACCATCCCTGCTCCCTTGGGGAAGGAGGTATCCTTATTGAAACAGCTCTAGACTTCTGATTTCGCAATACCTTCCCCACCCCCACTCACACTGGCTCCCGTATTAGACTATATTTTTAAATCCTCCCACTCTTGCTCCCAAAGAAGAACAGCTCTGCACTGAAATCAAAATGTTTTTTGAACAGGTAGCTGGTTTCCTTTGAAAGAGTCTGCCGTTCAGAGGAAATTCCTCAATTATCCCTTTACTGATCTGACAAGGCTAGATTGGATCACGCTATAGTAAATTAGAACTGAATATACTAATTGGAAGTAAGCGTCAAACACTCCACGTTTGTGTGCCATGCACACTGCAGTTTTACCCCCGAATTTAAAAGTGCCAGCGTTGACCCTGCTCAGCATAATTGTGTCTGGAGCCATGCAGTATTCATCCCGTCTTGGAGGCGGGCTAATGGACTAAGGATATGTTTTCTTGACACTTAGTGAGCTTATGGAAGAGGATGTAATTAAAGAATCCTCAGCGAGTGCAAGGCAGGCTTGTTCTGTTGACTTCAGTGGCCCCTAATCTGGATGGTAATCTTAGAAGGTAGAATCCATTAGAGAGAGGAGATGGGGCTGGCTGCAGCCCCAGGAACCAACTTCAACACAGTGTGTCAATGGAAATACTCAGTTCTGTGCTGTCAGTCATACTCTTTCCCATTAATTTAAGTACCAGGCTTAGCTACCATGTTCATATTCAGACTGGAGTGGCTCAGGAGAGCTGCACGCACACACACACCCCTGGGAAGGAGAGAGCCTCGTCGCAGGTTGCAGAAGCTCCTCTTCCTGGCCTCAGATGTCTGAGCCAGGCCTGGGTGACATCAGGGCAAATTAGAGGTGAGGACCCAGGGGGAACTCTCCAGGTAAATATGAAGTGCTAAAAGGATCTTGGTTGCTATTTACTTCTTGGCTCCTCCAGTGCTACCCGAGCTCAGCTCAGTCCCCACCCTGGCAGTGTGAGCAATTTCACACATGCTCCCTGCCAGCATTAAGCCAGGCTGGTTCAGAGCCCTCTCCATGCATGGCTTTGAGATGTCTCTTTAAGGTGGAAGTGTGAGCTGGAACAGCTTGTGGATTTATCAGGACAAATAGCACAGCTCTACCAGTGTCAGAATTGCTCCTGGGCTCAATAGACATGACTAGGAAACTGCTTCTCACTGATAATAAAGCACAGTCTGACATGTCTGCTTTTTCTGTTGCCTTTGTATAGTCACTGGCTAAATACATATGCATGTAAAACATTATAGGCCAGCATTAGAAATGACTAATGCACTATCTCACGGCTTGATCTAATTCTGCCACTGCTGGAGACTTGCAACTCCCCAGGGCTGGTGGACAGGATAGTTGGAGTAGTGATGTGAACAAAGTGTCTCTTCTGAACCCCTTGAGATGCAGTGCACCATTGCGTGGGAAGTTCAGTTTATTTGCTTACCTGTCCTGTAAATTGTCACAGGCCATCGATTTTTAGAATACGATGCCAGGCCTATTGATTGGGGGTTGGACTAGATGACCTCCTGAGGTCCCTTCCAACCCTGAGATTCTATGATTCTATGATCTACTGAATAGTTTGTGTTTGAAAAGGACAGATTTATGCAATGTGATAAACTCTGTAAATCTATGTAGCTTTCCCATGCTTCTTTGGTACAGACACTGCTATGTGAATATATTGACACCCGGCTGTCGTTAAAGATAAAACATGGCTCATTGGGCTTGTGTATTTCTTTACGGCGGCAAAGAAAAAAGACATGATTTTGCAGCATTGTATTGGATGTATTACTAGGACTTCACTTGGGCCTGGCTGAAGCAGCTGTATGTTGAAGCCAGGTGATAATAAACAGATACAGACTCCAATTTACAACTTCATTGCCTGATTTGGGGTATAACTTCGATCACCTCCGCAGGTGCAGAGAGTCCTCTTGGATGGGAATGGTTGTTGCTTAGCTGTGCCCGAGGGTCACACAGAAAGGTTGGAGGCCCAGCAGAGCAGAGGAATGGCTGGGGGATCCACTAGTGCAGCCTTTCCCAACTTGGAGGGACCTGGGAGGTGTAAACATGAAGATGGTCCTTCAGTAGCATCAATAAAAGGGTAAAAGGAGCATCAGTAGGTTTAATTTGTCTGAAGAGGGGCTCAGTTCTCAAGAGTTTGGAAGATGCTGGACTATGGGTGCTAGGGCCGGGGCACAGGGGCTCTGCTGACTGGGTGGTTGGCTGCAGTGGCAGTAGTCAGAGCAGCAATGATGCCATTCCGCAGCTGCGGGTCAGCAAGGAAGGGATTCCCCCCACCACTTTACCGTGCTGACTTCCCCAGAGCAAGCCCGTTTACTCCAAGACCTTGCCCATTGCCATAGGCTAAACTGCACTAGGCCTGGTTTAAACAAACTACGTGTGTCTACACAGCCTTCTGCACTGACTTCACTACATGGGTTCAAAAATCACTGGCTAAATTAAGCCAGGGCAACTTTCTCATGCAGACAAGGTGTAAGTCAATGCAACAGCACCTCAGAGCCAAATTCTGCTCCATTGCACCCAGACAGCCTTTCTGAAGTCAATAGAGTTGGATATCTATGACCGGGAGCAGAATTTGGACCCAGGTGTAGATTTGGCCCAGAGTCTTTAGAGAAGCCTGACAAACCTGCTGCTCTCTGAGTTCCAGGCTGCTTAGAGACTAAGCAAAGATTAACTGCACCAGAACCAGTCAACGATACACTCAATTATTACAGCTCAGTGAACTCACCCTGACACAGTGGAAGCAGCAATATCTGAGATTCCCACACTTCTTCCCTGCTCCTCATAGACTTGTAGATTTTAAGGTCAGAAGGGACCATTATGATCATCTAGTCTGACCTCCTGCACAACGCAGGCCACAGAATCTCACCAACCCACTGCTGTATCAAACCCCTAACCTATGTCTGCGCTATTGAAGTCCTCAAATTGTGGTTTAAAGACTTCAAGGTGCAGGAAATCCTCCAGCAAGTGACCCATGCCCCATGCTGCAGAGGAAGGCGAAAAACCCCCAGGGCCTCTGCCAATCTGCCCTGGTGGAAAATTCCTTCCCAACCCCAAATATGGTGATCAGGTAAACCCTGAGCATGTGGGCAAGACTCATCAGCCAGCACCCAGGAAAGAATTCTCTGTAGTAACTCAGATCCCCCCCGCATCTAACATCCCATCACAGACCACTGGCCATATTTACCGCTAGTAGATCAATTAATTGCCAAAATTAGGCTATCCCATCATACTATCCCCTCCATAAACTTATCAAGCTTAGTCTTGATATACTTCTAGAGAGCAATCATATCTCCCCTCAGCCTTCTTTAGCTTAGGCTAAACAAGCCAAGCTCTTTGAGTCTCCTTTCATAAGACAGGTTTTCCATTCCTCAGATCATCCTAGTAGCCCTTTTCTGTACCTGTTTTAGTTTGAATTCATCCTTCTTAAACATGGGAAACCAGAACTGCACACAATATTCCAGATGAGGTCTCACCAGTGCCTTGTATAACGGTACTAACACCTCCTTATCTTTACTGGAAATACCGCACCTGATGCATCGCAAGACCGCATTAGCTTTTTTCATGGCCATATCACATTGGTGGCTCATAGTCATCCTGTGATCAACCAATACTCTGAGGTCCTTTTCCGCTTCTGTTACTTCCAACTGATGCATCCCTAGCTTATAACAAAAATTCTTGTTATTAATCCCTAAATGCATGACCTTGCACTTTTCACCTTGAAGAGGAGGAGGCATCTGTGATAACACAGTAACTGGGCTGGATCTTGATCTCATTTACATGGGCATAACCAAAATCAGGATCTGTCCCACCATGAGTTAGATCATTGCTAACAATTCAGGGCTTTTACTGTTTTACTCTGGAAGACATTTAGTCTAGTAATGACATCACTATGTAACCTTGTCAGTAGCTCCTTTTCCCCCCATCTTCCCCCCCACACACACACACAACCCCCCCACCCCCAAGACCCATGAGTCCTGTTCCAAAGCCTCTTCTCTCTTGGCCATACCTCCTACACAGGGGCCAAAACAGGTAGGAGGGAGGCTCAGACCCACTACTGCATCTGCTGCACCCCCTCCAAAGCTGCTAGGGAAAGTCCAGGTTAGCAGTTTGGCAGCACAAAGCTTGCTGCAAAGCTGTCATAGTAGGTGAAGCAGCTGGAATGGAACTGAGAATCAGGTCCCAGAGCAAAATATCAGTGTTGGTTGGAACAGAGCTGATGTAAGCATGTGTTATTCCTTGACTTTAGCAAAGCTTTTGATACAGTCTCCCACAGTTTTCTTGCCAGCAAGTTAAAGAAATATGGGCTAGATAAACGGACTATAAGGTGGATAGAAAGCTGGCTAGATCATCCGGCTCAACGGGTCGTGATCAATGGCTCCATGTCTAGTTGGCAGCCTGTATCAAGCAGAGTGCCCCAAGGGCCGGTCCTGGGGCCAGTTTTGTTCAATATCATCATTAATAATCTGGAGGATGGTGTGGTTTGCACTCTCAACAAGATTGCAGATGACACTAAAATGGGAGGAGTGGTAGACATGCTAGAGGGTAGGGATAGGATACAGAGAGACCTAGATAAATTAAAGGATTCAGCAAAAATAAATCTGAGGTTCAACAAGGACAAGTGCAGAGTCCTGCACTTAGGACAGAAGAATCTCATGCACTAATACGGACTAGGGACCTAGTGGCTAGGCAGCAGTTCTGCAGAAAAGGACCTAGGGGTTACAGTGGATGAGAAGCTGGATATGAGTCTACAGTGTGCCCTTGTTGCCAAGAAGGCTAATGGCATTTTGGGCTGTATAAGTAGGAACATTGCCAGCAGACTGAGGGATGTGATCATTCCCCTCTATTCAGCATTGGTGAGGCCATATCTGGAGTACTGTGTCTAGTTTTGGGCCCCACACTACAAGAAGGATGTGGAAAAATTGGAAAGAGTCCAGCGGAGGGCAACAAAAATGATTAGGGGGCTGGAGCACATGATTTATGAGGCAAGTCTGAGGGAACTGGGATTGTTTAGTCTGCAGAAGAGAAGAATGAGGGGGGATTTGATAGCTGCTTTCAACTACCTGAAAGGGGGTTCCAAAGAGGCTGGATCTAGACTGTTCTCAGTGGTTACCTAGGGAGGTGGTGGATTCTCCTTCCTTAGAGGTTTTTAAGGTCAGGCTTGACAAAGCCCTGGCTGGGATGATTTAATTGGTCCTGCTTTGAGCAGGGGGGTTGGACTAAATGACTGTTGCCTGATTTAGGGTGTTAATACTATTAATGTGGATAGTATGGGTTTTAGGCTCGCCAATCTGTTTGATCAGAAGATAAAAGTTCTTGTTCGGGGGTATGACAGGAAGCTCACACTGAGGCCGATATAGCCGTAAAGCCTTTTTATTAAAATCAATGAAATAGTAATTAAATGGTTAAAATAATCAGAGTTACAAAGTTACAATTGTATTACTGTTATTCAAAAGATACATATGGTATTATGGTATTATATGCTACAAAGCTTTGGTTAATATACTCACACCCTTCCTCGATAACCTGGTGATAAGAGACACAGGACCAGCCTTGCGGTTCAGGTTTCTCAATTCTTGAGTAAGAGATACAGTGCTTAGAAGAAGCTAATGCTAAGAGCTAGCAAAGCTAACTTAGAGTTTACTTGACTAACTTAAAATCAAAACCTAATAAGTATTTATGGGGGTAGTTTCAATGCCATTTTCATAAAGATGATAGGCTGGGTCGGACTGAATAATGGTAATGTTTTCAAAAGTGGGAATAGGGGAAATAACTTAATTCCCTATCAAAGTAGGTTGCTTTGGAATAAAACAAAAATTTGGTTCTGTGACAGAACACTCCAAGGGACCATATTGATATGTCTTTTGCTTGGTAACCCACACAAAATTGGTTATTTCCAGCATAGGTCACCTTTTCCATCGGAGTCTTCCACTGGATCAGCCTCACTAGGCATGACGATGATGAATTCTGTACTTTCTCTCTCTGCAGTCCACACAGAGCAATGTCTGTTTCAAACACGTTACACCTACAGATATACTGAGACCCTTTTTCAGTGCAACAGGCCATCTGTGGCACTTTCTAAGTCTGAGTTGGAGTGTGACAGACCACCAGGGGAGGTGCATTAATGCATTCCCTATAGATGTTGTCTTTGAGGTGACCTATAGAATGGACAGCAACCAATTGCCTGTACACATCCTTGTCTGGGTCAAACACTGGTAACAAGACTGTGAATGAGACATACAAGGATTGTGCCATCATACAATCTTTAGAAAGAAAACAACTGTCTCGATTGGGGTAAGGGGTCACAGATCCCATTTCTCTCATAGCACCCACTGATAAATGCTGGCATGAATCCAAACATGTGGATTGTTCCTTTTCCAGCTTTTGAAAACACTTGGGACAGTACCAACTTAACAGTTGCTCATTTTTAATTGTTAGGAACCTTTCCCAATCTTAAGGATCGTAATGCATCAGTGCTTGCATTTACCACGTATTCCCCATATGCAGAGTATATAATCTCCTTTCCTAAATGTTGATCCCTGTGCTGATCATTGTTTAAAATGATCAGCTGATTAATTTTACGTTGGGTCTCATTAAACAGTTGGGTTATGTCATGCATATTATAAACAGTAAATTGCCCTTCCTGTGGATAAGTCTTGGGTTGAGTATAATAGTCCGCTTCTTTTGTGTTGGTATGTCATGTTTCACGTGCTCAGGCAATTGAGCACAACTGTGTGTCATCTGGTTTCATGGGGCTGTAATAGTTCAGTCCCAGATTTGTGATTTTGGCTCAGTCTTACCCTTAGAGCAACGATAAGGGTGTAGTAAATCAGAAATGTCAATGTCCATTTCATGGTTGCAATCTGCTGGGCTCCAGTTGTCGCAATTCTGTTGGATACTGTTCACTTAAGTCCGGAGGAGAAAATTGCTCCTGCGACCGGAATGATCGATACAGCTTTAACTAGTTAGTATGATAGATTCTGTCTCTATTATGCTTGGCTCCTGTTATCCTAATTTTATATACTGATGAACTGAGTTTATTGATGATTCAGAAGGGTCCGATCCATCAGTTATACAGCCCATGTTCTGGTGCTTTATACGATGACAGAATTACTTGGTCTTTAACCTTCCAAGTATTCTCTCTCTGTTTTTTGTCAAAGTAAGCCTTTGCCTTTCCTTTGGATTGTCCCAATTTGGCTGCTACCTGAAAGTGGATTGGATTTAAATGTTTTTACAGATTCTGCAGGTAGGTATCCATTTTTATTCCCTCTAATTGACTGCCTCTTGTGTCAGATTAAATGGTTTGGTAATCGCATCATTCGGCCTGTCATCACTTCAAAGGGTGTTTTATCAGTAGATGCAGCCTGTGTTGCTCTTAATGCCATTACAATTAGAGGCATGAGAGTGTCCCAGTTATGTCCATTGGCATCAGCCAGTTTCCTCAATATCACTTTTTATAGTCCGATTGGTTTGTTCCACCATCCCAGATAACTGTGGTCTGTATGGGATGTAGTCTCTGCGGGACTCTCATTAATTTAAGACAGTCCCTAAAGAACTGTCCAGTGAAATGTGATCCCTGGTTCGATTCTACCTTTGCAGGGATCCCCCATTGAGAGAAGACTTGCTCTACTAGGTCCTTGGTGGTGGCTTTTGCAGTATTAGCCTTAAGAGGAAATGCCTCTACCCACTTTGAAAAAGGATCGACCACTAATAGCATTGGTTACCTCTTTGAGTCCTTGATAAAGGACCTACAAAGTCAATCGGCTAAGCCATCCAAGGACTTTCCTTCACCTGAGATTTCAATGGTGCATTTCTTTTGGACGGAGTTGGATTAGCTTGGGCACATGCCAAACAGTTATCACAATATTGTTGCACATCCATCCTAAGAAGTGGCCACCCTGGGACAGTGATTGTAACTGCTAACCAGTGGATAGATTTTATCAGTGATGCATATCTAATAGGTGCGCCATCAGAAGATGTGAACCCATTTGTCTCCCAACATGGTAGAAACTCTGTGAGAGAATTGCATACCTATGCGGAGTCTGAAAACAGATACTTTGGGATGTGGTGGTGATGGAGAACTGCACACAGTTCAATACACAAGCCACTGCTGCTAATTCAGCATATTGAGCTGAATGTGTAATGCATGAATATGCCTTCTCCCAAGGCTCTACTTTCTCCTTGGGAAGAACTGCATAGATTTCAAATCCTGTATAAGGTTTGCCTGGATGGTAATAGCTAGAACCATTAACAAAGAAATGATTAGCGGAATCTGTTTCCTGGATGAATGCTTGGAAAAGCTTTTGATTTCCCCCCCGCTTAGATCCAATTGATCAAGATTGGGACACACATATGGCTCTCCTTGATACAGTAGGGCAGTTGGTGACAAAGATGGTGTTCTAATAGGTTTTACTGCAGTATCTTTTTTTGCAGCAGTAATGCCTAGTGGGCTAGGTGAGCATTTGAGACTGGCCCATCTTTTACCCTGTTGGACAGTAAGAACTGAAGGGGAGTGTGTGGTGAGTGTAATATGATTGGGCTGAGGCCAATTAGAAACTAAAACTGTTGTATGGCCCAACTGGTTGCCAATAGGTACTTTCACAATTTTCATACTTACGTTTAATGTCACCAATTGAACTTGAGGCATAGGCTACAGGTCTGATTTTTCCCATGCCTTTCTTGTGAAGCCACAGCCGCTAACGCATTAACATTCACTGCTACCTCCAGATGGTAGGGTATCCGAAAGCTGTTACTGATGTCAAGGACAGTAAACTACACAGCCTCTGGATCAAAGGACTTGATTAGATCTGATATCTTGGCCACTGTAGGGGCATAAGTGGGTGTGACCTTATTCAGGCATCTGTATTCAATTGTGAGACACCAAGAACCATCTGATTTCTTTATGGGCCAAATAGGGGAATTGGCAGTGGAAGTACATCTACGTAGTACTCCCTGTGTCAGTAAAGACTTGCTAGTCTTTTCTATATATGGGTTTGCCTGTTCTGGGTAAGGATATTGTCTTTGGACTGATATATCTCCTCCTTCCACAACAATAGTGACTGCCATACATCTGCAATTATGTTTGTGTTTAGCAAAAGCATCTGCATGCTTGCGAAGTAACACCTGTAACTTAGGTTGGTCTGCATGGTTAGCCACTATTTTGTTTAAATCATACCCCTCAGGTT
The DNA here is from genome assembly GCF_016161935.1 of Mauremys reevesii. Lineage (NCBI taxonomy): Eukaryota > Metazoa > Chordata > Testudines > Geoemydidae > Mauremys > Mauremys reevesii. Next base: position 10,822,394 of record NC_052633.1, on the reverse strand, counting down.
CAGAGTCCTTCATTGGAAATACCATACCACACTCAGGTATGATCACTGTTGAGTTATCCTTTGCCTGCTCTGTGGTAAGACACAACAACTGGTTATCCAAATTAAGAACAAATCCCTGTTTGTATAGGAAATCAGTTCCCAATAGGCAATTCCTTGTGTCTGCTAATTTCTTCAACGCAAAGGTATGAACCTTTCTTAGGTGACCAATTTGTACTTCAGTGGGTTTAGAAAGTGTGGTAACAACCTGATTACTTGCAAAAGTTGCAAGTGTTTTCGTATGCCCTGATGACAGAGAAGAGGTTCTAGGATCCTTGACATGGATAATGCTAATTGCTGCCCCAGTATCTATAATAAAATTCCTGTGGCAGTACCCCAACCACTGCAGATACTGTAGGTCTCCCGCTTGCATCCCTGCCTAAAAGGACTATTACTACGTTCAGGGACAATTGCCATCATGCTGAGTAATTTGTAGAGAATGCAGACAAATAATCTACGGGTTTTTCCTTCTCTCTCTCTCCTTCTTCTGTCTGCCAGAGAGAATGAAATGGGTCAACCAAGGCCACCAGATGGGTCGAGGGTGCTGGGTCTTGGCCTTCCATCATCAGCTCATTCACGTGGGCTCGGAGTTCCCGGATATCCTGTCATTGAGCCTCAAGCGTCTGCTAACCTTTTTTAAAACATCATTACAACTGAGTCCTCATCTTTGTGAGGAGGTGGTGACTTGGGTCTCTGCAGGCATGAATTGTTCTATGCAGCATCTGAAAAGAAAGAAACACGGTCCTAGGCCCCTACATGGGATCCAGATGCATAACCCTATCGAGGGGTACACCCACTTGAAGATCCAGGGATACTACGTGAGTTAGGGTCATTTGCCAACGCTGGTACCCTGGGGGTCCCTCAATCCTCAAAGTGAGAGTAGCTCGTGGTTCCTGAAGAATTGCCACAGTGGCTCCACACCGACCTATTTTAGGGCCTCCCTGAGAATATACCTTGGCCAGTAAGGCTACTGCCTCCTTTAAAGAAGTATCATCAATTATATGTATGTTAACCATTTCCCATAAATGGGGAAGAGAGTTATTAACCAACAAACTAATGTATGGTGGCTCATCTGTTTCCTCTTCCATGTGACTATGCCATGCCGCACTTAACTGCAGGTGAAATTGATGTGGGGACTGAAGAACTGTATGAATTCTGAGTTATTGCGGCCTCTTGGTGACAATTAATACATAGATTTATCCCCTGCCACCACTAGTGTGGGTCATCGGGCCCGATGCTACTGCTAATATCTTATCGGTACCATTCGTTATAATTTCAACCTTTTAACAAAACCCCTTAAATGTGTGTTTCACTTTAAATAATACCACTATTACTCTTTATCTTGCAAGATTAAATTTCAAAATCTCTAATCTAAAACTCTAAGTTAAACCACAATACAGAACAGGAAATACTGGGATTGGTGCCAAGCTGCAGCCACAGGAAATCAGGTTCCTGTACTCTTAAGAGTGAGTTGGTAAGACACACAATCTTGCTCTCTAACTCTCTGTAACTTTAACTCTTTACTTATGCCAAAGGTGAGATTCTCAGGGGTCTAAGGATGCCTGGAATCCTTGAAAATTCCTGTCACACACTCTTCGAGTCTCCTGGCTGACTCGCCAGTCTGTTACCTGATTTAGGGTGGTGTTAATATTAATTTGGATAGTATGGGTTTTAGCCTCGCCAATCTGTTTGATCCAAAGATAAAAGTTCTTGTCCCAAATCAGGCTCCACAGAATTTACAAAGGATCCTCAGGGATATGACAGGAAGCTCACACTGAGACAGATAGCTAAAGAGCTGTCAAAGCTAACTTAGAGTTTACTTGACTAACTTAAACTTAAAATCAAAACCTAATAAATAAAACTAAGAACAAAAGCTTAGGGAAACCAAGCTTAGCCTGGTCCCGTTGGAACTTAGAAAGTTAAGAAAAACAAGTACAGTCTACTAATAGTAGTAGTTGTAGTAGATAGATAGAGGAATAGAACAGAGTAGAAATAGAGAGTGTGAGTACTCTAGCGAGTGGCTCACATCTTTTATAGGGCATAAGTGCTGGAAATCCTTCCTCCTATGCCCAAATTTCATTCCTCACCCACAAAATGTTAGGGTACACTTACTCCATAGGCTAGTATGTTTGTGTGTATTGATGATGTGCACATACACACATGTTATTTTTATTCTTTTTAGTCATGTCAGGTTTTTCCTTGTGGTGTACCTGTTAAGTCTGTGGGTACAAACTTGGAAATCCCCTATACCATTTGCCCATTATCTATCTGTCCAGATAAAAGATCTTAGACATATGTGTGGATATTTATCTAGGTAAAAGGTCTTAATATAGATATGCTGACTTTGCCTTAGCTTAACATACAGCATATGGCCTGTAGGTCCCTTTGCATTACAGCCAAACTTACTTTAATATAAATTTATTCAAACCTATTACAATAAACCAAAATACTTAAACTATAAGTAAGATAGATAGATAGATGCATATGCAAGCAGGTTAATCCTATAGGCTACAACAGGGGTCAGCAACCTATGGCACACGTGCCAAAGACGGCACGCGAGCCAATTTTTAATGGCACGCTGGAGCCTGCCAGGACTCCAGCATGACATTAAAAATCCTGCCCAGCCCGGCCCGCTCTCCTCTGCCCTCTGCTCCCCCCGTGGGAGCACAGCAAGCTGCTGGCCCCTCCCCCGCCTTCTCCCATCCCCTGGAACCCTGCTGCCATGCGCAGCGCTCTGGGGGTTGGGGCTGCGTGCTCCCGCGGGGCAGCGTTTGGCTCCACGGGGAGGCAGACACGCTCCCTGCTCAACTGGAGCCATGCCGCCGCCGCGCGCAGCGCTCTGAGGGCTGGGGCTGTGCTCTCCCGTGGGGCAGCATGTCTGGCTCTGCGTGGAGCCTCAAGGTAAAGGGCCCAGGGCTGGGAGTGTTGGATAAGGGGTGGGGACAGTCAGGAGACAGGGAGCAGGGTGGGTTGGATGGGGGGGTGGGATCACGGGGAGGTGGTTAGGGGCATGGGGCTCTGGAGGGGGAAGACAGGGACTAGGGGGTTGGATGGGGCATGGGAGTCCTGGGGTTTGTGAGTGGGCAGCGGGTGGATGGGGTCAGGGCAGTCAGGGGACCGGGAGCAAGGAGGGTCCTGGGGGCAGTTAGGGTGGGGGTCTCTGGAGGGTGGTCAGGGGACAAGGAGCTGAGGGGTTGTATGAGTTGGGAGTTCTGGGGTCCTGTCAGGAGGCAGGGGTGTGGAGAGAGGTTGGGGCAGGCCGGGGTGGGGGTTGGATGAGTCGGAAGTTCTGGGGGTCCTGTCAGGGGGCGGGGGGCGGTTGGATGGGGCATGGGAGTCCTGGGGGTCTGTTTGGGGATGGGGGTGTGGATAAGGGTTGGGGCAGTTAGGGGACAGGGAGGGGGTAGGGTCCAGTCTGGGGACAAGGAACAGGGAGGCTTAGATAGGGGGTGGGGTCCTGGGGGGCAGTTGGGAGCAGGGGTCCCAGGAGGGGGTAGTCAGGGGACAAGGAGCAGCGGGGTTGGGAGTTCTTAGGGAGCCAGTCACCCAGCCCTCTCCCCTGAGCCCTGACCCCCGACCCTCCCCCCCACACACACCACACCCTCTGCCCTGAGCCCCGCACACACCCCAGGCCCCTGCCCTGAGCCCTGTACCTCCCTCATACACACCCAGCCCTTTGCTTGACTCCTTCATCCCCCCCAACCCTAGCCCTGACTCTAGCACCCCCACCCATACCTAGCCCTCCCTCTGCCCTGACACCTCCAGCCCCCAGCCCTGACTCCAGCCCTCTGGGTCCTGGATGCTGGCCCCCCACAGTCCGCTGCTGGTCTGGGGTTCTGGCTGACGGACCCTTGCCAGCCGGGGTCCCGGCCGCAGGCCTCACTCAGCCTGCTGCCAGCCTAGGTGAACAGAACCCCAGACCAGCAGTGGACTGAGCAGGCCGGCGGCATAAGATCAACATTTTAATTTCATTTTAAATGAAGCTTCTTAAACATTTGGAAAACCTTGTTTATTTTACAATACAACACTAGTTTAGTTATATAATATATAGACTTATAGAGAGAGACCTTCTAAAAAACATTATAATGTATGACCGGCACGCGAAACCTTAAATTAGAGTGAATAAATGAAGACTCGGCACACCGCTTCTGAAAGGTTGCCGACCCCGGGCTACAATGACCTCCTGAGGTCCCTCCCAAACCTGATATTCTATGATTCTAAGCTAAAGGTGAGTGTGTGATACACGTCCCCAATCCAGAAGACTTGGGTCTGTTACAGCTGCAGCTAAGTATGCATGACTTTTTAGCTCAAATTGTAACAGCTCGTGCTTTTTTCTCAGAGGGCAGAGCTGGCTCCAGCATTTTTGCTGCTCCAAGCGGCAAAGAAAAAAAAAGGAAAAAAAAGAAAAACCCAATTGTGCTGCCACCGAAGTGCCGCCGAAGACTGACGCGGAACGACTGAGCTGCTGCCGAAGTGCTACCAAAGAGAAAGAGAGAGGGACTGAAGGACCCGGCACTGAATTGCCGCTGCAGATCTGGATGTGCCACCCCAATAACGGATGGAGTGCCACCCCTTTCTATTGGCCACCCCAGGCACCCACTTCCTTCGCTGTGCCTGGAGCCAGCCCTGTCTGGGGGCTTGGTTCAATACCGGCTGTGTTGGACAGGATGGCTGCTATCACATTAGCACAGCCTGTTTTTCTCTTCTCTTTGCAAAGCCAATGGGCAGTATTTTTTTTTGAGTGCTTCTTCCCAGAATACATATTCTAACATATTTGCTTTTTCAATGAAAGAAAAATTGATACTGATCAATCAGACAGCAGCAAAAGCTTGTCAGACAAAATGTTAAGAGTTTGCTTTCAAAAAGGTTATGATGAACGGAGAGGTTATTTTTTGAACCATGAAAACAGTATTGATAACTCTCAAGACTTTATCAGGAGTCTTGCAGCAGACAATGTTTTTGTTAGAGCCCCAGCTCCTAAAATCAAGTTACTACCAATCTCAGCTTTGAATGTTTTAAAGTAAATTCCTAGCCCTCATGGCTGCAGAGAAAAGCATGAAAATGTTCATCCAAAATACTCCAATTCTTAAAGGCAACTACAAAGAACACAACATTTAATCTCATGATTTTTAAGCCAATCTCATGATTTTTCCAAGATTTGACTCATAATTTGTAAACACCTGGGGTTGCAACACTGTGAAAAGTGCCTTAACGATATACCTTTTTAAGGGAAAGTGGCAATGTGTTAAAAACACACTCCAGAATCAGTTCCACCCATTGCATTGGCTAAGGCTGCATTACAGGTATCTTAAAGCCAAAAATACATTTGTGTCACATACTATTAATCTAGCCCTTCTAGTCAGCCATAGCAATTATCCATCCTAGATTTGTTTCATGTAAGGTAAAATATGTCTAGTGGGTGAAACAAAAGTATCCATAGCCCAGCTCCTCAAAGGTGCCTAACTCCCAATGGCGTTTGGAGCCTGAATACCTTTAATTTATTTATGTGGGCCCAGCTCCTTAAACTGGGTCAGATCGACTGGTACTTTCTAGCTGCTTAAGTTCACTCCAGTGACTCAAAGCAACCATGAACTCAGCTGCTTACCCAGCCAGTTTAACCAGGGTCACTGATGCCTTGTGCTGCCTGAGCAGCTGGTGCGTACCAGTGAATCTGCCTCACTCTCTTTTCTCACAGAATTACTGTATCTTCAGAATGCAGCTTAACATGGTTATTACTATATGGATTTGCTAATAGAATTTTCCCCTTTTGGGACACAATATTGATTCATTATTGCCTTAGACCCTTGCCAATATTTTAGCTCAGTATTAACCATTCCATAACAATCTGAGTTACAACATTTATAATAATCACATGTATCGCTGCGCCAAACAGTTATTCTTTGTGTTAGCTAGTGTATTAGGTATTTACAGAATTGGAACACAGAATGAGCCATTGGTCTCCCTATGTTATAAATCAATAGCTAGGTTACATGCTGTTAACATTTCACTGCTCTTAATTAAAAAGGATATTTGGAGGATACATATTCTGCAGGGGCTCTTTTACGTTCACTGAGTTGGAGGCCCAGTTGAAACCCCTTTAAAATGTGGGCCCAGGTCCTCAAAGATATTTAGGCTCCTGCCATCCACTGAAATCAGTGGAAGTTAGGTGGCTAAATACCTTTTTGCAGGGGTCTGGTGAGAATGTTGTATATTGTTCTTGGTGTAAAGGAACAAAAGAAAAGTAGTGCTTGAGAAAGATGGCAGTAGAGTGGAGCATGAAGTTGACTTCTATCTGCTAATATATTTGGGTGTGCTATGCACATGAGAGTTTCTATAGCAATTACATTGCAAATGAAGTTAGTAGCTGTAGAAGAGGGGATTATGATGTAAATGATAGTCCAGTAAGAGTTTGATTGAGAGACTCAGATCCCTGAAGGCATCAATTGATTCCAGTGGGAGTTAAGCACCAAAATACCTTTGAGGAGATCTGAGCTAAACTGACTAGGTCATTTACCATCATTGTTTGCAGAGTTGTAGCCAGGATATTCAAGAGACATGGTGATGAGGTAATTTCTTTTATTGGACCAACTTCTGTTGGTGAAAGGCACAAGCCTTCAAGGTACACAGAAGACCAGAAGAAGAGCTCCATGTAGCTCAAAAGCTTATACCTTCCACCCACAGATGTTGTTGCAATAGAAGATATTGCCTCACCCACCTTGTCTAGCTCATTTCGATCTACCACTGACCAGCAATCAGATGGCACGAGAAACTGGCATGACAGCTGGCCTTACCCATGCTATATTTGTTAAGAACAGCAGGATGACGTTTACTTGATCCTGTGGGAGCGTAGGGCGTTGTACTTGGTGACGTCTCAAGTTCCCTTCCAGCCCTAAATTTCTGTGATTCTGTTGTGGAAGCCAGTAAATAATTAACAAGGATTTGAAGAGATCTTAATTAATGTTAGTTAGCAAGAGTCAGGCCATACTGTAACCTTAATGACGTAAGACTTGTAGGAGCAAAGATAGTGCGAGGCGACAGGACAGGAACTGTGTACAAAGTTATTACGACCTTGCAATCACTAACCAAAATGCAGGCTTGCTTTTCTTAGGATTGAGACAAATAAGATAAGCCTTTTTGCTATGTATAAACAAAATGTAGTTGTTGCTTTTTACTGTCTGTATTATTGTTAGAAATTGTCTGTAAAAGGTATAAAGGCTTGCTGTGATTGTTTACCAGTTGAGAGACCTGTCCAGGACTGGGGTGACCCTGTGTCCTATGGCACTCTCTCCCTCCATGGTAATTACTGGAGAAATAATAAAGTATTTAATTTTGCTGCACCCAAACAAAAAGCGAGAACTAAGTTTTTCTTCGACAATTTGGGAGCTCGTCCGGGATGGCAACACCCACGGACCCACAGACGGCTACTACGGATCATTCCCCTTCGAACCCCATGGCGCCACATGAGAGGTATGAGACCTTTTGAAATCTCTATTGGGGTATCGGAGGAGGACTTTCCGTGAGGACGTCTGTCTCTGTTGGGCTCACGCCATCTGAACTTATTGACTGTGCAGCAGGATCAGATGCAAAGTGGTATTGGGGAGAGGCCCCAATAAGGTTAGTTTATAGCAGTACTGGGAACTGCTGAGTTGGCCAAGGTAATGCATAAGGTAATGCATAAGGTAATGCATAGGTAAATGCATTAGAATGCACCGGTGCTGAGGGGTTTTTACCGCCTCAAGAGGGGTTGTCATACCGCCTCATGGTATTGGTCCGGACCAAGTAAAGATGCATCATGGTTAAAAAAAAAAAAAGAGAGAGATAAAAAGGTTAAAAAAAGGGTTAAAAAAAAAGAAAGAAAAAGGAAGAAAAAGAGGCCTTGGTGTGTGTGTGTGTGTGTACACCAGTGTGAGTGGCTGTTACCGGGCTAGCCCGGTAACTAGTGGATCTTTAGGAGATCCGACCCACGGTGGGCTGACTCAGCCTGGCATAGTCCGGCGAGGAAGCTGCCTGGGTCTAGGGGTGTGTGAACCCATCTTCCCTCCCCTTTCCCTTCCGTGTGGGCTACTGACAGTCTGATCATCTCCTTGGTTTTTGAGCCGCTAGCGCGGACAGGGCACCCTCTCTGTGTGTGTAAGTGGAAAATGGGTAAGGGACAGTCTAAATATTCCACCTTACCCCCTAAGGGTGCCCCAGCATATTACATGTACGTACATTATGGTCCTAAAACCTGCAGGTATTTAAATGATTGGAATCTGTACACGCGTGAAAATTCATTTAAACAATGCCCATTAGAAGGTACCTTCAATCTAGATAAGATCATATATCTCAGTGGAGCTTTAATCACAGAGAAAAAACCTCTGACACAGTGTGAGCAATTTGTCTAGGAACAGGTTAATTTGAAATTCGGCTTAGCCCAGAGATAAAGGAGAAGTTGTTTTATGTTCAAGGTCATGAATTAGTGCGGACTATGCTAAGTGCAAAGAAAAACTGCTTTCAGCCCCAGCTGCTTGTGGAAAATAGAAACTGAGGCAAACCAAAAGCAGGAGTTACAGAATTGGAATTATATTTGCAAAGCTTAACTTCCCAGTGAGACATGTGTGAGTATTAAAGTGGTTTAAGGCTTGGGGCATTCATATTTTTCCCGAGTGATGTGGGAGCATTCCCAACACTCTCCATTGTTGTTTTATTATTTTAATGAAGCTTTAATGAATGTTAGTTAGCAAGAGTCAGGCCATACTGTAACCTTAATGACGTAAGACTTGTAGGAGCAAAGATAGTGCGAGGCGACAGGACAGGAACTGTGTACAAAGTTATTACGACCTTGCAATCACTAACCAAAATGCAGGCTTGCTTTTCTTAGGATTGAGACAAATAAGATAAGCCTTTTTGCTATGTATAAACAAAATGTAGTTGTTGCTTTTTACTGTCTGTATTATTGTTAGAAATTGTCTGTAAAAGGTATAAAGGCTTGCTGTGATTGTTTACCAGTTGAGAGACCTGTCCAGGACTGGGGTGACCCTGTGTCCTATGGCACTCTCTCCCTCCATGGTAATTACTGGAGAAATAATAAAGTATTTAATTTTGCTGCACCCAAACAAAAAGCAAGAACTAAGTTTTTCTTCGACACTGTGTTGACAGACAATATTAAAGTAAAATGTCTCCTTTAGATACCCAGATGGAGCTTCATGGACTGCATTACAGCTGAATCACATCATAGGCGCATTTAATTTATGTGATTTCAACTATACACGCTCGGCAAAAAAAAGAAAAACAACAAGATACCTGTAAATAGTGCGGGTGATTCCACCCAATGAGTGTATGCCCTGGAGTGAGCATGAGATGGGAGATGTGAATCTACTGTTCCCTCAGTCAGTCTCAGTTCCTGCGGGCCTCTTGTAGTGTGAGCATCTCGCTGCGCTGAGTGTGAGTCTAGTGTTTAAATATACATATTTTTCATACAACATGGCCCCTAAATGCAAGCCAACTACTTCATCTGGTGCTCAAGCAAAGAAACAGCTATCTGTTCCAACGCTGGAGGAAAAACTGGCTGTATTGGACTTATTGAGAGACGGTATGTCAGTCTCCAGTGTGGCGCGTAAATATGGCCACAACGAATCTAGCACCTGTGCCATCAATATTCGAGAGAGGGAAATTCGTCAAGCCATGGCATCAAGTGCTCCAATAATTGCTAAGGTGATGAGCCAGGAGCATGATAAGACTTTAGTGAAGACTGAAAAGGCATTAAACTTATGGCTGGAAGACATGAATCGAAAATGTGTGCCTATCGATGGCAATACATTGCGAGAAAAGGCTCTTACCCTCTATGCACTGTTCAAACCTCCTGCTGAAGTGGGACAGCCTTCTGATAAGAAGGAATTCAAAGCCAGACAAGGTTGGCTTAACAGTTTTAGGAACTGCTTCAACCTCAAAAATGTGCAGACTACTGGTGAAGCTGCATCTGCCAATGAAGAGGCAGCAAACGCCTACCCCGAACAATTAAAGAAAATCATCGAAGAAAAGGGCTATCTTCCGGAGCAAGTTTTTAATGCTGATGAGACTGGGCTCTTCTGGAAAAAAATGCCCAACTGCACTTACATTTCAAAATCAGAAAGACAAGGCCCTGGCTTCAAAGCAGCTAAAGACCGTGTGACTGTTATTTTGTGGCAATGCGGCTGGACATTTAATAAAGCCGGGCTTGCTCTACAGGGCTGCAAATCCCTATGCCCTAAAGGCAAGAACAAAAATCTCCTGCCTGTGTTCTGGCAATCAAATAAAAAGACTTGGGTGACAGCAGCATTATTTCTGGATTGGTTCCACAAGTGTTTCATTGTGGAGGTCAAGCGGTACCCCAAAGAGAAAGGACTTGACTTGAAAGTGTTGCTGATTGTAGACAATGTTCCTGGCTACCCTGCAGCACTCTGGTTTGCACATAATGACATTGAAGTCATGTTTCTCCCCCCAATACCACCTCCATCCTCCAACCTCTTGACAAAGGTGTGATTCGCTGTTTCAAGGCCACGTACACGAGGCTTACGTTCTCACAGATACGTAGTGCTATGGCTGCTGATCCCAATCTTAATGTGATGGAGTGTTGGAAGTCTTTCAACATTGTCGATTGCATCACTTACATTAAACAGGCAATAGATGCAATCAAGCCTGAAACAGTCAATGCATGTTGGCGAAACCTATGGAAGGAATGTGTAAATGATTTTAAGGGTTTCCCGACCATTGACAAAGAAGTAAAATGCATTGTTCAGGTGGCCAAGCAAGTGGGTGGTGATGGTTTTGTCAACATCCTTGAGGAAGAAATTGAAAAATTAATTGAGAGCCAGAGAGAAACATTGACTAACGAAGAGTTAGAGGAACTGATAAAATCGTCTACAGAAGATGAAGATGATGATGATGAACAGGAAGAGCCAGCAAGTTGGAATCTTCATAAATTTGCTGAAGTGTTCCAAGCAGTGAAACAACTGAATGATTTAATTTCTGAATATGATCCCTCTATGGAACACAGCCTCAAAATCACATGTAGTATTATGAACGATTTGAGACCACATCAAGAAATGTTAGAACAGCTCAAGAGACAACAGCGACAGTTGCTGATCACCATGTTTTTCAAGGGAGAACAGCCAGCAGCAGATGATCTTACGCAATCAACCTCTCAAGCTGAACCCGAGCCAACCACTTCGTCTACAACTCGCTCTCTGTCACCCAAGCTCTCCATCACCTCCATTTCCTAGATCGATATCAAGCCCTGATTACCCCCTGTAATTAAAAATACAGTACTGTAAAATTATATTTTGCATATGTACTCTTTATATACAGTACATTACTGTATACATTATACATATTACTGTACAGGGTTGTATACACAAAACCATGTACAGTATACTGTACTTTATGTGCGATTTAAGGGATTTTCAAGGGTAATTTTGACTGTACGCAATTTTCACCTTACACGCTGATTTTAGAACCTAAGCCCCGCGTAAGATGTGACTCCACTGTATCTTCCATTTCCTGATGTATAAATAGAATACAAATTATTAGCAAATGCACATACCCCCTTCCCCTGACCTAACTAGCCCTTGGGAGCGAGAGCTCATCCCTATTCTCCAGTGCCCCGTTTCAGTGCCAGAGATGCCCAGCTGATCTTTGAATGTGCTCACAAACACCAGGGATAAAAGCACCTAAAGGACTAAGGAGCCTAAGTCCAATTGACTTTCAGGGGAACGTAGACCCCCAGAGGGCCAGGTCCTGAAAGGTGTGTGGACATCTAACCACCACTGATTTCTGTCTGGGTCTTAAGACATTTTTTTAAAATGGGGCACGGACTCCAAAATCACCGAGGCCCTATTTGCATGGTTTTTTTTCAAAATCTTTCACCTAAAACAAACAAACAAACAAACAAAATACCCAACAAATAAGAGTGACCTATTTATATACAAAACATGTTAATGTGGGCTTGGAAAATCTGTTATTCAAATAATGAATTATATTTACAGTATCTAGTGTTCCTTAGAGTGAAATTTGTATAAGTGATAACTCTCCCTGTTCTCTGGAGGTCTCTTTCATGAGCTGTATGTTCAGAGATACCACCTTCAGTTCCAGAAATTAAGGTGAGGAAGTTGCTTGCAGTTGTTTTGAGAACAGTGAAAAGGGAGTGTACTGACTTCCAAAAAGATGCTTACAAATGTACTCTGTTGTTTTGCAGATCATGTACCCTTTCTCCTGGCATATTCCCTAAGTACCCAGTGTTCTCCAGAAGACTTCACTACTGGAAATGGTAACGTGTTACTCCTTCAGCATCTTCTGGGCATTTCTGAATGTGCTTTCATCAAAGACAATACATGCGAGAATCACAAATCTGCATAGCAGGGCCCAGTGACTTTGTAGGTAGAAGAAGTGACTAATACTTGTCTGTGAAACTTTCATTCCTTATTACCCTATCACATGGGAATTGGCCCCTCTAGGGGAGATGGTCTCCACCTGTGACTAATTAGCAGATTAGCTGACTGCAGGAGCAAGGGAAAGCAAACAAGCCTGTCTGGCTCTTGTAGGAGTCCAAGGCTCAGGACAAGGGGGTGGGTGGAACGAACGAGATGAGGGCACCGTCTCTGGGAACTGTAGCCCATGTTGGGCTGAGGATCTACTTTGTGCTGACATTTTTGACAACACTTCTGGTTAGCCAATACGTTATGCCCTGAGGAAAGGCCCTGAAACCGACCCTGGGATGATATTGATGCTTTCTTGGCTAGTGGGAGCCCAGCAGCTTCCATGTGGTGGAGAACGCGGGCCAAGGATTGGGCCTTGGGTGTCTGGTGGGGCCCCCACTCCTAGTAAATGGAAAGGATGGAGAACATTCTCTGCCTGCTGATGGCTGAACAGGAATAACAGCTCCCCTCCTGCACAGTCAACAAAAGAAGCAGAAGTCTCAAACACCAGCAGCAGCAGTAGTTCCTGAGAGTAATTTTTGCAACTGTATTTTGCCCCAAATTCTCCCAGCCAGCTGTGTACATTACATCATCCAGGAAGAAGAGTGATCCCCAGAGCGGGGGTCTTGTAGGTGCTGGAAGACAGGCTGGATCTCCGTTGAGCAGGCCCTCAAAGTGATTCTGTGCGAGATGGCCGCTCACAGATCCAAATGGAGGCTTATGGAGCACTGACTGCTTTGCATTTTAGTGTGGTCAGCACAGGGGCAGAGCTACGGTGCCCCAACTAAAATCCACACAGTCAACACAGGCTCTCCATGGGCCTCTCCATGGATCTCAGAGGGGCTTTCCCAGCTGCCCTTGCACCATGTGTAAAATAACCAGCGTTTGACCCAAGATAAGGAAAATGTGTGACTCTAGGAGGTAACAGACATAATGGTTCTGTGAAAAGGACTTTGCTTTGAAACTCTGGTGACTTGGCTATATTTTGATCTCAATTCAATGAATTAACTGCAGCTTCTAGTTAATAAGAAGATTAGAAGAGAATTAGAACTCAAAACTGTCCTCAAAGATATTACAGTCCAATCAACCATAATGCAACAGGGACTGTGAGTTCAGAGCCTCGCTGATGAGACGCTGAGTCCTAATCATGGAAATCAGCCAGGAGATGAAAGTTAGCTCATTTCAGCTGTTTCTTAGCAACACAGCCAACTATTAACAAATGCATGCCCAAGAAGAGAAATTTGGACTTCTGCTATTACTTTGTCTTGGCTTTACTTCCAGTGTGTTTGTAGTCAGATATGAAAGATGACTTTGATTGTTTCCATCTTCTCTTTCTGACAATGTGAACTCCAACTCACCGAATAGTCTCAGCTAATCTTGGTTTTGCCTACACATGGGAGAAGATGCAGTGCAATGCATGCAAATAAGGAGATATAGATCAGTGAAATGTACACGGAGAAATCTCATTCATTTACAATAACTCTGCCTAGCACCTTGCATAGCTAATTATTTATGCATTCTTCCTCCTGGTTATCTGCACAACACTTTGTTCATTGCCCACCCTGCTTATCATTTTCCATCAACTTGCCCTTTTAGTTCTTGAGCAGACAGTCTCCTGATTTAGGGGCTGATCCAGCTCCCACTGAAGTCAGAGGTACAATTATTATTGCTTGGCTCTGATCACTAGGTCTAACTGCCCATGACCTGGCTCTGACAGTGGACCAGGACCCCTTTGTACTAGAGCGGTACAGACACAGAACAATGCTTAGGTCATTTATTTCCTGTATTAAGAACATAGGAGCAGCAAAGAATCCTGTGGCACCTTATAGACTAACAGATGTTTTGCAGCATGAGCTTTCGTGGGTGAATACCCAAGAAGTGGGTATTCACCCACGAAAGCTCATGCTGCAAAACATCTGTTAGTCTATAAGGTGCCACAGGATTCTTTGCTGCTTCTACAGAACCAGACTAACACGGCTACCCCTCTGATACATAAGAACATAGGAACAGCCAGACTGAGTCAGACCAAAGGTCCAGCTAGCCCAGTATCCCGTCTTCCGACTGTGGCCACTGCCAGGTGCATCAGAGGGAATGAACAGAACAGGTGATCATCAAGTGATTTGTCCCAGGTCACCCATTCCCATATCCACCCCCTTAGTCATCTCTTTTCCAAGCTGAAAAGTCCCAGACTTTTTAATTTCTCCTCGATGGAAGTTGTTCCACACCCCTAATAATTTTTGTTGCCCTTTTCTGTACATTTTCCAGTTCCAATGTATCTTTTAGAGACGTGGTGACCAGATCTGCACGGAGTATTCAAGATATGGGTGTACCATGAATTTATATAGAGGCATTATGATCAGGGCCAGCTCTACTGTTTTTGCCGCCCCAAGCAGCATGCCGAATAGCCGCTGCGGGCAGCTGAAGACAGAAGCTGCCACCGAATTGCCGCTGCTGCGGAAACGCGTGTGCCAACCTAGTAGCACACGGACTGCCCCCACCGTCCACGGCGGCAGTTCGGCGCACTGCTTGAGGCCAGGGCGGGTGCAAGGATGTTTTGTGCCCTAGGCGAAACTTCCACCTTGCACCACCCCCACAGCCCCCCAAGCCCTGTGGCAGCTCTCTGACCCCCCGCCCTGAGGCACCCCCCCCCACAGCAGCTCCCCACCTCTACCCTGAGGTGCCCCCAGCTGTTTGGCGCCGTAAGCCTGGGAGGGAGAGAAGCAGAGCGGGGTGGCATGCTCAGGGGAGGAGGTGGAGCAGAAGTGAGCAGGGGCGGGGAGCGGTTCCCCTGCATGCCGTGAACCCCCTTACTTGCTGCAGGCAGCCCTCCCCGCGCCCCCCTACCCCTGGTCCCTCCGCCTAAATGCCGACGACAACTGGGGCGGCTGAAGATCTAGCCACCACGGTTGCCGCCGAAGGACCCGAAATACTGCCCCCAAATGCTAGTGCCCTAGGCGACCTAGGCGGTCGCATACTGGTTTGCACCAGCCCTGCTTGGGGTCACTAAAACACACGGACTGCCCCCCCCCCCCGCAGATTAACGCCCCAAGCACCTGCTTGAAATGCTGGTGCCTGGAGCCGGCCCTGATTATGATCGGAGTGTTAGGGGTGCCTGCATTATCCCTGTCAGCTTTCTGTCTTTCTGCTGCAAAGCGCTTAGAGTCCCGTAATGGCTTTCTAGCAAACATGCTTTCCAGACTTAGGGTCAGATCCTGTTCTCCTGACGCATACAACTAGACTTCGATGAGACTTACATAAGATGAGCAGAATTTTTCCCTTAATGGAAAGTATTAGGGTTCTATAGTGACCTTACAATGGAAGTGTTCTTCTCCACCCCCGCTCCTTTCCTATACAGCTGCACACATCTGCCATGTGTCACCTAGCGGCTAGGGAACTGACATAGAACGCAGGGGGGGGGGGTAATTCCCAGCTCCGCTAGTGAGTTTCTGGGCAACCCTGGCCACATCAATTCCTTCACTATATCTCAGTTTCCCATCTGTAACACGGCGATGATACTGACCTTTCGTATAGCGCTTTGAGATCGAAAGATGAAACTGCTAGATGAGACCTAGGTACTATTATTGCTGTTGCTTCTAACTCTATCATAGCCACAATAGGCAATTAATAATCCTGAATAATTAAACAACACACCTGAAAAGCTCTTTTAAAAACTCTTGTGAAATAATAGCTGCATCCAAATGGCTTAAAAATTTCTTTTTGACATTTCACCTCTTGAATACTATTAATCCATTTCTCTTTTTTGAATGGGTCGCCTGCGTAGCTGGAGTTCGGAAGCAATATGGTGATGTAACTCAACCAGTTTCAGTTTTGCTCCTAACCTTATCTTAGCAAGGCATGTGTCACGGAGTCCTGTGTTGATACATGCAGTAGAATTTGATTCAGTGTAGTGTATGGCCTGCTAATAGTGTCCCATACAGTTTACTTTAGTGGTGTCAGAAAGCCGCTTTTCATACATCAAGAAACATCTCTCTTTTGTCAGCTACCTGAAAGGATCCCACTCACTGAACCCAGTTATCTTTCAATGATTTGGGCAAAGAATTGTTTCCATATAGTTGTGGATTTTCCTCTTACTCTGAATAAGAAGCCCTGATCTAATGCATGTTCTGGTTTGCTTTGCACATGGCAAGCAGCACAAATACACACAGGTTTCCTTTTCTTCATTAGAAACGTTGTGTGCAGATCATGCACATCCTATAGTGGCACAGGTGGCACCAGGGATTTGAACACCTATGTCGACATAACTGCTAACTACACCTGCCAGTGACCTGGTTATGCTTAACAGAGCCTGTCAGCAGAGAGAGAAAATAATGCATAGAAGGTGAACAGGAATCAGGGCTAATAAGAGGAAGTTTCTGGGAAGACAATGAAACTTACAAGCCAGCAAGTGGAAGGGAGTGAAATCTTCTTAACAAATTGTTAGTTTAAAAACTCATCCAATCCCGCTATTGAGAGAGTATACAGAGACTTAGGCATGGGAAGCTTTGGGTCTGCAGTGCTTTCATAGGCTGAATACTACTGAAGTTAATGGGTGTTTTGTGTGAGTAAGTACTGGTGAATCAAAGGGTGAATCAAAGGGTTTTTCTACCTTCCAAAACCTGAGTGTAGTCATTCAAGAGTCTGTTTCCTAGAAATGAGCAAGCTGCGTTTTTCATGTGTTTCTAGAGCCCTTTGCTCTAGTCAAATGCAAGCCCCTGAAATCAAAGTTTTTTTCACAACTAGTACGTTGTACTGCTTTAACTGTAGCGGTATATCGGTATGGTTAAACAGTACAACCTCCCTTACTGTCCCCCTCAGCCCCCCTAAAGGAATGCAGATGCTTTATACCAGCAATAGCTCTGCCTGTACAGGAAGAGACATAACGATACCAGTATCAGGCACTGTTATGCTGAGATAACTGCATCCACACTTGGTTGTACTGGTATAATTGCATCAATTAAAAAATCACAGTCAGGCCTGGTTGACCCTTCAAAGTCGTACCATTCTATGTACTGGCAGGTAAGCAAAGGGAAAACAACTTTTAAAAAAATATTTATTTTATGTGGTGTAGCTTTGTTGTTATTAGAGACCTGAATGGGTTGTGTTTAAATGAGGAAAGGGAGCATGAGATCTGTTAATTTAAAAGTTGTCTGGCTGTATTCCTCAGAGTCTGTCTGAATAATGGAGCTCAGCCTTGACGGAGGCAAGGAGACAACAGCCATTGAATACAACCAAAAGATCAGAACAAAAGACAGGAAACAGATCCTAACACACATACGAGTTCAGTGTGAGGCTGAGGGGTGGCGGTGGGGGGAGGGAAGGACTGCAAAGAGTTGTACCTAGTGTAACCCTTCTGCCGGGCTGAAACGATAGCAGCAAGGGCTGGGTTCAATACATAGGGGTCCCTTCCCCACAACATAATGCAAAACCAGCTCGAGCCCCCACCCAGTGACCTGGGAAAACCTTACACTCACCCCTGGGCGCCTCGAAGAGGCAATACTTCCCCTCTCGCAAGCACAGAGTCTTGGTGTAGCAGAAAAGGTTTAATTACATAAGATAAACAACAACAAGCATTAAATCTGGAAAATACCTTAACTAGAGATCATGGGTCAAACCGTGAGCAAAGACCCACCCCAGCAAATTGGGCCGTGTCCTTCTTTCTGGGTCCTTGAGTCCAGCAACCCCCCAAATCACCCACAGTCCCAAAAGTCCCACAATCCAACAGTCTCTGTCCCGGGTCAGTGCAGCCCCAGAGCTCAAGAGTCTCTTTGCAGAGGTCCCCCTCCCCAGCCTGGGTAGAAAAGGGGCACCTTACGTGGTTCGGGGCTAACTGCCCTGCCTCTTCGTGGGGTTCTGCTTCCACCAGCCGTACCCACAACCGCTCAGCTCCGCTGGCTCTGTGGGCTGCTCTGCTCTGCCAGCTGCTCTGGTCCACCAGCTGTCCTGTGATCTGCTCCGACCGTCCTCGCGAGCTGTTTGGCTCCACTCACCCAGGGCTGCACAAACTGCTCCACTCCGCTCTGCCAGCTGCTCTGCTCCACGGTATGGCTTCAGGCTCCCCCACTCATAAGCACAGTACTCAGTGCTCTCAGCTCAGCAAGTCCAGCTCAGCAAGTCCAGCTCTTTAGTGATTTCAGCTCTTAGAGATTCCAGCTCATAGGAGAGGAGCCCCAGTGAGTTCAGCTCAGTAACCTGTATCTAGATTCTTAAGGGAATCAAACATTAACTCTGACATTCCACAGTGGAGAGAGGCACAGGTGGAACTGGTGCATCTGGCTCACACACAGAGCCTGCACCACCAAGTACAGATCTTTGTCCCCAGCCTCTCTCTTTCCAATGGGTTTTGGAACCCATGTGCCCCATCTAGCAAGCGCTATCCAGCTGACAATGAAACCCCCCATCACAAGACAATTTTGTAGTTCCCCATTTACCCAATCAGGGTGACAACATTTCATTCCTTCTGCCCCAATAACAATGAAATTGGGGCTCCCCACAACTGTGAAAATAACCATCCCATGCTGCTTTGCGGTATGCTAAGTGGGGTGGGAGTGCCCATGCAAATAACTGAAATACCAATGCAACACTTTCCGCACTCCCCATAATTTACCACCAGATGTCAGGGTGGGGCTCATCCTGACTCTGCTTACACTAGGAAAGGAGACAATAGCACATATACTCATCATTAATCCAGGCAAAGCTTTACTCCTATTACTGCCATCCTTGTCTCTCCCCCTCACTTGTGTTCTACGACCCCATTGTGCCAAGGCTCCATTTAGACTGTAAACATATATAGGGGACTGCCTGTATTTTATGTGTACGATGCTAACATAATAAGGCCCTGATCCTGATTGGGGCATCTGTGCACGAGTGGAATAAATGCTACTGCAGCTAACTGGTAATGTTAGAATACAGAAGACCTCCACAGAGACCGTATGTTCTTGGCTTTGTGGTGAAAAGTAAAACAAATGGGATGGACAAACGAATACCCACCCAGCTCGAAATTCCTGCGTGTCGGCCTTTATTTTATTTTACATTTTCGAGGCTATATCTGCAAGGAAGAGGAATTTAAAAACAAAAGGGGCTGAGATTCTTCTTGCCTTGCAATTCAGCAAAGGCCAAGTCTACATACATACCTACTCTAGGCAGGGAACACTTGCATAATTCACTTGTGATGTCAGTGTTTTCATCACCTGGAAATCCCTCAGGGCTCTGAGCTCAGGTGTGATACCTGCCTCACTTTCGCTTTCCCTTTCCAAATACCTTGCTGCTCTTTGCTGGGTGACAGCACAGCTGGGTTTTCTGCCCTAGACTAAAGCAAAATGAACTTTCATGTTATTTTTCTGAACCAGAAAAAGCCTTTGGGTATAAAAGCAAGAGCCATGGAGAAGAAAAACCACATTCAGAGCCAAGAGAGAGGCAAAGCAGCCCTGAGACACAAGAGGCAACTAAAGCAACATCCCAGCAAATACACGCCAAGGTAAGGGTGACTAGTCTGGAGCCTCTCCTTGCTACACAATTTCTCTTTACTGAGTGATTATATTGTGCTCTATGGTAGACAGCAAGGAATGAATGTTGTACAAGCAAAGTGTGTTACACCTGTAATGTATTATTAATGGCTGAATATTTAAACAAAAAAAGCCCTCTGATTCATGAATATTCATGAATATTTTCCTGGAGAAAATCAGAGTTCAAGTTGCTATGATCTGTATGGTGTTTTAGTTTTGTATCTGGAGAATTGTTGGGTACTTGCAAAAAGTGTTTGCCTACCCCCAAAACTTTCACAAATGATGTTTCATACAGAAATGTGCATGGATTAAAAATAGTTCAGTCATCAAATTATGGAGAGGAAACAATGCCCTGTGACTTAGGAGACCAGCAACAAATTATACAATGACTATCAAATTGCAAACAGACACAAAACAGTCAGTAGCTTGAAAATTCTTTGTCAGAATTATTTGGCAAGTAGCATAACATTGGGATTAGTTCACAATGGATAAATCTGTAACAAATGCTGTAGGATGATGTACCCTGCCGCACCTACTAGCTACTTTATTGTTTGACGACACAGTGTGCAAGTATTTACAACAGCTGAAGTCTGAAGGGTAGTCTGAAAAGAACAGATAATTCTGCTGAATGTCAATAAGTTAGTTTTAAGAAAAAAGAAAAAAACATCACTTTCGTCAGCTATTTCATTTCACAACCGATCAAATTAACTGGTTGGCTTGAGGAAGACTTGAGAAATGGCAACAATTGTTTTACTTCCCAGTCCCCTATAGGAAGCCACAGATCAGAGCTGGGCATTTCACTGATTCTGTGTCACCAGCTGCCTCCTGCAGTAGATTTAACAATGTTTTAGGAAACAGTAAAAGGAAAATTTAGAGCTAGGTTATCTCCAGTGCTGGCCTCGCTTGTGAGACACTGTCTAACTCGCCAGCTGGTAAGCCTTGCAGCCTATCATGGCTGTGATGTATCTCTCCTGTTCTGTCTCCGGTAGGGAAAATGGTGAATGTAAGCTACAAAGTTCTCTTTGCTCTGGCCATCTGGACGATCACAGAGGCCTTTCCCAAAGGCGCTGAGAGGACAAAATGCCACCTCGCACAATACAAGTCCCTGCCACCTCGGGAACTGGAGGCCTTCAAGAAAGCCAAGGACAAATTTGTAAGTGTGAAGAACACACACTGGGCAATAAGAGCACTGTGAGCCCTAGGCTGTCATCTGAACAGCGGCCCTCTCTGCATGTCCCTCTGGACTCAGGGAAGAAGCTCAAAACCAACTACCAAGAAGGGTTTGGTTTTATTTTTCTGCCATGTTGAGCACCCTGCTGGCAAGCACCACGGCTTTAGCACAGCACCTGCTGAACCCAGGTCCTCTCCTCACTGGAGGAGAATGACAAAGCACAGTTTAAACTTGGTCATGCATATCCCTGTCCTATCCCTTGTGGATACCAGCCCTCGGGGTACAAGGGAGACATCTGATGTCAGCATCTCGTCTCCCTGCATCCCCACTGGGATTGCGTGGAGAGAACTGAGGGAAGAACTAGTACAGGTTTGTTCCTGCTCCTACATAAATATGGGTGTCTGTTCTTTCCTTCTGCCTCCAGGAGGACATGATGCTGTTGTCAGACCGAAAATGCAGCACCAGGATTTTCCACCGGAACTGGGAAGTCAAAGAGCTGTCGGCAGGGGCGGCTCTAGTAATTCGGCCGCCCCAAGCAGGGCGGCATGCTGCAGGGGGCGCGCTGCCGGGCGCCGGTCCCACGGCTCCGGGGGACATGCCTGCGGAGGGTGCGCTGGTCCCGCGGCTCCAGTGGAGCTTCCACAGGCATGACTGCGGGAGGCCCACCCGAGCCGCGGGACCAGCAGACCCTCCGCAGTCATGCCTGCGGGAGGTCCGCTGGTCCGGTGGCTCCGGTGGACCTCCTGCAGGCATGACTGCGGAAGGTCCGCCGGACCCACCTGCCGCCCTCCTGGGAAAATGCGGCCCCACGCGCGTGCTTGGCGCGTTGGGGTCTAGAGCCGGCCATGGCTGTCGGTACGAAAAATCTCAGCCAAGGGGTAGAAGAAGGTCACATTCCAGCACAGGGGTTCTTAAACTGGGGGCTGGGACCCCTGAGGGGATCACAAGGTTATTACATGGAGGGTCGTGAGCTGTCAGTCTCCATCCCAAATCCTGATTTGCAGCCAGCATTTATAATGGTGTTAAATATATTTTAAAGGGTTTTTAATGTACAAGGGGGGTCGCACGCAGAGGCTTGCTATGTGAAAGGGGTCACCAGTAGAAAAGTTTGAGAACCACTGTTCTAGCAGATGGTTCTTTCCTAACATGTGTCCCTTTCTCGCTGAATCTGATCTCACTTAGTGCTTGTGCTAATCTGACACATGGCACTTTGACCATTGATTTTGTAGTCACTGATTTAGTCAGGAGCATTTCAGACCTGACTGTGGCTCTTTCTCAGTGTAAATAAGGGTCACCCCTCACCTTCAGTTCAGGTGCCTTCTCACTGGCTATAAACTGGTGTCAAGAAAGATGTGTGGAGATGAAGCTGTTTCCAGTCAGGAGTGATTTTAATATTTCATTATTGACAAATCAAGAAAGCCTTGAGTAGCTTTTGAAAATCTCCTGTTTCAATCTAGTCTACCCGCCCCAACGCATGGGAATTTCTAGTACTGTATCTGCACAGCTGTGCATCTTTCTCCCACAGACACTCTCTTACCTACAAGTTTCTCTCCCCAGGTGCACGATAGAGTCATCCTGGTAGAGAAGGAGCTAGACTTTGCCACCAACGTGCTGGAGAACGTTGAGGACCCCAGTCTGTCCAAGCTGCTCTCAAGGCCGCTAGAAATCCTGACGCAGATCAGAGGGGACCTGAGGGACTGCGTGAGTATTCAGTGCCAGATTTCTCTTTCCGTGCCAGAAGTGAATCTCTTCAAGGAGAACCCTTAGGAATTTCCCAGCTGGAGCTGCTTGTCCTTGTACCAACAAATACTCGCACGTGGCTCTTGCTTTGGGCCCATCCGTATATAGGACATGAAAAGCAGAAGCAGTTGATATGCTATGCACAAGGGTAGCTGCCTAGACTATGTCAGGTCAAGAACTGCTCTGCGCCTGGAGAGAAAGGGCTTTGGTCCACTGTCGGCTGAAATCTCTGTGCACCAACCCATCTGTATCAACTTTGTTTTCAGACCAGACAAACTCATTCTCATCGACACTCCAGGAGGCTGAACAATTGGCTCCAAAATTTCCATGAGAGCAAAGAGACGGTGAGTAGTCATTGGAGACAATGAGGAAAGTGAACTGCCATACAAATTAGAGATGGAACAAGCCTACTAGGTTCTTATCCAGAGGCCAGAGCGGGATTACTGCAATGTATTCTGTGGTGCCTTGTTGAGTCTGTTTCAATAATCCCAGGACTGTAGTTGTGCACAAATCTAGTAGATCTCAATAAAAAAAAACCTCTTGTGTCTGCTGCTAGACTGACTGTCTCTTCCCAGCACAGCCTGTAAGAAGATTATACCACAAGAGATTTTGACCCTTTGCAATAAATCAGGCTTTTTAGGAAATGGGGGATGAGGGGTGGAGCAGGGAGATTTCTATTGTTATTATCTCTTAGTTTTTATTTGTAAATAATGCAATAAAATGAGCTTGTTGATCTATTCGGATCCACTGTGCAATGATTCACAGACTACAGCAACAGCTAATGTATGGTTTGAATTATGCTGCATTTCATAATAGCACATTCAACTGCAGTTTGCGTGTGCATCAGCTTGGGTTACAGAAATCCACATTCACATTGCTCTGTTTCCAGCACTCACCTTCTTTCCACATCGTCTGTGCTTCTGATAGATATGCACTTGCCTCCTAATTATGCAACATACCCATGGTGGCTTTAATTTAGCCCCATTCACACTTCCTGTTGTAAATATTCTCTCATTTCCCAGGAAACACCTGGCTGCCTGGAAGCATCTGTGATCCTCAATCTCTTCCGGCTGCTGAACGAAGACTTGAGATGCGCAGCCTACACGGAGCTCTGTGTGTAGCCATCTGGTCTCTGCAGTGCGTGTGTGAACCAGGAACATTCATCTTCTCCCTCTGGCTTCTGATCATAGATCCCCAAGCAAACTGATTCCATCCTTTTATACCAAAGAATTATGCAACAGTTGGCCTCCAGGTTACTCCAATTTCCAGCTGGTGCAGCACTCTAGGCTCCTTAGACTTCACTAGGATTTGGTCCTCTGGGGATATTATTTATTGAATGTAATTGTATTGTCACTATATGGAAGCATTTTAGTCAGGGTAACATGTCCCAAAATATTGGAAACATTTAATAAGCTTTAATTTTTTTAAAAAACAACACTTGAGTTCTAGGATTTACACACTAGTCATGGCTTCGGGTCTCTTAGAAACAACCTCAGGAAATGAATTAATATTGAAGTTTGGAAGTTCTTACTGTACAGATCCTCGACAGATGTATTTATACAGAGTATATTTTTACTTTGCTGCTTCTTTACGTATTATTACCCAGCTAAGAAGAGTAATTGGTTTGTATAACTTCCCGACTTGAACCAAAGTGTTATTTATTATGGATCAGCTATTTATTTTTATGTATTTATTTATTACTAAGATTGTGCCTTTTTACCTATAATTGTGAACAAATAAAATTGTTTCCCCAGGCCTTGGCATTCCTGTCTTTTAGTCTGTAAACAGAAAATTGGGTAATAAAACCCAGCTCCAATACGGTGCTGTGCAGCAGTAGATCCCAAAGTGCTTTACAAAGGAAGTCATTCTCATTATTCCTGATTTCACAGATGAGGAACTAAGGCACAGAAAGGCAAAGTTCTTGTCCAAGATCACTCAGCAGGCCAGTGACAGAGCCAAGAATCCTGAGAGCTGGTCTTACACTCTAACCACTAGGCCACACTGCCTCCCTCTTGCATTGCGAAGGTGCTTGTTTTTGGATCACCCTCACTGCACTTCCAAACGCGCAACTAAAAGTGAAAAGAGAGATGTGACTCTTGTCTTTCTCCTTCCTTTTGGCATTACCATTAGAGCTAGACCAGGGGTAGGCAACCTATGGCATGCGTGCCAAAGCCGGCACGCGTGCCAAAGGCGGCACGCAAGCTGATTTTCAGTAGCACTCACACTGTCCGGGTCCTGGCTACCGGTCCGAGGGGCTCTGCATTTTAATTTAATTTTAAATGAAGCTTCTTAAACATTTTAAAAACCTTATTTATTTTACATACAACAATGGTTTAGTTATATATTATAGACTTATAGAAAGAGACCTTCTAAGAATGTTAAAATGTATTACTGGCACGCAAAACCTAAATCGGAGCGAATAAATGAAGACTCGGCACACCATTTCTGAAAGATTGCTGACCCTGAGCTAGACAAATGTTCCCTGGGGAATCCAGACTCAGTTCCTGTGGCTGTCGATTCCATAAGAAGCTGGAACCTCAGACCAAGCTCGCAGGTTGCACACCATTTCAGAGCAACCCTGAGAGGACTTCTGCACTCATGGCCAATTCCAAGCAAAAACTAAGCTCCTACTTTGTGGCTTGCAAAGTTCACATGTGACAAGATTGCAAAACAGACAGGTTCCCACTGAACTGAAAGCAATACCCCTGAACTGACAGTGCTGACTCCTGGAGCTGAGTGTAGATTGCTTTCCCCACAACAACTGCTTTAACTACACACTGATCGGAGACTTTTAAAATACCAACCGGGAGGACTGTCACATTTTTTCCTGAGTGCAAGAGTCATTCAGCCTCGCTCTAATCTCCACTCTTTGCCTTAGAGGATGGAGGCCGGATGTCTCCGTTGGATGGTAGTGTTGGCACTGCCACTCTGGTGTACTGTGCTTGACCTGATAGGAGCTACCACTGAAAGATTTAATCTTAGCCACAGCTATTCAAATAACAAAGCCATTGGAGCTGGTGAGACAGCAAAAGCAACAGCAACTCGCCGAACTTGAAAAGCAAAGAAACTAGCTTAGAAGCTGTTAACCGATGCAGCATGAGAATTAAAAGTCATTATCAGAGAGCTCCGTGACTAAGAGGGATAGATTCAGCCTATATCAACAAGGTGTGGAAAAAGTCATAGTCCAAGAAATGATGCATGTCCAGCCAGAGACACATGGTATACTAAATGCACAAAATATGGACATTTTTCACCTGTTTGCTGCACCAAAGCAGTCAGGGAGTTGATCATATTTCAGACAATTAAGAGTCATTGTTTCTGGGATCTATCACTTGGCATGATATAGAGCCTGCCTAGTGAGTGAAACTGAATATTTATGGCAAGACTGTTGACTTTCTAATTAACTCAGGAACTGACATCACAATCATCTCAGTTAATTAAAAGAATCCATGGGAGTAAGACGCTCACCAGGCATGACATGTATAGGCTGAGTGCAAGTCAGACTGGGTTAGAGGATTCTGAGGTAGATGCAGTCAGAGATGTGACTGGTATGAGAGGACAACAGAAGAGGCTGTAAGGTTGAAGAAAGAAGTATTCTGCAGAGTCTTTGTCAACCAGTTTCTCTACTCAACAGGCCCGTGCACTCACAGCCCAAATGCAACGATTCCTTACTAGGCCTGGAAGAAATGAAAGGAGACGAGTTTCCCTCACTACAGTGGTTTGAACAGTTACAAGAAAAGATACACGTGCTGGTTCCTAACTCTGCAACTTCGGCCACTCCTCATGCTGAATACAAGTGCATCCTTGCCCTGGGGGTGACTCGGACCGAGACCTTGGCCTGCCCTTGGTAAGCCATCCCTTTGTGGAGGGAAATTAAGTATTGGCTTGTAGGTCCCACTGGCCACAGTTCAGGCTTGTTGCTGGTGATTTAACTGGGAGTCTCTGTGAATTGTCTTCCTGTTGGCCACCTGTCAGAGCCTCTGATGCAAGCTACCTGCTTACAAACCCCTCTTGACACATCGCCCTTATTTATGTCAGTGCCTCTGAGAACACACAGCCCCTCCCCAGTGGTGAAGAAGAGTCCTTCTCTACACAAGTGCCCTGGGTCTGGAGTACCTTGGAAGGCAGCTAACTCTGTGCCTCCACCCTCCAGTCTCTGCTGTTTCCCCCAGGCTGTATTGTACTATTGCTGCAGCTTCTTCCAACCTCCTGCCAGCCTCGGCCTTCTCCCCTGCCACACTCCCATTCAGCCTGGCCCAGCTCTCAGGCTGCTGGTTCTCAGCAGCCCTGGCCCCAGATCTCAGACAGCCTGTGGCTGGCTCTTCCCCCTTGGAGTAGTGCCAGTTGTGCTTCCCAGGTTCTCTGTCCCCCAGGCCCTTGCTTCCCAGGTAAATCACACACATGCTGAATGTTATCAAGATTGCATGTTATCAAGACTGCAAGGGAAGGCTCCCTTCTGGAAACAGCCCCTTTCTGCCAGTTTGTGAGAGTACTGAAATCACTGTCCTCCCCGACTGCGCTGATCAGTGATGACTCGTAGAGTCACTCCTGAGGGCGGGGGAAAAAATGATTGAAAAGGCTGCTCACTGGATTATTACAATAACACAGCAAACCCGGAAACTGGGCAATGCTAAGATTAGAAACAGAACTCGCCTACTCTAGGCAAGGAAACCTTGCATCATTTGGTCATGATGTCATTCAGAGATTCCCTCACCTGGGAATCCCTGGCAGTGGCAGTGGCAGGAGGGCAGAGGGTTATGAGCTAGATGCACCTCCCGTATTTTCACTTTCCAGTTTCCACTGATCAAGCAGCAGCATTAACGTGTGGGGTTTTTCTCCTTTGACCAAAGGAAAACAAGGTTTCATTTTATTTTTTCCTAGAGAGTATAAAAGCAAGAGCAATGGAAAAGAGAGGCCACATTCACAGACCCGAGGGAGGCCAAGCAACCCTGAGGAAGAAGAAGGGACTAAAGCAATTTCCCAGCAAACATGCTCCAAGGTACGTGCCACTAAGTCTGGGGTTTCTGTCTAGCACATAGACTTACTAGACTGATCTGCTGTGATCTACTCTAAAGAGTGAGGCTCAAACATTATCCATCCCTCTAAGCATCTGACCAGTTTAGTTTCTGTTATTAGTGCTGGGGGCTGTAAATTAAGAGGCCTGATCTGAAAACATTTGTGAATAGAAGAGTTGAGTTTGCTCAACTGTGATCTTTGGGGTCAACCCACCAATGTATATATTTGATTGTAGCCCTCACCTTCCTGCACCCCTTCTTTCCCCGCTTTGTCAGACTGTTAACAATACAATTTATACTCCTTGTAATCTGGAAATTATGTGATTCAATAGGAAAAATGATGGGTTGCAAACTGCTCCTGGTCCTGACCCTATGGACAATGTCTACAGAGGCCTTTCGCAAAGGTGCTCAGATGAAGAAGTGCCACCTCTCAAAATACATGTCCCTGCCACCCCAGGAACTGGAGACCTTCAAGAATGTCAAGGACAGATTTGTAAGTGCAAAGAAGACACATAAGTGGGCAATAATAGTAATGTGAGTGCTAGGCTGTAGTTTCAACAGCAGCCTTCTCGGCATATTACTATGGGCAGACAAAATAAGATGGGAGGCATATGCTTAGGAAAAGTTGGGGTATGGAGTTGCAGCTAAAATAGAGAGAAGTCTCTCTGTCTGGACCTTCTTTGTTGGTGATCCCCTGCCCAGTCTTAGTTAAGAAAGGGCAAAGCTGAGAATGTTCAGCTCCAACAACTATTCAGATATTTGGGGAATGGGGATGATAGATGTGGAGAGAGTCCTGGACAGGGCAGGAAGGTGGAAACTGATCAGAGGCAGAATCACAGATTAGACAATAGCAGGGAAAGAATGGGATTCTTACTATTAGAAAGGAGCTAGGAGAGAAAGAAGAGGCAATCTGTCTAAGTGGGTGTTCCTGATCCGAGTCAGGCTAAGGAGGTTAGGGCCTGGCCAGCTCGGATTTGTTATAGAGTCAATCATCCTTAATCTTAAATCTCAAAAAGTTCAGAAAGGGGTTCAAACTCTGTCTTGAGTTATCATCAAACCTAGAGAATCAGACCCAGTTTTTAACTATCTGCGGTCTTTCCCTTCCAAAGAAAACTGAGTCTGGTCCCTTCAACAGACAATCTGAGGATCTCAAATTCATGGCATGCCATCAAGCAGCACTAGAGAGATCAAGTCACTTATTTTTAAGTCATGCAAACATTTCATGTTAACTAACACTGAAGCTGAGAAAATGCACCACTCAGCTTAGTGGTCCAGTTATCCTCCTTGTCAAGAGTTAAAGGATGCCGGTTCTCAGTTAAACTCCTGCACAAATGCAGTTCACAACCTGAAACTAGCAAAGCAATATGACAAGAGCGTGTTATTGTCGTCTGTCCTTTTCTTTGGCACCTTCTTGGAAAGAGCCAGGACTCTAGGACAGCAGCATTGTTAGGGGATCAAGGTGTTGAGTCAAATTCTGCCAGGATTTTGCACCTTCGCTTGTGTCAGTGGGGTTATATGATGTAACTGAGGGCATAATTTGACACTTTCTCCCCTGCTTTGCTTCCTTTACACATTTCCCTGTGTTCTCATTTTGTGCCTCCAGGAGGACATCATGCTGTTGTCAGACCGAAAATGCAACACCAAAATTTTCCACCGGAACTGGAAAGTCAAAGAGCTATCGGTAAGCAAGACCTCTGCCAAGAGAGACGAGGTTACAAAATAGCACTTGCTTCTTTCCAAAGTTGCAGTACTGGCTCTTTCCAAGCTGGATCCTGATTTCAGGTGATCCTTTTGTAGATTCAGAATAACATGGACAGGGACTCATCCACACCTGTCTTTATCATCTATTTCCAGTCTGAACTTGGTTAACCTCCCTCACATAAACAGCTCCAGGTTGTGTGGCAGGAAATCCTCAGTTTCTGTATTTTGGTTTCCCACGAGAGAATGATTTAGTTCTCTAAAACCATATCCACATCTATGTACAGCCACTTTGAAGATCCAGAAACCATTCCTCAGAAACCGTTCTCCAAATCACCAGCAAAAAAAAATAAAAATGCTTGCACTGCCCAAATATGTCTTCAGACTTTTGTAACATAAAAAAAGTTTGAGATGGATCTGAAGCACAAAGTGTTGTTGGATTCCAAGGAAGGAAGGTATAAGTAACAGAGTCCAAAGGTTCATGACTAGCAGGCTGTGTGTGTAGAGTGGATTCACACCTCCCCTGCGTCTTAGGTCTCTTCGCATTGGCCATGGCTTTGGAAAGTCTCCTTAAGTAAGCCACTCCTACCTGCTGGGAACACAGACATTCCTTATCTCCGTGTCTGCCACTCCCCTGGATACACTGTTTTACCTGCACATTCTCTCCCTAGGTGCACGACAGAGTGATCCTGGTAAAGGAGGAGCTGCACCTCGTTATTGACGTGCTGGAGAACATTGGGGATCCCAGTCTGTCTGAGCTGCTCGGGAGGCCATTAGAAATCCTGAGGCACATCAGAGAGGACTTGAAGAGCTGCGTGAGTGTCGGATTGCAAATGTCTCTTGCCACAGTGGGGCTGGGAGCTGTCTATTGAACTCCCAACAGCACTAATTTCTTAAGTGGATCCAGGATCTAGTAATCCTTGTTCCAGTAATTGTGGACTTTGGTTTTCACCCCCCTGTATAACAATGAAAGTGTCCGGATTACATAGCTGCTGTGTGCCTTGCTCATATACATAATCTAATTAACTAGATTAACTAGTTAGGGAGAGATGATGCCCGGCTGCTCTGCTACTGTGCAAGTGGGTATGTCCCCACGTTTGGCTCCTGAGCTGTAGTTTGGTATCACTGCAGACACTGTGCTCTCTGTAGCACGGCTACTGTTGTTTTCATGTGCCCCCCAGAACATCACAGTGAGGTACGGAGGAGCCGGGAGGAGGCAGACCCATGGGTGGCTGCATACACTGGGGGAGTATGCTGCACTACTGCTCAGCTCCAGGGCATGTTGTTTCTATTAGGTGGAGGTCCTCCCAGAGCTCTTCTGGGCAGCACAAGGCATTCCTCCCCCTACACAGGGCCATTGCCACGTGGCTCAGTAAAGCCCTTAGTTAATGCTTCAAGCACTTCTGAAGTTGAAAAATACCATACAAATGCTTGGTATTATTAGTAGAACACAGCAGGTTAACATGGAATCCACACATCTTAAGAACAAGATAAATTCAATCAAACTAATTTGTGCCTTGGGCTTGTACCAAGAGGAAGGAGGCTCAGACACTGTTCCTGAAATCTCTACTCATGTGCTTTACTCTGCTTCATGTATTGATTTTCTTTTCAGACCAGACATCAGCCTGACAACCATCAACGCTCCAGGAGGCTGACTAGCTGGCTCCAAAAATTCCACGCAGCCAAGAAGATGGTGAGTACATTTGGCAAACACACAAGATGAACTTTCATCACATGTTAGTGGGAACAAATCTGTACAGGATCATCCGCTCCATTCCTGTCCCATGGGGCCAGTGCACGATGGTGCCCTGAATATTGTCCCGGGCCTTCTGCAGTTTAGGTGTCTTGAGGCTGAATTAGTTCAGAAAGCTGGTAAATCTCTCACAGCAGAAAGGGTCATTACATCTGCTGCAGACTATAACAGACCAGGCATGCAGAAAACAGGCGTTACCTTGTGTCCTAGTTTGGGTCCTTCCATAGGATGCAAATAGCAGAGTTTCACGTAGCGTCTGATCCTCCATCGCTTTGCACCTTATACCTGGTGCAATTATTTATATTTGTGCAAAATGCTGCTGAATCTGAAATCCACCCTCCCTCACACTGTTGGCAGAGCTTTACACCAACTTGCTATTTGCTTTGAAGAGGTGTAGATGCTGGGCTGGGCAATGGGAAAAGTGGCCCAGAGATAATTCATTCATACAGATCTGCCAATCCTAGGCCTTCCTAGGAATCACATATCGCCAAAGATAATACCCTTCAAATTTACTATTACCCCAGATCAAACTCACTGGTTAATGTAATAGACTACAGCACATGTTCTTATATACTTAGAATTACAGCACATTAGAGCACCATGTAAATGAGTATTTCCTTAGGTTGGAGTGTTTGTAAGGTCTTGTCTACACAGAGACATCCAGGAAAATTAATCTGCATTAACTAGAGATGTGAGTTTGAAGTGGATTAGTTAAACTGCACTAAATCCCTGTATTGATGCCGTTATTCAGAGTTAAAGTGATTTCTGGAAGTGACGTAAAGTAACCAAATTAAGACCACTTTAATTTTGAATGAGGGTGTTTACACGGGGATTTAATGCCATTTAACTAACCCATTTCAAATTCACACAGTTAATTCAGAATATCTTTCCTAGATGTCCCTATAGACACTGCTCTGTTCACCCTTTTTCTGCATGCTCTGTGATCCCTATTTATTTGCACCTCCCACAGGCCCACGGTAGCTTTCACTGGCCCATTGCTAATCAGCCATTCTCTGCTACAAATGCGTTCACTCCCTCTCTCCTGTCCCAGGAAACTCCAGGGTGCCTGGAAGCATCTGTGGTTCTCTATCTCTTCCGACTGCTGAACGAAGACTTGAAGTGTGCAGCCTACATGGAGTCCTGCACCTAAACGCCAGGTCTTTACTCTGTCTCACCTCATGCATCTAATCAGACACTGCAGAGCCCAGCGAATGGGAACCCTGAATCCTTCCTACAGGACATTGTATTTTAACCAGGCGTGATGCTCTTTCCACCTTGGTATTTTACCATGGATACCCATCACCCATGATCTCTGAACAAAAGATTCAACAGACCTCTCCGACTCCAATTGCCAGTAGCTGATTGGTTCCAGGCCAATTCCTTAACTGCGGCTAAAGTGTAGGGCCTGTTCCCCCTGAGATCAATGGGAGATTGGCCAGTGATTTCAGGGTGATTAAAATTTGGCCCTGGAGGATAATATTATTTATTGTGTTGGTTTATTGCTACACAAAACTATTTGCCAATAGTATGTTAAGTGTTTCCGTTATTTATTTTAATTTAAAGGACTAGTTTTTTCACCCTGTTTATTTGATTTACTGACTAGGGAGTATTTCATTAGTGTCTTAGAAAGATGCTGGAAAACGCAATAATTTTGATGCATGGAAGATGTTGCTGTATTACACAGATTCCGAGAATCTATTTTTGTTTCACTGGCTGACATCATGTTAAGCCATCTGATGCGATCCTTATTTAAACAAATCTGATTTGTATTTAAGTTATTTATTGCATCTATCATATATTTATGTGCATATTTATCAAATGGACTGTTTTTATAATATTTGATGTAAAACTGGAAGATGTAGAATAAAAACTGAAATGATACAAATTGATAGTTGACCCTCTGCTTGCTGACTGCAGTATGTTCTGATCTCATCACCTCCAAAAATAGAAACCAGCAAAAGTGATTAGAGGCAGGGAAGCACTTCCAGATGAGGAGAAATTGGAGACATTAATACTGCTTAGATTAGCTGGATGGTGAGAGGGGACATAACAGAGATACTTAAAATCATGAAAAGTGTAAAGTTATAGGTATGTTCCCACTATAGCACTTTTTATATGCATTTTGCATCACTTTGCATGTGTGTAAATGACTCTACATGGTTCAGGAAAGCAGAGGATCAAGCCTGGACTCTCTAAATGTTGGTGAAGTATCATCGTCTTCCCCATGAGGATGAAATTCTGGAATTAAAAGCAAAAACTATTTTGGCTCTGAAGGACATATTCCCAGTTTGAATTAAAGTGACAGTATTGCCATTCCCACAAATTCAAAAATCATTAGTCAGGTCCCCCCAAATCACAAGATTGCCTTTAAAATCATGTTGTTGTTTTTTTTTAAATAATACATGATAGTTTCTTTTGTAATTGCCTGCTGGTTATTGAGACTTTTGGGAGTCAGGTTTATTAGCCCTTTTCCTCAATCATAAGGCCTAGAAATATATTTTTTTATTTTAAATCAATAATCACTTGACTCCAGGAGCTGGGGCTTTAAGAATAACACCAAATATCACAAGATTCAGAAAAACTCACAAGGTCTGGCAGCACTGCAAGACAACCAGGATAGTCCCATGTCTCAAGGGGCTGTCCAGCAAATTTGGAATTTGAAAACAAGGCACCTTTGTGCTCAGTACTGCCCGTCATTCCACCACCTCTGGAGGGAGCCAAGCTGCGAGATGTCAAATGCAGGAGCTCCAGGCTTGGTAACACATCAGGAGAAGCAGATGGTGGTGGTATTGCCCGGTGATTGGTACTGGCATCACCGAGACCAGGAGGAGTAAAATCCAGTTGGCAACAGCAGCCCAGGAGACAAAGGAGGTAGGTGCAGAGAAT
This sequence comes from Mauremys reevesii, assembly GCF_016161935.1. Classification (NCBI taxonomy): domain Eukaryota; kingdom Metazoa; phylum Chordata; order Testudines; family Geoemydidae; genus Mauremys; species Mauremys reevesii. The sequence continues at coordinate 10,788,162 of NC_052633.1, read as the reverse complement.
GGCCTTCCCATGGGGGTGGATGAGGAGGGAAGGGAGAGGCCCTGGTCCCCTGACTGGGGTGAGCTATTCGCTGAACATTAACAGACCAGCAGAGGGCAGATGGGGAGACTTCACATAAGGGATTGGTTGATGCAGGTTTCCTCAGGGGTGATCCGTGGCAACCAGCATCAGAGGGGGAGCCGTGTTAGTTTGGATCTGTAAAAAGCGACAGAGTCCTGTGGCACCTTATAGACTAACAGATGTATTGGAGCATGAGCTCTCGTGAGTGAATACCCACTTCGTCGGACATAACCAGGTGAATGATCTGTGAGAGTTGGGGGAGGAGGGCAGGGTGTGTGAGGCCCTGGAGGGCAGTGGGGGGGTTGAAGGAAGGAAGGGGGGTCACAGAGACCGGATGTGTGGGGCCCTGGGGGCGAGGGTTGGAGGTGAGAGTCTAACAGTGGCAGGGGGCGTGGGGCAGTGTGAGGGTTGGAGGCGAGGGTATTACAAAGATAAAGGGTGTGGGACCCTGGGGCATTGGAGATGAGGGTGTCACAGAGGCAGCGGGTGTGAGCCCTGAGGGGAGTGTGCAGGTTGGAGGTGGGGGGTTCACAGGCGCAAAGTATGGGTGGGGCCCTGTGGGTGTTGGAGGCAGGGGGGTATCACAGAGGGTGGGGCAGTGTGGGGATTGGAGGTGTGGGTGTCACAGAGGCAGGGTGTGTGGGGCCCTGGGGGCAGTGTGGGTGTCGGATGCGAGGGTGTCACAGAGGCTGGGGGAGTGGGGCCCTGGGGGTAGTGTGGGGGTTGGAGTTAAGGGGTGTCACTTGGGCAGGGCTGTGGGGACCTGGGGGGGTTGGAGGCAGGGGGGTGTCACAGAGGCAGGATCTGTGGGGCCCTGGGGGCAGTGGGGGTGTTGGAGTTGAGGTTGTCACAGAAACAGGGGGTGTGGGGATCTGGGGGCATTGTGGGGGGTGGAGCCGTGGGGGTCACAGAAGCAGGTTCTGGAGCCGTGGGGGAGTTGAAAATGGTGGCCATCTTGGCTTATGAGAAGCCAAGTTGAGGGGGATGGGAGAGGGGCTCAGTACGTTATAGGGAGCAGGGAAGAGGGGTGAGGTCTGGCTCGGGGGAAGGGAGCTGGGTGTGAGGCAGGGGACTCCTGAGTGCAGTGGAGGAAGCTGCTGCATCAAGTGCTAAGGATTTGGGAGAGGAACGCCGCCCTCCTCCTCTCCCCGCCCCCCGCCCCACGAAACATGCGTATCCTCCTGCTGGGATGAAGCCACATCAGCCTAGATGTGCTGAGAGCGTGGTCCTTGGAGCTGACTGGGCCTTTCCAAAGCAGCTCTGGCCCCAGCACAACCCACCAGCTCCTTGTCACAATTCAGCTCCATACTCTGGGGGCAGGGAGCCCCCCCACCATTGGGCACAGGTTCATTGCACTCACAGGGGGATGGCTTACATTACATCCCTTCTGCTATAACAGAGGTGGGCAAACTACGGCCCACGGGCCACATCTGGCCTGCGGGACTGTCCTGCCTGGCCCTTGAGCTCCTGGCTGAGGAGGCTAGCCCCCAGCCCCTCCCCCACTGACTCCCTCCCCTGCAGCCACACCACTGCCGGGCAGCGCTCTGGGTGGCGGGGCTGCGCACTCACGCCAGGCAGCGCAGCAGCATGTCTGGCTCCGGGAGGTGCAGCTCCAGACATGCTGCTCTGAGCGGCATGGTAAGGGGGCTGGGGGGCTGGATATGGGGCAGGGGGTCTTGGGGGGTAGTCAGGGGACAGGGAGCATGGGGGTTGCATGGGTGGAGGGATCTGAGGGGGGCAGTCAGGGAAGGGAAAGTGGGAGGGGTCAGATAGGGGGTGGGGGCCAGGCTGTTTGGGGAGGCACAGCCTTCCCTACCCGGCCCTTCATACAGTTTTGCACCCTGTTGTGGCCATTGGGCCAAAAAGTTTGCCCACCCCTGTGCTATAAGAATTTATGCTGAGCCTTATCCTATACCATGCATTCTAGGGCAACAGTACTACTGTGCATAAGGTAAAGGGACCACTATTAGGAGAATTATGGAACTGGGTCATTGGTTGGTAGCTCACAAGCCTGCCCCCAGGTTGGAGGAAATCAAAAGCATCTGAACATATTCCTTGCCTGTAGCCATGGTGCATTGGTTGCTTTGGTGCTGAGCTGCAGGTAAGTGTTGAGCTGAGCATCACATGCCATCAGTAGGAAAGGAAGGGAGCTGGTGAGGGACGTGCGTGCTCCATGTTACCTCTGGAGTCCTGTTTGCACTGACCAGCAATATTGAGCTGGCTCTCCTGTGAGGTTAAACAGAAAAATGCTCCTTGTGGGGCTGGCTGCATGCAGTTCTTCTGTTTGTGTAGAGGTCTATGGGGTGAACACCCCATCCAGAGTGTTCTGCAGCTAATGTTTACAAATGTGATTTCTTCTCTTAACAATTAGAACTGAGTGAGTAATTCACAGCCAGGGAATTTTGCCTCTATTTCTGTTTGCAAAATTCCTACAAACCAATAACAAACACACTTGAGAATATTGCTTAGGAAAACATTCAACATCTTTTTGTTTACTCAATGGCTTGTTAGTGAACAAAACATTACATTTGAGCCATGAGACCTAAAACTGAGTGGCTTCATAATAATAATACCTAACTGTTCTATAGTGTTTTTCACCAGTAAAGCTTAACATGCTTTACAAAGGACAGTAGTATCAGTATCCCATTTTACAGTTGGGGAAACTGAGGCACAGAGCAGCGAAGGGACTTGCCTAAGGTCACCCAGCAGGCCATAAGACATATGATATGATAGAGCTTCTATCCTTGAGTAGATGAGCATAATTTATGAAACCAGATGTCAGAGAATCATAGAATATCAGGGTTGGAAAGGACCTCAGGAGGTCATCTAGTCCAACTCCCTGCTCAAAGCAGGACCAATTCCCAACTAAATCATCCCAGCCAGGGCTTTGTCAAGCCTGACCTTAAAAGCCTCTGAGGAAGGAGATTCCACCACCTCCCTAGATAACCCCTTCCAGTGCTTCACCACGCTCCTAGTGAAAAAGCTTTTCCTAATATCCAACCTAAATCTGCCCCACTGCAACTTGAGACCATTACTCCTTGTTCTGTCATCTTCTACCACTGAGAACAGTCTAGATCCATCCTCTTTGGAACCCCGTTTCAGGTAGTTGAAAGCAGCTATCAAATTCCCCCTCATTCTTCTCTTCTGCAGACTAAACAATCCCAGTTCCCTCAGCTTCTCCTCATAAGTCATGTGCTCCAGCCCCCGAATCATTGTTCTTGCCCTCTGCTGGACTCTTTCCAATTTCTCCACATCCTTCTTGTACTGTGGGGCTCAAAACTGGACACAGTACTCCAGATGAGGCCTCACCAATGTCAGATAGAGGGGAATGATCACGTCCCTTGATCTGCTGGCAATGCCCCTATTTCTACAGCCCAAAATGCCATTAGCCTTCTTGGCAACAAGGACACACTGTTGACTCATATACAGTTTCTCGTCCACTGTAACCCCTAGGTCCTTTAATGTTGACTGTAATCAGTTGGTCGGGGCTCGACCCTCCAGTGGGCAGGAGGGGAGCCACACCTACTCACTTTGGATCTCCTGCTAGTCTGTAGGAGTGACAGGGAACAACGTTAGGCGGCCCAGGCCCTCCGGAGCAGGGGCTGGGCAACAGCAACACACTTAGGCCCAGGCCCTCTGGTGCAGGGACTGGGCAACAGCAGTTCAGGGCTCGGGTCCTTAAGCAGGAGCTGAGCAAACAGCAGTACAATTAGGCCCAGGCCCTCTGTAGCAGGGGCTGGGCTACAGCAGTGCAAAGTAGGCCCAGGCCCTCTGGAGCAGGGGCTGGGCAACAGCAGTACAAATAGGCCCAGGCCCTCTGGAGCAGGGGCTGGGCAACAACAGCACAGGGCTCAGATCCTCAGTCAGGAGCTGAGCAAACAACCGGTAAGTCCAGACCTTTGGGTCGGGGTGCTGGTGTGAGGGGGGAGACTGCCACCCGTGCGTGGGGTGGCAGGGGGGACACAGGCCCACCCACTCCACTGTGTCCCAGCCCGGGGCCCTAACAGCGGCGTGGATCCGCTGCAGTCAGTGGGGATCCTGGCCGCAACACACTGACATGGGCACGTCGGTGCCCTCAGCCGGACAGGGGTCGGCTACCCCCGGGCTACACTCCATTTCCCCCTCAGGGCCTACCTCGTCAGCCGCACTGGGTTCGGGCCAGTCCGTTTGCATCGGCTCCTCTGGACCCGGGCTTGGTGGCAGGTCCGGCAGCTCCTCCGGGAAGTTGGGCCAGGACTGCTCGGGCGGCTCCTCCGGGTAACAGCAGGGCCGAGGGGGCTCCTCGTCGTAGCGGGCGCTAGGCAAGCTTGGGGGCTCCTCCCAGTACTGGCTCCGGGTAGGCTCCGGGGACTCCTCGTCATAGTGAGCGCGGGGAAGCTCCGGCCATGCAGGGTAGTCGCCTCGGGCCGAGGAGGGTTCCCAGCCAGGAGCTCCCGCCGGCACGTCTGCTCTCGGTGGTGGCTGGCCTCTGACTGATCTTTGGTGCGCTGCTTTTCTACTTCCTGCCCCGCCCCTTGACTTCCGGGGGGCGGGGACTGGCAACGGTAGCTCCGCCCACTGGGGGGTTGGCAAGGGAGCTCCCTCTGCCGGGCAGGAGGGGAGCCACACCGACTCACTACATTCACTCATTACAAAAACCTGCGAGTGTGCATGCTTAACATTTGCATTCTCTGATCATTTATGCTATTAATTCTCAATTACACCAGTGTTTGTGGAAAGCAAACACAACAGGAGTGTGAACACAGCCAGTGTAAATGTGTTTAAAATTCAAACAAATATTAATGGAAATTGTTTTGCAGTATTTTTCCAACCCTAGTAACAAGTTACTTACTAAGCTGGCTTGTCTTTTTATTTCAAATGAGCCTTGTTGAATTAGCCCTGTACATACGTGAAGATCCAAACTTGTCTTTGCATGCACTCTCTTGGGACTGCTGCCTGTTCTCAGTTAGTTCAAAGTAAGAAAATACTTACAAAAGTAATACTTTTCTTACTTTTGTAAGTAATACTTACTTACTTTTGTAAGTAAGTATTACTTACAAAAGTAAGAAAATAGGAAAGCTATAGTATTCCTCATTTTAACATCTCTACTGAAGGATATTCAGCCACTGAGAATGCAGCCTTAAGTGAATATTCCCCCATGAGATCTACTCACTCAAGAAAACTTCGATAATACCCAACTCCATCACCAGACGTGAGAGGTAATACAAGTTATAAATAATAATACTAGTGTCCACAGTTCAGTGCATCTGAAGAAGTGGGTTTTTTACCCACGAAAGCTTATGTCCAATAAATCTGTCAGTCTTTAAGGTGCCACCGGACTCCTTGTTGTTTTTGTACAGTAATACAGATTCTTTGAGTTTATGAGGTGGCTTCCTGATGTGGCGATAATCTCCAAGCCTAGGATGTCAAAAGTAGAGCGTTCAAATCCTACCCCTGTAGTGCCAGTGGATGTGGTAAAGATACTCTCCATTATTACAGCTCAGTGAACTCACCCTGAGACAGTGGAAGCAGCAGTATCTGAGATTCCCATACTTCTTCTATACTGTGATAACAAAGGAACTGGGCTGGATCCTGATCTCATTTACTGGGTATAACCAAAATCAGGATCTGTCCCACCATGATCATTGCAATCAGTTAAGGGCTTTCACTGTTTTACTTTGGAAGTCATTTCTTCTAGTAATGACATCACTATGTAACCTTGTCAGTAGCTCCACCCACCCAACCGCCCCCCCCCCGCCCCCCCAAAAAACCCAAAGACCCATGATGCCTGTTCCAAAGCCTCTTCTTGCTTGGCCATACCTCCTACACCAAGAGCCAAAACAGAGCCACTACCGCATCTGCGTCCCCTCCAAAGCTGCTAGGGAAATTCCAGGTTAGCAGTTATGACAGCTTTGCAGCAAGTTTTGTGCTGCCAAAGTAGGTGAAGCAGCTGGAATGGAACTGAGAATCAGCTCCCAGAGCAAAATATCACTGTTGGTTGGCACAGAGCTGATGTAAGCCCATGGTGAGTGTGTGATACACGTCCCCGATCCAGAGGACATGGGTCTGTTAAAGCTGCAGCTAAGGACGCATGCCTTTTTAGCTCAAACTGTAACAGCTCATGCTTTTGTCTCTGGGGGACTTGGTTCAATCCTGGGTGTGGTGGACAAGATGGCAGCTATTGCATTAGCATGCAGTGTTTTTCCCCCTCTTTGCAAAGCCAACCCAACGTTTAATCTCATGATTTTTAAGCCAGTCTGGTGATTTTCCAAGGCTTGACTCATAATGTTTAAACACCTTACCAGTATCCCTTTTTAAGGGAAAGTGGTAATGTGTAAAAAGCACCACTCCAGAATCAGTTCCACCCATTGCATTGGCTAAGGCTGCATTACAGGTATGTTAAAGCCAAAAATACATTTGTGTCACATACTATTAATCTAGCCCTTCTAGTCAGCCATAGCAATTACCATTCCAGATTTGTTTCATGTAAGGTAAAATATGTCTAGTGGCTGAAATAAGAGTATCCATAGCCCAGCTCCTCAAAGATATTTGGGTGCCTAACTCCCAATGGCGTTTGGAGCCTGAATACCTTTAAGGAGCTGGGCCCACATAATTAAATTAAACTGGGTCAGCTCCACTGGTACTTTCTAGCTGCTTGGGTCCACTCCAGTGACTCAAAGCAGCCATGAACTCAGCTATTACCCAGCCAGTTTAACCAGGGTTACTGATGCCTTGTGCTGCGTGAGCAGCTGGTGTGTACCAGTGAATCTGCCTCACTCTTTTCTCACAGAATTACTGTATCTTCAGAAAGAAGCTTAACATGGTTATTACTATATGGATTTGCTAATAGAATTTTCCCTTTTTGGGACACAATATTGATTCATTATTGCCATAGGCCCTTGCCAATATTTTAGCTCAGTATTAACCACTCCATAGCAATCTGAGTTACAACAGCATGTATAATAATCACATGTATCGCTGCTCCAAACAGTTACTCTTCATGTTAGCTAGTGTATTAAGTATTTAATGAGACTGGGACACAAGGAGACGAATGGCTCATTCTATGTTATAAATCAATAGCTAGGGTACATGCTGTTAACATTTCACTGCTCTTAATTAAACAGAATATTTGGAGGATACGCTAGATTTAAATTAACTCAGTTGTAATTTAAGGTTACTGCTGTTAAAGCAAATTTTAATCTGAAAAATGAATGACTGTTTTTGAGGAAAATCACTGATAATATGGATCTGATTTTTTTTTATTATAAATCATCTCCAATTTGTACAAGTAGTTACTAGCAGTGGGAGGTCTAACTACTTGATTGTGCCTGTGAATCAGACAATGAGAAACCCGAGGGCTGGCATTTATACCTGCCCCATTCAGTGCCAGTGATGCCCAGCTGATCTTTGAATGTGGTCACAAACACCAGGGATAAAAGCACCTAAAGGACTAAGGAGCCTAAGTCCAATTGACTTTCAGGGGAACGTAGACCCCCAGAGGGCCAGGTCCTGAAAGGTGTGTGGACATCTAACCACCACTGATTTCCATCTGGGCCTTAAGACATTTTTGAAAATGGGGCACAGACTCCAAAATCACGTAAGCCCTTTTGAATGCAAAATCCTTCACCTAAAACAAACACACAAACAAAATACCCAACAAATAAGAGTGACCTATTTATGTACAAAACACGTTAATGTGGGCTTGGAAAATCTGTTATTCAAATAATGAATTATATCTACAGTATCTAATGTTCCTTAGAGTGAAATTTGTATAAGTGATAACTCTCCCTGTTCTCTGGAGGTCTCTTTCATGAGCTGTATGTTCAGAGATACCACCTTCAGTTCCAGAAATTAAGGTGAGGAAGTTGCTTGCAGTTGTTTTGAGAACAGTGAAAAGGGAGTGTACTGACTCCCAAAAAGATGCTTACAAATGTACTCTGTTGTTTTGCAGATCATGTACCCTTTCTCCTGGCATATTCCCTAAGTACCCAGTGTTCTCCAGAAGACTTCATTACTGGAAATGGTAACGTGTTACTCCTTCAGCATCTTCTGGGCATTTCTGAATGTGCTTTCATCAAAGACAATACATGCGAGAATCACAAATCTGCATGGCAGGGCCCAGTGACTTTGTAGGAGGAAGAGGTGACTAAATACTTGTCTGTGAAACTTTCATTCCTTATTACCCTATCAGATGGGGATTGGCCCCTCTAGGGGAGATGGTCCCCACCTGTGACTAATTACCTGCCTCACTGGTAAGGCTGCGGGGCTGAGGGTCAGAAGAGCATCTGGTCCTTGAAAGGACCAGCAAGAACTGCAGATTAGTTGACTGCAGGAGCAAGAGAAAGCAAGTCTGTCTGGCTCTCATAGGAGTCCAAGGTTCAGGACAAGGTGAGGGCACCGTCTCTGGGAACTGTAGCCCATGTTGGGCTGAGGATCTACTTTGTGCTGACATTTTTGACAACACTTCTGGTTAGCCAATACGTTATGCCCTGAGGAAAGGGCCTGAAACCGACCCTGGGATGATATTGATGCTTTCTTGGCTAGTGGGAGCCCAGCAGCTTCCATGTGGCGGAGAACATGGGACAAGGATTGGGCCTTGGGTGTTGGGTGTTTGGTGGGGCCCCCACTCCTAGTAAATGGAAAGGATGGAGAACATTCTCTGCCTGCTGATGGCTGAACAGGAATAACAGCTCCCCTCCTGCACAGTCAACAAAAGAAGCAGAAGTCTCAAACACCATCAGCAGCAGTAGTTCCTGAGAGTAATTTTCACAACTGTATTTTGCCCCAAATTCTCCCAGCCAGGTGTGTACATTACATCATCCAGGAGGAAGAGTGATCCCCAGAGCAGGGGAGGTCTTGTAGGTGCTGGAAGACGGGCTGGATCACCGTTGAGCAGGCCCCCAAAGTGATTCTGTGCGAGATGGCCGCTCACAGATCCAAATGGAGGCTTATGGAGCACTGACTGCTTTGCATTTTAGTGTGGTCAGCACAGGGGCAGAGCTACGGTGCCCCAACTAAAATCCACACAGTCAACACAGGCTCTCCATGGGCCTCTCCATGGATCTCAGAGCGGCTTTCCCAGCTGCCCCTGCACCATGTGTAAAATAACCAGCGTTTGACCCAAGATAAGGAAAACGTGTGACTCCGGGAAGTAACAGACATAATAGTGCCGTGAAAAGGACTTTGCTTTGAAACTCCGGTGCGGTGTTATATTTTGATCTCGATACAATGAATTAACTGCAGCTTCTAGTTAATAAGAAAATTAGAAGAGAATAAGAACTCAAAACTGTCCTCAAAGATATTACAGCCCGATCAACTATAATGCAACAGGGACTGTGAGTTCAGAGCCTCGCTGATGAGACGCTGAGTCCTAATCATGGAAATCAGCCAGGAGATGAAAGTTCAGCTCATTTCAGCTGTTTCTTAGCAACACAGCCAACTATTAACAAATGCATGCCCAAGAAGAGAAATTTGGACTTCTGCTATTACTTTGTCTTAGCTTTACTTCCAGTGTGTTTGTAGTCAGACATGAAAGATGACTTTGATTGTTTCCATCTTCTCTTTCTGACAAGGTGAACTCCAACTCACCGAATGTTCCCAGCTAATCTTGGTTTTGCCTGCACATGTGAGAAGATGCAGTGCAATGCCTGCAAATAAGGAGATCTAGGTCAGTGAAATGTGCACAGGGAAATCTCATCCATTTACAATAACTCTGCCTAGCACCTTGCATAGCTAATTATTTATGCATTCTTCCTCCTGGTTATCTGCACAACACTTTGTTCATTGCCCACCCTGCCTATCATTTTCCATCAACTTGCCCTTCTAGTTCTTGAGCAGACAGTCTCCTGATTTAGGGGCTGATCCAGCTCCCACTGAAGTCAGAGATACAATTATTATTGCTTGGCTCTGACCACTAGGTCTGGCTGCCCATGACCTGGCCCTGACAGTGGACCAGGACCACTTTGCGCTAGAGAGGTACAGACACAGAACAATGCTCAGGTCATTTATTTCCTCTGTTAAGAACATAGGAACAGCCAGACTGAGTCAGACCAAAGGTCCAGCTAGCCCAGTATCCCGTCTTCCGACTGTGGCCACTGCCAGGTGCTTCAGAGGGAATGAACAGAACAGGTGATCATCAAGTGATTTGTCCGAGGTCACCCATTCCCAGCTTCTGGCAAACAGAGGCTAGGGACACCATGCCTGCCCATCCTGGCTAAACGCCATTGCCGGATCTATCCTTTATGAACTTGTCTAGTTCTTTTTTTAAACTCTGTTATAGTATTGGCCTTCACAACATCCTCTGGCAAAGAGTTCCACAGGTTGACTGTGCATCGTGTGAAAAAAATACTTCCTTTTGTTTGTTTTAAACCTGTTGCCTATTAATTTCACTTGGTGACCCCTAGTTCTTGTGTTATGAGAAGGAGTAAATAACACTTCCTTTCTACTTTCTCCACACCAGTCATGATTTTATAGACCTCTATCATATCCCCCCTTAGTCATCTCTTTTCCAAGCTGAAAAGTCCCAGCCTTTTTAATTTCTCCTCAATGGAAGTTATTCCACACCCCTAATCATTTTTGTTGCCCTTTTCTGTACTTTTTCCAGTTCCAATATATCTTTTAGAGATGTGGTGACCAGATCTGCATGCAGTATTCAAGATATGGGTGTACCATGGATTTATATAGAGGCATTATGATCGGAGTGTTAGGGGTGCCTGCATTATCCTTGTCAGCTTTCTGTCTTTCTGTTGCAAAGCCCTTAGAGTCCCGTAATGGCTCTCTAGCAAACATGCTTTCCAGACTTAGGGTCAGATCCTGTTCTCCTGACGCATACAACTAGACTTCGATGAGACTTGCATAAGATGAGCAGTATTTTTCCCTTAATGGAAAGTATTAGGGTTCTATAGTGACCTTACAATGGAAGTGTTCTTCTCCGCCCCCGCTCCTTTCCTATACAGCTGCGCGCATCTGCCATGTGTCACCTAGTGGCTAGGGAACAGACGTAGAACGCAGGAGGTGTGGGTTAATTCCCCGCTCCGCTAGTGAGTTTCTGGGCAACCCTGGCCACATCAATTCCCTCACTATATCTCAGTTTCCCATCTGTAACACAGCGATGATACTGACCTTTCGTATAGCGCTTTGAGATCGAAAGATGAAACTGCTAGATGAGACCTAGGTACTATTATTGCTGTTGCTTCTAACTCTATCATAGCCACAACAGGCAATTAACAATCCTAAATAATTAAACAACACACCTGAAAAGCTCTTTTAAAAACTCTTGTGAAATAATAGCTGCATCCAAATGAGTTAAAAATTCCTTTTGGACATTTCACCTCTTGAATACCATTAATCCATTTCTCTTTTTTGAATGGGTCGCCAGCGTAGCTGGAGTTCGGAAGGAATATGGTGATGTAACTCAACCAGTTTCACTTTTGCTCCTAAACTTATCTTAGCAAGGCATGTGTCACAGAGTCCTGTGTTGATACATGCAGTAGAATTTGATTTAGTGTAGTGTATGGCCTGCTAATAGTGTCCCATACAGTTTACTTTAGTGGTGTTAGAAAGCCGCTTTTCAAACATCAGGAAACATCTCTCTTTTGTCAGCTACCTGAAAGGGTCCCACTCACTGAACCCAGTTATCTTTCAATGATTTGGGCAAATAATTGTTTCCATATAGTTGTGGATTTTCCTGTTACTCTGAATAAGAAGCCCTGATCTAATGCATGTTCTGGTTTGCTTTCCACATGGCAAGCAGCACAAATACACACAGGTTTCCTTTTTTTCATTAGAAACGTTGTGCGCAGACCATGCACATCCTACAATGGCACAGGTAGCACCAGGAATTTAAACACCTGTGTCGACATAACAGCAGAGAGAGAAAATAATGCATAGAAAGTTAACAGGAATCAGGGCTAATAAGAGGAAGTTTCTGGGAAGACAATGAAACTTACAGGCCAGCAAGTGGAAGGGAGTGAAATCTTCTTAACAAATTGTTAGTTTAAAAAATCATCCAATCGCACTATTGAGAGGGTATACAGAGACTTAGGCATGGGAAGCTTTGGGTCTGCAGTGCTTTCATAGGCTGAATACTACTGAAGTTAATGGGTGTTTTGTGTGAGTAAGTACTGGCAGACTTCAAAGGTGAATCAAAAGGTTTTTCTAAGTTCCTGTTTCCTAGAAATGAGCGAGCTGCGTTTTTCATGTGTTTCTAGAGCCCTTTGCTCTTGTCAAATGCAAGCCCCTGAAATCAAAGTTTTTTTCACAACTAGTACGTTGTACTGCTTTAACTGTAGCGGTATATCGGTATGGTTAAACTGTACAACCTCCCTTACTGTCCCCCTTAGCCCCCCTAAAGGAATGCAGATGCTTTATACCGGCAATAGCTCTGCCTGTACAGGAAGAGACATAACGATACCAGTATCAGACACTGTTATGCTGAGATAACTGCATCCACACTTGGTTGTACTGGTATAATTGCATCAATTAAAAAATCATAGTCAGGCCTAGTTGACCCTTAAAAGTCATAGCATTCTATGTACTGGCAGGTAAGCAAAGGGAAAACAACTTTTAAAAAAATATTTATTTTATGTGGTGTAGCTTTGTTATTTTAGAGACCTGCATGGGTCGCATTTAAATGAAGAAAGGGAGCATGAGATCTGTTACTTTAAAAGTTGTCTGGCTGTATTCCTCAGAGTCTGTCTGAATAATGGAGCTCAGCCTTGACGGAGGCAAGGAGACAACAGCCATTGAATACAGCCGAAAGATCAGAACAAAAGACAGGAAACAGATCCTAACACACATACGAGTACAGTGTGAGGCTGAGGGGTGGCGATGGGGGGAGGGGAGGACTGCAAAGAGCTGTACCTAGGAAAGGAGACAATAGCACATATTCTCTTCATTAATCCAGGCAAAGCTTTGCTCCTATTTCTGCCATCCTTGTCTCTCCCCCTCACTTGTGTTCTATGACCCCATTCTGCCAAGGCCCCATTTCGACTATAATGGGGCCTTGGCACAGTGATCCTGATTGGGGCCTCTGTGCACGAGTGGAATAAATGCTACTGCAGCTAACTGGTAATGTTAGAACACAGAAGACCTCCACAGAGACCGTATGTTCTTGGCTTTGTGGTGAAAACTAAAACAAATGGGATGGACAAACGAATACCTACCCAGCTCGAAATTCCTGTGTGTCGGCCTTAACTGTAGTCCTCAGTGCACCTCTACGGTGTATCTAGATGTTAAAGGCCAGTGCTGGTTTGCTGTGAGTAACCTGTGATCTGTAGGAGATTGGTGAGAAGGTTCCAACCCTCCTGATCATTTTACATTTTCGAGGCTATATCTGCAAGGAAGAGGAATTTAAATACCAAAAAGGGCTGAGATTCTTGCCTTGCAATTCAGCAAAGGCCAAGTCTACATACATACCTACTCTAGGCAGGGAACACTTGCGTAATTCACTTGTGATGTCACAGTGTTTTCATCACCTGGAAATCCCTCAGGGCACTGAGCTCAGGTGTGATACCTGCCTCACTTTCACTTTCCCTTTCCAAACACCTTGCTGCTCTTTGCTGGGTGACAGCACAGCTGGGGTTTTTTGCCCTAGACTAAAGCAAAATGAACTTTCATGTTATTTTTCTGAACCAGAAAAAGCCTTTGGGTATAAAAGCAAGAGCCATGGAGAAGAAAAACCACATTCAGAGCCAAGAGAGAGGCAAAGCAGCCCGGAGACACAAGAGGCAACTAAAGCAACATCCCAGCAAATACACGCCAAGGTAAGGGTGACTAGTCTGGAGCCTCCCCTTGCTACACGATTTCTCTTTACTGAGTGATTATATTGTGCTCTATGGTAGACAGCAAGGAATGAATGTTGTACAAGCAAAGTGTGTTACACCTGTAATGTATTATTAATGGCTGAATATTTAAACAAAAAAAACCCCTCTGATTCATGAATATTCATTAATATTTTCCTGGAGAAAATCAGAGTTCAAGTTGCTATGATCTGTATGGTGTTTTAGTTTTATATCTGGAGAATTGTTGGGTACTTGCAAACAGTGTTTGCCTACCCCCAAAACTTTCACAACTGATATTTCATACAAAACTGTGCATGGATTAAAAATAGTTCAGTCATCAAATTATGGAGCAGAAACAATGCCATGTGACTTAGGAGACCAGCAACAAAATATACAACTATCAAATTGCAAACAGACACAAAACAGTCAGTAGCCTGAAAATTCTTTGTCAGAATTATTTGGCAAGTAGCATAACATTGGGATTAGTTCACACTTTGCTGTACTAAAAGAAGCAGGATAAATCTGTAACAAATGCTGTAGGATGATGTACCCTGCCGCACCTACTAGCTACTTTATTGTTTGACGACACAGTGTGCAAGTATTTACAACAGCTGAAGTCTGAAGGGTAGTCTGAAAAGAACAGATAATTCTGATGAATGTCAATAAGTTAGTGTAAGAAAAAGAAGAAAACATCACTTTCGTCAGCTGTTTCATTTCACAGCCAATCAGATGAACTGGTTGGCTTGAGGAAAGCTTGAGAAATGGTAAAAGACGGTTACTCATCTTTGTAACTGTTGTTCTTCGAGATGTGTTGCTCATATCCATTCCAATTGGGTGTGCGCGCGCCGCGTGCACGTTTGTCAGAAGATTTTTAGCATAGCAACACTCGGTGGGTCGGCTGGGTCGCCCCCTAGAGTGGCGCCACCATGGCGCCGAATATATACCCCTGCCGACCCAACAACCCTTCAGTTCCTTCTTGCCGGCTACTCCGACAGAGGGGAAGGAGGGCGGGTTTGGAATGGATATGAGCAACATATCTCAAAGAACAACAGTTACAAAGGTGACTGTCTTTTCTTCTTCGAGTGCTTGCTCATATCGATTCCAATTAGGTGATTCCCAAGCCTTACCTAGGCGGTGGGGTCGGAGTGAGATGTTGCAGAATGCAAAACTGCTGAGCCAAAGGCTGCATCATCTCTGGACTGTTGAACCAATGTGTAATGTGAGGCAAAGGTGTGGACCGAGGACCAGGTAGCTGCACGACATATCTCCTGGATGGGTACATGAGTCAGGAAGGTGGCAGATGAAGCCTGAGCCCTGGTAGAATGTGCGGTGAGGTGGCTCGATGGAACATGAGCCAAGTCATAGCAGGTACGGATGCACGACATCACCCAAGATGAAATCCTCTGGGAGGATCAGGTAGGCCCTTCATTCGGTCTGCCAGCGCGACGAAGAGTTGGGGCGTTTTACAAAAGGGCTTTGTCCACTCGATATAAAATGCGAGCACTCTACGGACGTCCAGGGAGTGCAATTGTTGCTCCTGTCGTGATGAGTGTGGCTTTGGGAAGAAGACCAGAAGGAAGATATCCTGGTTAATATGAAAGGCTGATACCACTTTAGGGATGAAGGCCGGATATGGTCGCAACTGCACCTTGTCCTCGTGAAACACAGTATACGGTGGGTCCACTGTGAGAGCCCGAAGCTCGGAGACTCGTCTGGCCGATGTAATGGCTACTAGGAAAGCTGTCTTCCAGGAAAGGTATAGCAGTGAGCAGGTTGCTAGCGGCTCGAATCGGGCAGTCATAAGTCTGCTTAGAACCAGGTTGAGGTCCCAGGTTGGGGCGGGGTGGCGTAGTTGGGGGTATAAGCGCTCCAAGCCCTTGAGGAACCTAGAAACCATAGGGTGCGAGAACAGGGAGCGGCCACTCTCCCCTGGGTGGAAGGTAGAGATGGCCGCCAAGTGCACCCTCAATGAAGATACCGCTAGGCCCTGCTGTTTGAGAGACCAGAGGTAGTCCAAGATGGTAGGGATCGAGACCTTGGTGGGAGTAACACTATGCCTTTCGCACCAGCAACAGAAACGCTTCCACTTGGCCAAATATGTTAATTGAGTGGAAGGTTTCCTACTACCCAGGAGTACTTGCTGTACCGAGCCAGAGCAACGTAACTCAGACTGGCTTAACCACACAGCAGCCAAGCTGTGAGGTGAAGGGACTGAAGGTCTGGTTGGTGAAGTCTGCCGTGGTCCTGAGTTATGAGGTCTGGGCGAAGAGGCAGGGGAATTGGGTTGGCTATCGACAGGTCGAGCAACATGGTGTACCAGTGCTGCCTGGGCCACGCTGGAGCGATCATGATCAAGTGGGCTCTGTCCCTGCAGAGCTTTAGAAGGACCCTGTGAACCAGCGGGAAGGGTGGAAAGGCGTAAAGCAGTTGGCTCGTCCACGGCATCAGAAAAGAGTCCGAGATCGAGCCCGGGGAGAGGCCTTGGAAGGAGCAGAACGTCTGGCATTTCCTGTTCTCGCAGGAAGCGAAGAGGTCTATGCCGGGAAAGCCCCACTTCCGGAAAACAGAATGGATAACATCCAGACGAATCGACCACTCGTGAGACAGGAAGGATCTGCTGAGGTGATCCGCCAGAGTGTTCTGAACTCCTGGGAGAAAGGACGCTACCAGGTCTATTGAGTGGGCTATGCAGAAGTCCCAGAGCAGGATGGCTTCCTGACAAAGGGGGGAGGACCGTGCCCCTCCCTGTTTGTTTATGTCATACATGGCCATTGTGTTGTCTGAGAATACTGAGACACAACGGTCTTGTAAATGCTGTTGGAATGCCTGGCACGCAAGGCGGACTGCTCTCAGCTCTCGGACATTGATGTGCAAGGCCAGCTCCTGAGCTGACCAAAGGCCTTGAGTGCAAAGATGACCGAGGTGAGCACCCCTGCCGAGAGATGACGCGTCCGTCGTCAGGGACGTAGAAGGCTGAGGCGGATGGAACGGCATCCCTGCACACACCAGGGATGGCGTCAACCACCAGTCGAGGGAGCCTAGAATGCTCGGGGGGATCGTGACGATCATGTCTATGCCGTCTCTGCCCGGGTGATATACCGAGGTGAGCCAAGATTGTAGGGGACGGAGGCGCAGCCTGGCGTGTTTGGTCACGAACGTGCAGGCAGCCACGTGACCCATGAGACCGAGAGAAGTGAGAGCCGATGTTGTCGGGAAGTTCTGCAGGCCTTGGATAATTGTTACCATTGCGTGAAACCGAGGCTGTGGTAGGCAGGCTCTGGCGAGATTGGAGTCCAGGATGGCCCCAATGAAGTCTATTCTCTGTGTGGGAATCAGAGTGGATTTCTCCATATTGATCATCAGGCCTAGACGCATGAATAGGTCTTTGACGATTCCGACGTAATGGGTGACCTGTGTCTCGCAGGTCCCTTGAATTAGCCAATCGTCAAGATATGCAAAAACGTGTATCCGGCGGCGGAGGGAGGCGGCGACTACAGCCATGCATTTTGTGAATAGTCTTGGGGCTGTAGAAAGGTCAAATGGAAGGACCGTAAACTGGAAATGTTGACGGTTGGCCACAAACTGGAGGTACCGTCTGTGTGGAAGATAAATGGCGATGTGAAAATACGCGTCCTTCATATCGAGGGCGGCATACCAGTCTCCGGGATCCAAGGATGGGATGATGTTCCCCAGGGATACCATGCGGAACTTCAACTTTACCATGAACTTGTTGAGTTCTCGCAGGTCTAGGATAGGTCTGAGACCTCCCTTCGCCTTGGGGATTAGGAAGTAGCGGGAATAGAACCTCTTGCCCCTTTCGTCCTTTGGTACCTCCTCTATAGCTCCCATGGCAAGGAGCGTCCGTACCTCTTGCAAGAGGAATTGCTCGTGAGAGGGGTCCCTGAAGAGGGACAAGGAGTGGGGGGGGCGAAATAAACTGGAGGTGGTACCCCAGTTCCACCGTGCGTAAGACCCAACGATCCGAGGTTAGTTGGGACCACGCAGGGAGGAAAGAGGAGAGGCGGTTGTAAAAGTGGGGGAAAGGATCCTGGGAAGTAGCTGGTACGCCGTCCTTGGGAGTGCCTTCAAAAGTTTGGTTTTGGCCCCGCTGGTGGTTTGGAGGGACCCTGATTTTGGCCCCCTTGGGGTCCTGATTGCCGTCTACGACCGCCTCGGCCACGCCTTCTGCCAAAGTCCTGTCTCTGTCTAGGCGGAGGGTAAGGGCAGTGAGGCTGGGGACGGAAAGGCCTGCGCTGAGTCACCGGCTTGTGCATGCCGA
Organism: Mauremys reevesii; assembly: GCF_016161935.1. NCBI lineage: Eukaryota > Metazoa > Chordata > Testudines > Geoemydidae > Mauremys > Mauremys reevesii. Next base: position 10,770,063 of record NC_052633.1, on the reverse strand, counting down.
GAGAGAGCGCATAATGACCCTGTTGTCCTTTAGGCTTTGCAGCCTAGGGTCATTCTTTTCAGAAAACAGGCCTCGACCGTCGAAGGGCAAGTCCTGTATGGTGTGCTGTAGTTCCGGCGGGAGGCCTGACACCTGAAGCCATGAAATACGTCTCATGGCAACTCCCGAGGCCAGAGTCCTGGCTGCGGAGTTGTCTGCATCCAGCGAGGCCTGGAGGGAATTTCTCGCCACTTTCTTCCCCTCCTCCAAGAGGGCAACAAACTCTTGATGGGAGTCTTGAGGGACTAACTCTGTGAACTTGCCCACCGCCGCCCAGGTGTTATAGTTGTAGCTGCTAAGCAGGGCTTGCTGGTTCGCCACCCGGAGTTGGAGGGCCCCTGCTGAGTATGCCTTACGGCCCAGTAAGTCCATGCGCCTAGCCTCCTTCGATTTTGGAGCCGGAGCTTGCTGGCCATGGCGTTCCCTCTCATTGACAGACTGTACGACGAGGGAGCAGGGAGGAGGATGCATGTACAGGTACTTGTACCCCTTAGAGGGCACCATGTACTTGCGCTCAACTCCCCTGGCAGTGGGCAGAATAGAGGCTGGAGACTGCCAGATGGTATCAGCATTGGCCTGGATCATATGGATAAATGGTAAGGCCACTCTTGTGGGGGTGTCAGCCAAGAGAATATCCACCACCGGGTCCTCTATCTCCGGGACCTCCTCCACCTGGAGATTCATATTGAGTGCCACACGTCTCAGGAGGTCCTGATGGGCCCTCAGGTCAATTGGAGAAGGGCTTCATCTGGAGAAGAGGAAGAGGAAAGGCCAGGGACAAGCGGGTCCTGCATGGACTCTTGCTCTTGGATGACCTCCTGCTCCACAGTCTGGTGGCTGAACGGGAGCTTCCTCCGTACCGGTAGGAGAGGGGTGGCTGATAGTTGTCTCCAGCACCCGGTGCTCTGATGGAACAGAGCGAGATGGGACTGGAGGTACATCTTGGGCCTGGTGATACGCCCAAGGCATCCAGAATGACCACTGATGGGGGCCTTGATCTTGGGCTCGGGTCTCCTGGAAGACTCTGTTGGGCACATCGGAGTCACGGTCCTGTGCATAGGTACTTTCTGCATGAGACGACACCGATGTGTGTCGAGATGGGCAAGGAGGGGCTGAAAAGCCCTGGGAAGAGTCTCCTTCTCTGATTGATCTTGCTCTGCGCGGCACCGGGGATCGGTACCGGGAGCCATACCGGTACCGGGAACGAGATCGGGACCTGCAACCGGAGCGGTGCCGGGAGGTCGACCAGGATCTCGAAGCTTGACATTTGGAGTGGCTGCGAGAGTCACGGTGCCTGGATCGGTGCCGGGAGCTGGATCGGTGCCGAGCGTACCGGGCCGGCGAACGGGATGCTGATCGGTGCCGCGAGTGCGACCGGTACCAAGCAGGGGAGCGGTGCCGGGACTGCGAGCGGCGTCGGGACCGGGATCGGTGACGGGAACGAGAACACCGGTGGGACCGCGATCATGAACGGTGCCGCTCTGCAGTGCCAACAGAGGGTGGTCTCATCAGGGCAGGCTTGCCTATAGATTGTATGACCCGCACCGGCTGTGCCGGGGGATGAGGCAGCGCAGACCCTGTCATCGCGATTAGCTCCCTCGCCGTGGAAAATGTCTCCGGCGTGGAGGGAATAGTGAGCTCAACCACGGCTCAAGCCGGGGAGCTTTCAGGCACCTGACTCGACGGCCTTTGCGGGACCGGAATCGACGGTGCCGACGTTGTCGGTGCCGCAGCAGGTGTCGTTGCCAGGCGGTCTGACTTAGTCAGGTGCTCTGGCTGTGGTGCAGGTGGCACGGAAGCAGCAGGCGTCTTATGCCTCTTCACCTGCGGGGAGAGGGAACGGTGCCGAACAGACATCGGTGCCGGCCACAGTCGGTGCCAAGAGGCCTTTGCAGTACCGGTGCGATCCGGTGCCAAAGAAGCGCTTCTGCCTGCGGACTGTCCAGCGCTCGGTGCCGAGGGTGGAGGAGTAAGAGCTGCCTCCATCAGGAGCTGTTTGAGACAGGGCCGCCCGGGGGGGGGCAAGTGGGGCAATTTACCCCAGGCCCGGGGCCCAGCAGGGGCCCCACGAGAGTTTTTGGGGGCCCCTGAAGCGGGGTCCTTCGCTCGCTCCGGGGGCCCCGGAAAACTCTCACGGGGCCCTGGCCCCCAGAGCGTCTTCCGCTCCCGGTCTTCGCTGGCTGGGGGTCCTTCCTCTCCGGGATAGAAGGCCCCCCCCCCGCCGCCGAATTACAGCCGAAGCGGGACCCGCCGCCGGAGTGCAGCCGGGTCTTCGGCGGCGGGGGGATCCTTACGTTCCGGGACCCGCTGTCGAAGTGCCCCGAAGACCCGCGGTGGGGGCTGCAGTTTGGCGGCGGGTCCCGCTTCGGCGGTTATTCGGCAGAGGGGGGTCCCAGCCATGGGTCTTTGGGGCACTTTGGTGGCAGGTCCCGGAACGGAAGGACCCCCTGCTGCCGACTTACCGCCGAAGCGGGGCCCCCTGCCGCCGAAGACCCCGGGCCCCCGGAATCCTCTGGGCGGCCCTGGTTTGAGACGAAAGTCCCGCTCCTTTTTTGTCCTCGGCTTAAAGGCCTTGCAGATCCGGCACTTATCGGCGAGGTGGGATTCCCCGAGGCACTTAAGACAGGAGTCGTGGAGATCTCCTGTTGGCATCGGCTTGTGACAGGCCGAGCACAGTTTGAAACCCAGTGAATAGGGCATGGGCCCCGGCACCGGGTTTGGGAAAGGGGCTAATCCCCGAACCCCTCTTAACTATATACACTAACTATGTTATAGAACAAATAAATTAACTACAACTATAGACATTTCAACTATATACACAAAAATAACAAGAGAACTACGAGTAGCTAGGGAAGTGGAGATCAGCTCCACTGTTCCAATGACTGACACGGGCAGTAAGAAGGAACTGAAGGACCGTTGGGTCGGCAGGGGTATATATTCGGCGCCACTCTAGGGGGCGACCCAGCGGACCCACCGAGTGTTGCTAGAGTAAAAATCTTCCAACAAACGTGCACGCGGCACACGCACACCTAATTGGAATCGATATGAGCAAGCACTCGAAGAAGAACAATTGTTTTACTTCCCGGTCGCCTATAGGAAGCCACAGATCAGAACTGGGCATTTCCCTGATTCTGTGTCACCAGCTGCCTCCTGCAGTAGATTTAACAATGTTTTAGGAAACAGTAAAAGGAAAATTTAGAGCTAGGTTTGTCTCCAGTGCAGGCCTCGCTTGTGAGACACCATTTAACTCGCCGGCTGGTAAGCCTTGCAGCCTAGCATGGCAGTGATGTATCTCTCCTGCTCTGTCTCCAGTAGGGAAAATGGTGAATGTAAGCTACAAAGTTCTCTTTGCTCTGGCCATCTGGACGATGACTACAGAGGCCTTTCCCAAAGGCGCTGAGAGGACAAAATGCCACCTCGCAAAATACAAGTCCCTGCCACCTCGGGAACTGGAGGCCTTCAAGAAAGCCAAGGACAAATTTGTAAGTGTGAAGAACACACACAATAAGAGCACTGTGAGCCCTAGGCTGTCATCTGAACAGCGGCCCTCTCTGCATGTCCCTCTGGACTCAGGGAAGAAGCTCAAAACCAACTACCAAGAAGGGTTTGGTTTTACTTTTCTGCCATGTCGAGCACCCTGCTGGCAAGCACCAGGGCTCTAGCACAGCACCTGCTGAACCCAGGTCCTCTCCTCACTGGAGTAGGACAACAAAGCACAGTTTAAACTTGGTCACTCATATCCCTTTCATATCCCTTGTACCTCGAGGTACATGGGAGCAGGGGCGGCTCTACGTTTTTGGCCGCGCCAAGCAGTCATGCGCGGGAGGCGCCCCGGAGCCGCGGGAGCAGCGGACCTCCCGTGGGCTTGACTGCAGAGGAACCGCTGGTCCCGCGTGGCTCGGCTGGACCTCCCGCGGCTGCGGACGGCTCGCGGGTCCGGCGGCTCCGCTTGAGCTGCCGCAGTCATCCCTGCGGGAGGTCCAGCGGAGCCGCGGGACGAGCGCCCCCTCCGCAGTCATGCCTGCGGCAGGTCCAGTCATCCGGGGGCTCCGGTGGACCTCCCGCAGGCATGACTGCGGCAGGTTCATCGGCCCAGCCTGCCGCCCCCCCCGGCCGCAGGGGACGCCCCCTAGATTTTGCCGCCCTAGGCACCAGCTTGTTTTGCTGGTGCCTAGAGCCGCCCCTGCATGGGAGACATTTGATGTCAGCATCTCATCTCCCTGCATCCCCACTGAGATTGTGTGGAGAGAACTGAGGGAAGAACTAGTACAGGTTTGTTCCTGCTCCTACATAAATATGTGTGTCTGTTCTTTCCTTCTGCCTCCAGGAGGACATGATGCTGTTGTCAGACCGAAAATGCAGCACCAGGATTTTCCACCGGAACTGGGAAGTCAAAGAGCTGTCGGTACGAAAAATCTCAGCCAAGGGGTACAGGAAGGTCACATTCCAGCACAGGGGTTCTTAAACTGGGGGCTGGGACCCCTGAGGGGATCACAAGGTTATTACATGGAGGGTCGTGAGCTGTCAGTCTCCATCCCAAATCCTGATTTGCAGCCAGCATTTATAATGGTGTTAAATATATTTTAAAGGGTTTTTAATGTACAAGGGGGGTCGCACGCAGAGGCTTGCTATGTGAAAGGGGTCACCAGTAGAAAAGTTTGAGAACCACTGTTCTAGCAGATGGTTCTTTCCTAACATGTGTCCCTTTCTCGCTGAATCTGATCTCACTTAGTGCTTGTGCTAATCTGACACATGGCACTTTGACCATTGATTTTGTAGTCACTGATTTAGTCAGGAGCATGTCAGACCTGACTGTGGCTCTTTCTCAGTGTAAATAAGGGTCACCCCTCACCTTCAGTTCAGGTGCCTTCTCACTGGCTATAAACTGGTGTCAAGAAAGATGTGTGGAGATGAAGCTGTTTCCAGTCAGGAGTGATTTTAATATTTCATTATTGACAAATCAAGAAAGCCTTGAGTAGCTTTAGAAAATCTCCTGTTTCAATCTAGTCTACCCGCCCCAATGCATGGGAATTTCTAGTCCTGTATCTGCACAGCTGTGCATCTTTCTCCCACAGACACTCTCTTACCTACAAGTTTCTCTCCCCAGGTGCACGATAGAGTCATCCTGGTAGAGAAGGAGCTAGACTTTGCCACTAACGTGCTGGAGAACGTTGAGGACCCCAGTCTGTCCAAGCTGCTCTCAAGGCCGCTAGAAATCCTGACGCAGATCAGAGGGGACCTGAGGGACTGCGTGAGTATTCAGTGCCAGATTTCTCTTTCCGTGCCAGAAGTGAATCGTTTCAAGGAGAACCCTTAGGAATTTCCCAGCTGGAATTGCTTGTCCTTGTACCAGCAAATACTCGCATGTGGCTCTTGCTTTGGGCCCATCCGTATATAGGACATGGAAAGCAGAAGCAGTTGATATGCTATGCACAAGGGTAGCTGCCTAGACTATGTCAGGTCAAGAACTGCTCTGCGCCTGGAGAGAAAGGGCTTTGGTCCACTGTCGGCTGAAATCTCTGTGCACCAACCCATCTGTATCAACTTTGTTTTCAGACCAGACAAACTCATTCTCATCGACACTCCAGGAGGCTGAACAATTGGCTCCAAAATTTCCATGAGAGCAAAGAGACGGTGAGTAGTCATTGGAGACAATGAGGAAAGTGAACTGCCATTCAAATTAGAGATGGAACAAGCCTACTAGGTTCTTATCCAGAGGCCAGAGCGGGATTACTGCAATGTATTCTGTGGTGCCTTGTTGAGTCTGTTTCAATAATCCCAGGACTGTAGTTGTGCACAAATCTAGTAGATCTCAATAAAAAAAACCTCTTGTGTCTGCTGCTAGACTGACTGTCTCTTCCCAGCACAGCCTGTAAGAAGATTATACCACCAGAGATTTTGACCCTTTACAATAAATCAGGCTTTTTAGGAAATGCGGGATGAGGGGTGGAGCAGGGAGATTTCTATTGTTATTATCTCTTAGTTTTTATTTGTAAATAATGCAATAAAATGAGCTTGTTGATCTATTCGGATCCACTGTGCAATGATGTCACAGACTACAGCAACAGGTAATGTATGGTTTGAATTATGCTGCATTTCATGATAGCACATTCAACTGCAGTTTGCGTGTGCATCAGCTTGGGTTACAGAAATCCACATTCACATTGCTGTGTTTCCAGCACTCACCCTCTTTCCACATCTTCTGTGATTCTTATAGATATGCACTTGCCTCCTAATTATGCAATATACCCATGGTGGCTTTAATTTAGCCCCATTCACACTTCCTGTTGTAAATATTCTCTCATTTCCCAGGAAACACCTGGCTGCCTGGAAGCATCTGTGATCCTCAATCTCTTCCGGCTGCTGAACGAAGACTTGAGATGCGCAGCCTACATGGAGCTCTGTGTGTAGCCATCTGGTCTCTGCAGTGCCCGTGTCCACATCTGCTCTAGAGACTGGGGAGTCCTTAGCCTGAGAGCACTGCAACATATTGGGAGAAGACGTGTGTGAACCAGGAACATTCATCTTCTCCCTCTGGCTTCTGATCATAGATCCCCAAGCAAACTGATTCCATCATTTTATACCAAAGAATTATGCAACAGTTGGCCTCCAGGTTACTCCAATTTCCAGCTGGTGCAGCACTCTAGACTCCTTAGACTTCACTAGGATTTGGTCCTCTGGGGATATTATTTATTGAATGTAATTGTATTGTCACTATATGGAAGCATTTTAGTCAGGGTAACGTCCCAAAATATTGGAAACATTTAATAAGCTTTAATTTTTTAAAAAAACAACATTCCAGTTCTAGGATTTACACACTAGTCATGGCTTCGGGTCTCTTAGAAACAACCTCAGGAAATGAACTAATATTGAAGTTTGGAAGTTCTTACTGTACAGATCCTTGACAGATGTATTTATACAGAGTATATTTTTACCTTGCTGCTTCTTTACATATTATTACCCAACTAAGAAGAATAATTGGTTTGTATAACTTCCCGACATGAACCAAAGTGTTATTTATTATGGATCAGCTATTTATTTTTATGTATTTATCTATTACTAAGATTGTGCCTTTTTATCTATAATTGTGAACAAATAAAATTGTTTCCCCAGGCCTTGGCATTCCTGTCTTTTAGTCTGTAAACAGAAAATTGGGTAATAAAAGCCAGCTCCAATACGGTGCTGTGCAGCAGTAGATCCCAAAGTGCTTTACAAAGGAAGTCATTCTCATTATTCCTGATTTCACAGATGAGGAACTAAGGCACAGAGGCAAAGTGCTTGTCCAAGATCACTCAGAAGGCCAGTGGCAGAGCCAAGAATCCTGAGAGCTGGTCTTACACTCTAACCACTAGGCCACACTGCCTCCCTCTTGCATTGCGAAGCTGCTTGTTTTGGATCACCCTCACTGCACTTCCAAACACGCAACTAAAAGTGAAAAGCGAGATGTGACTCTTGTCTTTCTCCTTCCTTTTGGCATTACCATTAGAGCTAGACCGGGGTAGGCAACCTATGGCATCATGCGTGCCAAAGGCGACACGCAAGCTGATTTTCAGTAGCACTCACACTATCTGGGTCCTGGCTACCGGTCCGAGGGGCTCTGCATTTTAATTTAATTTTAAATGAAGCTTCTTAAACATTTTAAAAACCTTATTTATTTTACATACAACAATAGTTTAGTTATATATTATAGACTTCTAGAAAGAGACCTTCTAAAAATGTTAAAATGTATTACTGGCACGCAAAACCTAAATCGGAGTGAATAAATGAAGACTCGGCACACCACTTCTGAAAGATTGCCGACCCCTGAGCTAGACAAATGTTCCTTGGGGAATCCAGACTCAGTTCCTGTGGCTGTCGATTCCATAAGAAGCTGGAATCTCAGACCAAGCTCGCAGGTTGCACAACATTTCAGAGCAACCCTGAGAGGACTTCTGCACTCATGGCCAATTCCAAGCAAAAACTAAGCTCCTACTTTGTGGCTTGCAAAGTTCACATGTGACAAGATTGCAAAACAGACAGGTTCCCACTGAACTGACAGGGAGGAGGGATAGCTCAGTGGTTTGAGCATTAGCCTGCTAAACCCAGGGTTGTGCGTTTAATCTTTGGGGAGGCCGCTGAGGGATCTGGGGCAAAAATTGGTCCTGCTAGTGAAGGCAGGGGGCTGGACTCAATGACCTTTCAAGGTCCCTTCCAGTTCTAGGAGATGGTATATCTCCAATAAAAATAAATAATACTCCTGGAGCTGAGTGTCGATTGCTTTCCCCACAACAGCTGCTTTAACTACACACTGATCAGAGACTTTTAACATACCAACCGGGAGGACTTTCACATTTTTTCCTGAGTGCAAGAGTCATTCAGCCTCGCTCTAATCTCCACTCTTTGCCTTAGAGGATGGAGGCCGGATGTCTCCGTTGGATGGTAGTGTTGGCACTGCCACTCTGGTATACTGTGCTTGACCTGACCACAAAGGCATGGCTTCACTTGCTACTGGCTGGTTTTTGGATGGAACAGGCAGTATTATACTATTCAGTCACAAAGTGCTGTGTGGAAAATACCTTATTTAAAGCTTACTGAGCCATACCTGGTAGAGTATTAAAGAATCTTATGATGAACATATCTGGTATATATAAGCAAGGTCTGTGACCAGGCCATTGCTGGTACAGGAGAACATGACTTGTTGTCAGGAGTAAACTAAGAACAGAAACAGAAGGAAAACAGCACCAAAGGTTGCAGACAGAAGGAACAGAGCAAGAAAGGTTGCAGGATCTCATCAACATGCCACTCTTCAATGTCCCAGAGAATGTCCACTTTGACAAACCTTTTACAATGGACAGGCTGGAAACAATATTTTGCAAGATTTCACATTGCTAACAAGGTCCACAAAGAAATGAGATATGCAGGTATATTTTTTCAATTATGCTGTGGAGACGCAGGCAAGGCATATCTCTAAATCCTTTGATTTTTACTCAAGACAGTCACAAACATGACTATGCAAGTGTTCTGGCTATGGTTCATGCATTCGTTATACATCAGAGATAAGTGGTTTATGAAAACTTGAGAATTCAAGAGCCATGGGAAAATGTTGAATGTTTCATAAGAATTCTGCATACTCTGGCTGAAAACTGTGATCGTGGTAATGCAAAACATGAAATATCAGACATTCTAGTTATTGCATTAACAGATTAAAAACCTTTCATAGGAGCTACCACTGAAAGATTTAATCTTAGCCACAGCTATTCAAATAACAAAGCCCATAGGAGCTGGTGAGACAGCAAAAGCAACAGCAACTCGCCGAACTTGAAAAGCAAAGAAACTAGCTTAGAAGCTGTTAACCAATGCAGCATGAGAATTAAAAGTCATTATCAGAGAGCTCCGTGACTAAGAGGGATAGATTCAGCCTATATCAACAAGGTGTGGAAAAAGTCATAGTCCAAGAAATGATGCATGTCCAGCCAGAGACACATGGTATACTAAATGCACAAAATAAGGACATTTTTCACCTGTTTGCTGCATCAAAGCAGTCAGGGAGTTGATCATATTACAGACAATTAAGACTGGGAGCTATCACATGGCATGATATACAGCCTGTCTGGTGAGTGAAACTGAATATTTATGGCAAGACTGTTGACTTTCTAATTAACTCAGGAACTGACATCACAATCATGTCAGTTAATTAAAAGAATCCATGGAAGTAAGACGCTCACCAGGCATGACATGTATAGGCTGAGTGCAAGTCAGACTGGGTTAGAGGTTTCTGAGGTAGATGCAGCCAGAAACAGTCAGAGATGTGATTGGTATGAGAGGACAACAGAAGAGGCTCTAGGGTTGAAGAAAGAAGTACTCTGCAGAGTCTTTGTCAACCAGCTTCTCTACCCAACAGGCCCATGCACTCACAGCCCAAATGCAACGATTCCTTACTAGGCCTAGAAGAAATGAAAGGAGACGAGTTTCCTTCACTACAGTGGTTTGAACAGTTACAAGAAAAGATACATGTGCTGGTTCCTAACTCTGCAACTTCGGCCACTCCTCATGCTGAATACAAGTGTATCCTTGCCCTGGGGGTGACTCGGACCGAGACCTTGGCCTGCCCTTGGTAAGCCATCCCTTTGTGGAGGGAAATTAAGTATTGGCTTGTAGGTCTCACTGGCCACAGTTCAGGCTTGTTGCTGGTGATTTAACTGGGAGTCTCTGTGAATTGTCTTCCTGTTGGCCACCTGTCAGAGCCTCTGATGCAAGCTACCTGCTTACAAACCCCTCTTGACACATCGCCCTTATTTATGTCAGTGCCTCTGAAAACACACAGCCCCTCCCCAGTGGTGAAGAAGAGTCCTTCTCTACACAAGTGCCCTGGGTCTGGAGTACCTTGGAAGGCAGCTAACTCTGTGCCTCCACCCTCCAGTCTCTGCTGTTTCCCCCGGGCTATATTGTACTATTGCTGCAGTTTCTAATAACCTCCTGCCAGCCTCGGCCTGCTCCTCTGCCACACTCCCATTCAGCCTGGCCCAGCTCTCAGGCTGCTGGTTCTCAGCCTCCCTGGCCCAGATCTCAGACAGCCTGTGGCTGGCTCTTCCCACTTGCTGATCAGTGATGACTCGCAGAGTCACTCCTGAGGGTGTGGGAAAAAATGAATGAAAAGGCTGGTCACTGGATTATTACAATAACACAGCAAACCCGGAAACTGGGCAATGCTAAGATTAGAAACAGAACTTGCCTACTCTAGGCAAGGAAACCTTGCATCATTTGGTCATGATGTCATCCAGAGGTTCCCTCACCTGGGAATCCCTGGCAGTGGCAGTGGCAGGAGGTTACAAAATAGCACTTGCTTCTTTCCAAAGTTGCAGTACTGGCTCTTTCCAAGCTGGATTCTGATTTCAAGTGATCCTTTTGTAGATTCAGAATAACATGGACAGGGACTCATCCACACCTGTCTTTATCATCTATTTCCAGTCTGAACTTGGTTAACCTCCCTCACATAAACAGCTCCAGGTTGTGTGGCAGGAAATCCTCAGTTTCTGTATTTTGGTTTCCCACGAGAGAATGATTTAGTTCTCTAAAACCATATCCACATCTATGTACAGCCACTTTGAAGATCCAGAAACCATTCCTCAGAAACCGTTCTCCAAATCACCAGCAAAAAAATAAAATAAAAATGCTTGCACTGCCCAAATATGTCTTCAGACTTTTGTAACATAAAAAAAGTTTGAGATGGATCTGAAGCACAAAGTGTTGTTGGATTCCAAGGAAGGAAGGTATAAGTAACAGAGTCCAAAGGTTCATGACTAGCAGGCTGTGTGTGTAGAGTGGATTCACACCTCCCCTGCGTCTTAGGTCTCTTCCCATTGGCCATGGCTTTGGAAAGTCTCCTTAAGTAACCCACTCCTACCTGCTGGGAACACAGACATTCCTTATCTCCGTGTCTGCCACTCCCCTGGACACACTGTTTTACCTGCACATTCTCTCCCTAGGTGCACGACAGAGTGATCCTGGTAAAGGAGGAGCTGCACCTCGTTATTGACGTGCTGGAGAACATTGGGGATCCCAGTCTGTCTGAGCTGCTCGGGAGGCCATTAGAAATCCTGAGGCACATCAGAGAGGACTTGAAGAGCTGCGTGAGTGTTGGATTGCAAATGTCTCTTGCCACAGTGGGGCTGGGAGCTGTCTATTGAACTCCCAACAGCACTAATTTCTTAAGTGGATCCAGGATCTAGTAATCCTTGTGCCAGTAATAGTGGACTTTGGTTTTCACCCCCCTGTATAACAATGACAGTGTCTGGATTACGTACCTGCTGTGGGCCTTGCTCATATACATAATCTAATTATCTTGATTAACAAATTAGGGACAGATGATGCCCGGCTGCTCTGCTACTGTGCAAGTGGGTATGTCCCCACGTTTGGCTCCTGGGCTGTAGTTTGGTATCACTGCAGACACTGTGCTCTCCGTAGCACGGCTACTGTTGTTTTCATGTGCCTCCCAGAACATCACAGTGAGGTACGGAGGAGCCGGGAGAAGGCAGACCCATGGGTGGCTGCATACACTGGGGGAGTATGCTGCACTACTGCTCAGCTCCAGGGCATGTTCTGTTTCTATTAGGTGGAGGTCCTCCCAGAGCTCTTCTGGGCAGCACAAGGCATTCCTCCCCCTACACAGGGCCATTGCCACAGGGCTCAGTAAAGCCCTTAGTTAATGCTTCAAGCACTTCTGAAGTTGAAAAATGCCATACGAATGCTTGGTATTATTAATAGAACACAGCAGGTTAACATGGAATCCACACGTCTAAAGAACAAGATAAACTCAATCAAACCAATTTGTGCCTTGGGCTTGTACCAAGAGGAAGGAGGCTCTGCCACTGTTCCTGAAATCTCTACTCATGTGCTCTACTCTGCTTCATGTATTGATTTTCTTTTCAGACCAGACATCAGCCTGACAACCATCAACGCTCCGGGAGGCTGACTAGCTGGCTCCAAAAATTCCACGCAGCCAAGAAGATGGTGAGTACATTTGGCAAACACACAAGATGAACTTTCATCACATGTTAGTGGGAACAAATCTGCACAGGATCATCAGCTCCATTCCCGTCCCATGGGGCCAGTGCAGGATGGTGCCCTGCATATTGTCCCGGGCTTTCTGCAGTCTAGGTGTCTTGAGGCTGAATTAGTTCAGAAAGCTGGTAAATCTCTCACAGCAGAAAGGGTCATTACATCTGCTTCAGACTATAACAAACCAGGCATCCAGAAATCAGGCGTTACCTTGTGGCCTAGTTTGGGTCCTTCCATAGGATGCAAATAGCGGAGTTTCACGTGGCGTCTGATCCTCCATTGCTTTGCACCTTATACCTGGTGCAATTATTTATATTTGTGCAAAATGCTGCTGAATCTGAAATCCGCCCTCCCTCACACTGTTGGCAGAGCTTTACACCAACTTGCTATTTGCTTTGAAGAGGTGTAGATGCTGGGCTGGGCAATGGGAAAAGAGACCCAGAGATAATTCATTCACACAGATCTGCCAATCCTAGGCCTTCCTAGGAATCACATATCGCCAAAGATAATACCCTTCAAATTTACTATTACCCCAGATCAAACTCACTGGTTAATGTAATAGACTACAGCACATGTTCTTATATACTTAGAATTACAGCACATTAGAGCACCATGTAAATGAGTATTTCCTTAGGCTGAAGTTTTTGTAAGGTCTTGTCTACACAGAGACATCCAGGAAAATTAATCTGCATTAACTAGAGATGTGAGTTTGAAGTGGATTAGTTAAACTGCACTAAATCCCTGTATTGATGCTGTTATTCAGAGTTAGTGATTTCTGGAAGTGACGTAAAGTAACTAAGTTAAGACCACTTTAATTTTGAATGAGGGTGTTTACATGGGGATTTAATGCCATTTAATTAACCTATTTCAAATTCACACAGTTAATTCAGAATATCTTTCCTAGATGTCCCTGTAGACACTGCTCTGTTCACCCTTTTTCTGCATGCTGTGTGATCCCTATTTACTTGCACCTCCCGCCTCCCTCAGGCCCACGGTAGCTTTCACTGGCCCATTGCTAACCAGCCATTCTCTGTTACAAATGCGTTCACTCCCTCTCTCCTGTCCCAGGAAACTCCAGGGTGCCTGGAAGCATCTGTGGTTCTCTATCTCTTCCGACTGCTGAACGAAGACTTGAAGTGCGCAGCCTACATGGAGTCCTGTACCTAAACGCCAGGTCTTTACTCTGTCTCACCTCATACATCTAATCAGACACTGCAGAGCGTGATTCTCTTTCCACCTTGGTATTTTACCATGGATACCCATCACCCATGATCTCTGAACAAAAGATTCAACAGACCTCTCCGACTCCAATTGCCAGTAGCTGATTGGTTCCAGGCCAATTCCTTAACTGCGGCTAAAGTGTAGGGCCTGTTCCCCCTGAGATCAATGGGAGATTGGCCAGTGATTTCAGGGTGATTAAAATTTGGCCCTGGAGGATAATATTATTTATTGTGTTGGTTTATTGCTACACAAAACTATTTGCCAATAGTATGTTAAGTGTTGCCGTTATTTATTTTAATTTAAAGGACTAGTTTTTTCACCCTGTTTCTTTGATTTACTGACTAGGGAGTATTTCATTAGTGTCTTAGAAAGATGCTGGAAAACGCAATAATTTTGATGCATGGAAGATGTTGCTGTATTACACAGATTCCGAGAATCTATTTTTGTTTCGCTGGCTGACATCATGTTAAGCCATCCGATGCGATCCTTATTTAAACAAATCTGATTTGTATTTAAGTTATTTATTGCATCTATCATATATTTATGTGCATATTTATCAAATGGACTGTTTTTATAATATTTGATGTAAAACTGGAAGATGTAGAATAAAAACTGAAATGATACAAATTGATAGTTGACCCTCTGCTTGCTGACTGCAGTATGTTCTGATCTCATCACCTCCAAAAATAGAAACCAGCAAAAGTGATTAGAGGCAGGGAAGCTGTCATGAATAGTTAGTAAAGGGTTAAAGCATAGTACCTGGTGGGCACCTGACCTGAGGACCAATCAGGGAAGAGAATTTGAAACTCCTAGGAGGGAACTTTTTCTCTCTGTTTGGGGGGGTTTTGGTCTTTGGCCGTTTGGAGTTCAAGAGACCAGACGAGTTAATCAAGTCCCTACAAGTTCCACCTTTCTGAACTAATTTCTTCTAGTCAAGATAGTGAGTATTAGAAAGATACTTGTGTCCTTATCTAATAATCCTATGTTTGCAACTCTGTGTGGTTGTTATTGATTATTCTTAATTCTGCTTGTACTGCTTGTACTGAGAAAGAGAGAGGATTCTCTCTAGAACTTAGCAAGGTTATACCCTATGAGTGTCCAGCTTGGATTCATAGAGATTCTGTATTTTCTTTTTGTTCTCTTAATAAATTCTTTTCTTTTCTTTGGACTTGGTTAATTCCTTCCCTTGGGGAAATTCAGGGGAAGGGGAGGGGGAAGTGGGCTGCTTCCCTGTGTGTAGAGATTCAAGGCGTTTGAATCCAGGCTTCTCTGTCTCCAGAACAGGCTGGAGAGAGGGAAGAGAGGGGAGGGGGAAGGTTCCTCCTCTGTGAATTGATCTGTGTTCCCCGGGAGGGTCTTTGAAGGGAGACAGGGGGGAAACAGAGGGGTGTCCCGATTCACCGAATAATCGGGTGGTGGCAGCGAGAAGGAATCCTACCCTAAGGGTTAGGGTGGGGGAAGAATACATGCTGGTCCTCACTTTGAAACCCCCCAGTTTCAAGTGAGGGTGCAGACCAGGAGGGGATGGGCACGGCGGTAGCCACTTACGTCCGGTCTTGTAAGGTATGCCAAACGGTAGGAAAACCCCAAGACCAGGTTAAGGCCCCTCTCCAACCACTTCCCATAATTGAGGTCCCATTTCAGCGAGTAGCTGTGGATATTATGGGTCCTTTCCCAAAGAAGACCCCCAGAGGAAAGCAGTACATACTGACTTTTGTGGACTTTGCTACCAGATGGCCGGAAGCAGCAGCTCTAGGCAACACCAGGGCTAACACTGTGTGCCAGGCCTTAACTGACATTTTTACCAGGGTGGGTTGGCCCTCTGAAATTCTTACAGATTCGGGAACAAATTTCCTATCAGGGATCATGAAAGACCTGTGGGAAACTCATGGGGTGCATCACTTGGTTGCCACCCCGTACCATCACCAAACTAATGGCCTAGTGGAAAGGTTCAATGGAACTTTGGGGGCCATGATCCGCAATGAACACTCCAATAATTGGGATCTAGTGTTACAACAGTTGCTGTTTGCCTACAGGGCTGTTCCACATCCCAGTTTAGGATTCTCACCATTCGAGCTGGTATATGGCCATGAGGTTAAGGGGCCATTACAGCTGGTAAAGCAGCAATGGGAGGGGTTTACACCTCCTCCAGGGACTAACATTCTGGACTTTGTAAGCAACCTTCAAAACACCCTCCGAGACTCTTGGGCCCTTGCTCGAGAGAACTTAAGAGATGCTCAAGTGGAGCAAAAAGTCTGGTATGATCGACATGCCAAGGAGCGGTCCTTTAAGGTAGGAGACCAGGTCATGGTCTTGAAGGCGCAACAGGCCCATAAGATGGAAGCGTCCTGGGAAGGACCATACATGGTCCAGGAGCGCCTGGGAGCTGTTAACTACCTCATAACATTCCCTGATTCCTCTTTAAAGCCTAAAGTGTTTCATGTTAACTCTCTAAAGCCCTTTTATCCCAGAGAATTACAGGTCTGTCACTTTACAGTTCAGGAAGGAGATGACACCGAGTGGCCTGAAGGTGTCTACTACGAAGGTAAAAGAAATGGTGGTGTGGAAGAGGTGACCCTCTCCACAACCCTGCAACGTCTGCAGCGGCAACAGATCAAGGAGCTGTGCACTCACTTCGCGCCCTTGTTCTCAGCCAACCCAGGACGGACTGAGCAAACCTGCCACTCCATTGACACAGGTAATGCTCACCCGATTAGGACCCCACCCTACAGGGTGTCACCTCATGCCAAAGTTGCTATTAAACAGGAGATTGACAACATGTTGGAGATGGGTATCATCCGCCCTTCTACCAGTGCATGGGCATCTCCAGTGGTTCTGGTTCCCAAACCAGATGGGGAAATACGCTTTGCTAAATGCTGTAACTCGTCCAGACAACTATCCAATGCCACGCACTGATGAGCTATTGGAAAAGTTGGGACGTGCCCAGTTCATCTCTACCATTGACTTAACCAAGGGGTACTGGCAAGTACCACTAGATGAACCCGCCAGGGAAAAATCTGCCTTCATCACCCATGCAGGGGTGTATGAGTTTAATGTGCTTCCATTCGGATTACGGAATGCACCTGCCACCTTCCAAAGGCTGGTGGATGGTCTACTAGTGGGATTGGGAGACTGTGCAGTTGCATACCTCGATGATGTGGCCATTTTTTCTGATTCATGGCCCGAACACCTAGAACATTTGAAACTGGTTTTTGAGCGCATCAGACAGGCAGGACTAACTGTCAAGGCCAAAAAGTGTCAAATAGGCCAAAACAGAGTGACTTACCTAGGACACCAGGTGGGTCAAGGAACCATCAATCCCCTACAGGCCAAGGTGGAGGCTATCCAACAGTGGCCTGTCCCAAGGTCAAAGAAGCAGGTCCAATCCTTCTTAGGTTTGGCCGGATATTACAGGCGATTTGTACCACACTACAGCCAAATCGCTGCCCCACTAACTGATCTGACCAGGAAAACCCAGCCAAATGCAGTTAAGTGGACTGATGAGTGTCAGAAAGCCTTTACCCAGCTTAAGGCGATGCTCATGTCGGACCCTGTATTAAGGGCCCCGGACTTTGACAAACCCTTCCTAGTTACCACCGATGCATCTGAACGTGGGGTAGGAGCGGTACTAATGCAGGAAGGACCGGATCACAACTTCCATCCTGTCGTGTTTCTCAGCAAGAAACTGTCTGAGAGGAAAGCCACTGGTCCATCAGTGAAAAGAATGTTACGCCATTGTGTATGCCTTGGAAAAGCTACGCCCATAGCAGTTCCAGCTACAAACTGACCATGCTGCGCTAAAGTGGCTGCACACCAACAAGGGAAACAACAAGAAACTTCTCGCTGGAGCTTAGCTCTCAAGACTTTGACTTTGACATTCAGCACATTTCAGGAGCTTCCAACAAAGTTGCTGATGCACTCTCTCGTGAAAGTTTCCCAGAATCAAGTGGCTAAAAACTGTTCTTAATATGTTTTCATGCTTAGTAGTCGATGTAATAGTGCATGTGTTTTATTACTCTGGTTGTTTTACAGTTCTAGGAGGAAATCGCCGCCAGTGGATCCCACTGTGACGATTTGGGGGGCGTGTCATGAATAGTTAGTAAAGGGTTAAAGCATAGTACCTGGTGGGCACCTGACCTGAGGACCAATCAGGGAAGAGAATTTGAAACTCCTAGGAGGGAACTTTTTCTCTCTGTTTGGGGGGGTTTTGGTCTTTGGCCGTTTGGAGTTCAAGAGACCAGACGAGTTAATCAAGTCCCTACAAGTTCCACCTTTCTGAACTAATTTCTTCTAGTCAAGATAGTGAGTATTAGAAAGATACTTGTGTCCTTATCTAATAATCCTATGTTTGCAACTCTGTGTGGTTGTTATTGATTATTCTTAATTCTGCTTGTACTGCTTGTACTGAGAAAGAGAGAGGATTCTCTCTAGAACTTAGCAAGGTTATACCCTATGAGTGTCCAGCTTGGATTCATAGAGATTCTGTATTTTCTTTTTGTTCTCTTAATAAATTCTTTTCTTTTCTTTGGACTTGGTTAATTCCTTCCCTTGGGGAAATTCAGGGGAAGGGGAGGGGGAAGTGGGCTGCTTCCCTGTGTGTAGAGATTCAAGGCGTTTGAATCCAGGCTTCTCTGTCTCCAGAACAGGCTGGAGAGAGGGAAGAGAGGGGAGGGGGAAGGTTCCTCCTCTGTGAATTGATCTGTGTTCCCCGGGAGGGTCTTTGAAGGGAGACAGGGGGGAAACAGAGGGGTGTCCCGATTCACCGAATAATCGGGTGGTGGCAGCGAGAAGGAATCCTACCCTAAGGGTTAGGGTGGGGGAAGAATACATGCTGGTCCTCACTTTGAAACCCCCCAGTTTCAAGTGAGGGTGCAGACCAGGACAGAAGCACTTCCAGATGAGGAGAAATTGGAGACATTAATACTGCTTAGATTAGCTGGATGGTGAGAGGGGACATAACAGAGATACTTAAAATCATGAAAAGTGTAAAGTTATAGGTATGTTCCCACTATAGCACTTTTTATATGCATTTTGCATCACTTTGTATGTGTGTAAATGACTCTACATGGTTCAGGAAAGCAGAGGATCAAGCCTGGACTCTCTAAATGTTGGTGAAGTATCATCGTCTTCCCCATGAGGATGAAATTCTGGAATTAAAAGCAAAAACTATTTTGGCTCTGAAGGACATATTCCCAGTTTGAATTAAAGTGACAGTATTCCAATTCCCACAAATTCCCACAAATCACAAATTCCCACAATTCCCACAAATCATTAGTCAGGTCCCCCCAAATCACAAGATTGCCTTTAAAATCATGTTTTTTGTTTTTTTTTAAATAATACATGATAGTTTCTTTTGTAATTGCCTGCTGGTTATTGAGACTTTCGGGAGTCAGGTTTATTAGCCCTTTTCCTCAATCATAAGGCCTAGAAATATATTTTTTTATTTTAAATCAATAATCACTTGACTCCAGGAGCTGGGGCTTTAAGAATAACACCAAATATCACAAGATTCAGAAAAACTCACAAGGTCTGGCAGCACTGCAAGACAACCAGGATAGTCCCATGTCTCAAGGGGCTGTCCAGCAAATTTGGAATTTGAAAACAAGGCACCTTTGTGCTCAGTACTGCCCGTCATTCCACCACCTCTGGAGGGAGCCAAGCTGCGGGATGTCAAATGCAGGAGCTCCAGGCTTGGTAACACATCAGGAGAAGCAGATGGTGGTGGTATTGCCCGGTGATTGGTACTGGCATCACCGAGACCAGGAGGAGTAAAATCCAGTTGGCAACAGCAGCCCAGGAGACAAAGGAGGTAGGTGCAGAGAATGGCCTTCCCATGGGGGTGGATGAGGAGGGAAGGGAGAGGCCCTGGTCCCCTGACTGGGGTGAGCTATTCGCTGAACATTAACAGACCAGCAGAGGGCAGATGGGGAGACTTCACATAAGGGATTGGTTGATGCAGGTTTCCTCAGGGGTGATCCGTGGCAACCAGCATCAGAGGGGGAGCCGTGTTAGTTTGGATCTGTAAAAAGCGACAGAGTCCTGTGGCACCTTATAGACTAACAGATGTATTGGAGCATGAGCTCGTGAGTGAATACCCACTGTCGGACATAACCAGGTGAATGATCTGTGAGAGTTGGGGAGGAGGGCAGGGTGTGTGAGGCCCTGGGAGGCAGTGGGGGTTGAAGGAAGGAAGGGGGGTCACAGAGACCGGATGTGTGGGGCCCTGGGGGCGAGGGTTGGAGGTGAGAGTCTAACAGTGGCAGGGGGCGTGGGGCAGTGTGAGGGTTGGAGGCGAGGGTATTACAAAGATAAAGGGTGGGGCCCTGGGGCATTGGAGATGAGGGTGTCACAGAGGCAGCGGGTGTGAGCCCTGAGGGGAGTGTGCAGGTTGGAGGTGGGGGGTTCACAGGCGCAAAGTATGGGTGGGGCCCTGGGGGTGTTGGAGGCAAGGGGGTATCACAGAGGCTGGGGCAGTGTGGGGATTGGAGGTGTGGGTGTCACAGAGGCAGGGTGTGTGGGGCCCTGGGGGCAGTGTGGGGGGTGGAGCCATGGGGGTTGGAGTTAAGGGGTGTCACTTGGGCAGGGCTGTGGGGACCTGGGGGGGTTGGAGGCAGGGGGGTGTCACAGAGGCAGGATCCGTGGGGCCCTGAGGGCAGTTGGGGGGTTGGAGGTGAGGTTGTCACAGAAACAGGGGGTGTGGGGATCTGGGGGCATTGTGGGGGGTGGAGCCGTGGGGGTCACAGAAGCAGGTTCTGGAGCCGTGGGGGAGTTGAAAATGGTGGCCATCTTGGCTTATGAGAAGCCAAGTTGAGGGGGATGGGAGAGGGGCTCAGTATGTTATAGGGAGCAGGGAAGAGGGGTGAGGTCTGGCTCGGGGGAAGGGAGCTGGGTGTGAGGCAGGGGATTCCTGAGTGCAGTGGAGGAAGCTGCTGCATCAAGTGCTAAGGATTTGGGAGAGGAACGCCGCCCTCCTCCTCTCCCCGCCCCCCGCCCCACGAAACATGCGTATCCTCCTGCTGGGATGAAGCCACATCAGCCTAGATGTGCTGAGAGCGTGGTCCTTGGAGCTGACTGGGCCTTTCCAAAGCAGCTCTGGCCCCAGCACAACCCACCAGCTCCTTGTCACAATTCAGCTCCATACTCTGGGGGCAGGGAGCCCCCCCACCATTGGGCACAGGTTCATTGCACTCACAGGGGGGTGGCTTACATTACATCCCTTCTGCTATAACAGAGGTGGGCAAACTACGGCCCACGGGCCACATCTGGCCTGCGGGACTGTCCTGCCCAGCCCCATAGCCCCTGGCTTAGGAGGCTAGCCCCCAGCCCCTCCCCCGCTGTCTCCCTCCCCTGCAGCCACACCACTGCCGGGCAGCGCTCTGGGTGGCGGGGCTGCGTACTCACGCCAGGCAGCGCAGCAACATGTCTGGCTCCGGGAGGTGCAGCTCCAGACATGCTGCTCTGAGCGGCATGGTAAGGGGGCTGGGGGGCTGGATATGGGGCAGGAGATGTTGGGGGGCAGTCAGGGGACAGGGAGCACGGGGGTTGGATGGGTGGAGGGATCTGAGGGGGGCAGTCAGGGAAGGGAAAGTGGGAGGGGTAAGATATGGGGTGGGGGCCAGGCTGTTTGGGGAGGCACAGCCTTCCCTACCCGGCCCTTCATACAGTTTCGCACCCTGTTGTGGCCATTGGGCCAAAAAGTTTGCCCACCCCTGTGCTATAAGAATTTATGCTGAGCCTTATCCTATACCATGCATTCTAGGGCAACAGTACTACTGTGTATATGGTAAAGGGACCACTATTAGGAGAATTATGGAACTGGGTCATTGGTTGGTAGCTCACAAGCCTGCCCCCAGGTTGGAGGAAATCAAAAGCATCTGAACATATTCCTTGCCTGTAGCCATGGTGCATTGGTTGCTTTGGAGCTGAGCTGCAGGTAAGTGTTGAGCTGAGCATCACATGCCATCAGTAGGAAAGGAAGGGAGCTGGTGAGGGACGTGCGTGCTCCATGCGTGCGTGCGTGCTCTGGGGTCCTGTTTGCACTGACCAGCAATATTGAGCTGGCTCTCTTGTGAGGTTAAACAGAAAATGCTCCTTGTGGGGCTGGCTGCATGCAGTACTTCTGTTTGTGTAGAGGTCTATGGAGTGAACACCCCATCCAGAGTGTTCTGCAGCTAATGTTTACAAATGTGATTTCTTCTCTTAACAATTAGAACTGAGTGAGTAATTCACAGCCAGGGAATTTTGCCTCTATTTCTGTTTGCAAAATTCCTACAAACCAATAACAAACACACTTGAGAATATTGCTTAGGAAAACATTCAACATCTTTTTGTTTACTCAATAGCTTGTTAGTCAACAAAACATTACATTTGAGCCAAATGAACTAAAACTGAGTGGCTTCATAATAATTATAATACCTAACTGTTATATAGTGTTTTTCACCAGTAAAGCTTAACATGCTTTACAAAGGACAGTAGTATCAGTATCCCATTTTACAGCTGGGGAAACTGAGGCACAGAGCAGCGAAGGGACTTGCCTAAGGTCACCCTGCAGGCCATAAGTCATATGATATGATAGAGCTTCTATCCTTGAGTAGATGAGCATAATTTATGAAACCAGATGTCAGAGAATCATAGAATATCAGGGTTGGAAGGGACCTCAGGAGGTCATCTAGTCCAACTCCCTGCTCAAAGCAGGACCAATTCCCAACTAAATCATCCCAGCCAGGGCTTTGTCAAGCCTGACCTTAAAAGCCTCTGAGGAAGGAGATTCCACCACCTCCCTAGATAACCCCTTCCAGTGCTTCACCACGCTCCTAGTGAAAAAGCTTTTCCTAATATCCAACCTAAATCTGCCCCACTGCAACTTGAGACCATTACTCCTTGTTCTGTCATCTGATACCACTGAGAACAATCTAGATCCATCCTCTTTGGAACCCCCGTTCAGGTAGTTGAAAGCAGCTATCAAATCCCCCCTCATTCTTCTCTTCTGCAGACTAAACAATCCCAGTTCCCTCAGCTTCTCCTCATAAGTCATGTGCTCCAGCCCCCGAATCATTGTTCTTGCCCTCTGCTGGACTCTTTCCAATTTCTCCACATCCTTCTTGTACTGTGGGGCTCAAAACTGGACACAGTAATGCAGATGAGGCCTCACCAATGTCAGATAGAGGGGAATGATCACGTCCCTTGATCTGCTGGCAATGCCCCTATTTCTACAGCCCAAAATGCCGTTAGCCTTCTTGGCAACAAGGACACACTGTTGACTCATATACAGTTTCTCGTCCACTGTAACCCCTAGGTCCTTTTCTGCAGACACTCTCAGAAAGTAAATTTTAATGTTCACTCATTATAAAAACCTGCGAGCGTGCATGCTTAACATTTGCATTCTCTGATCATTTATGCTATTAATTCTCAATTATACCAGTGTTTGTGGAAAGCAAACACAACAGGAGTGTGAACACAGCCAGTGTAAATGTGTTTAAAATTCAAACAAATATTAATGGAAATTGTTTTGCGGTATTTTTCCAAGCCTAGTAACAAGTTACTTACTAAGCTGCCTTGTCTTTTTATTTCAAATGAGCCTTGTTGAATTAGCCCTGTACATACGTGAAGATCCAAACTTGTCTTTGCATGCACTCTCTTGGGACTGCTGCCTGTTCTCAGTTAGTTCAAAGTAAGAAAATAGGAAAGCTATAGTATTCCTCATTTTAACATCTCTACTGAAGCATATTCAGCCACTGAGAATGCAGCCTTAAGTGAATATTCCCCCATGAGATCTACTCACTCAATATAACAAAAGAAAACTTCGATAATACCCAACTCCATCACCAGACGTGAGAGGTAATACAAGTTATAAAAACCCAAAGACCTCTTCTTGCTTGGCCATACCTCCTACACCAAGGGCCAAAATGGGTAGGAGGGAGGCACAGAGCCACTACCGCATCTGCATCTCCTCCAAAGCTGCTAGGGAAATTCCAGGTTAGCAGTTATGACAGCTTTGCAGCAAGTTTTGTGCTGCCAAAGTAGGTGAAGCAGCTGGAATGGAACTGAGAATCAGCTCCCAGAGCAAAATATCACTGTTGGTTGGCACAGAGCTGATGTAAGCCCATGGTGAGTGTGTGATACACGTCCCCGATCCAGAGGACATGGGTCTGTTAAAGCTGCAGCTAAGGACGCATGCCTTTTTAGCTCAAACTGTAACAGCTCATGCTTTTGTCTCTGGGGGACTTGGTTCACTCCTGGGTGTGGTGGACAAGATGGCAGCTATTGCATTAGCACGCAGTGTTTTTCCCCTCTCTTTGCAAAGCCAACCCAACGTTTAATCTCATGATTTTTAAGCCAGTCTGGTGATTTTCCAAGGCTTGACTCATAATGTTTAAACACCTTACCAGTATCCCTTTTTAAGGGAAAGTGGTAATGTGTAAAAAGCACCACTCCAGAATCAGTTCCACCCATTGCATTGGCTAAGGCTGCATTACAGGTATGTTAAAGCCAAAAATACATTTGTGTCACATACTATTAATCTAGGCCTTCTAGTCAGCCATAGTAATTATCCATTCCAGATTTGTTTCATGCAAGGTAAAATATGTCTAGTGGCTGAAATAAGAATATCCATAGCCCAGCTCCTCAAAGATATTTGGGTGCCTAACTCCCAATGGTGTTTGGAGCCTGAATACCTTTAAGGAGCTGGGCCCACATAATTAAATTAAACTGGGTCAGTTCCACTGGTACTTTCTAGCTGCTTGGGTCCACTCCAGTGACTCAAAGCAGCCATGAACTCAGCTACTTACCCAGCCAGTTTAAGCAGGGTTACTGATGCCTTGTGCTGCGTGAGCAGCTGGTGCGTACCAGTGAATCTGCCTCACTCTTTTCTCACAGAATTACTGTATCTTCAGAAAGAAGCTTAACATGGTTATTACTATATGGATTTGCTAATAGAATTTTCCCTTTTTGGGACACAATATTGATTCATTATTGCCATAGGCCCTTGCCAATATTTTAGCTCAGTGTTAGCCACTCCATAACAACCTGAGTTACTACAGCATGTGTAAAAATCACATGTATCGCTGCTCCAAACAGTTACTCTTCATGTTAGCTAGTGTATTAAGTATTTAATGAGACTGGGACACAAGGAGATGAATGGCTCATTCTATGTTATAAATCAATAGCTAGGGTACATGCTGTTAACATTTCACTGCTCTTAATTAAATAGAATATTTGGAGGATACGCTAGATTTAAATTAACTCAGTTGTAATTTAAGGTTACTGCTGTTAAAGCAAATTTTAATCTGAAAAATGAATGACTGTTTTTGAGGAAAATCACTGATAATATGGATCTGATTTTTTTTATTATAAATCATCTCCAATTTGTACAAGTAGTTACTAGCAGTGGGAGGTCTAACTACTTGATTGTGCCTGTGAATCAGACAATGAGAAACCCGAGGGCTGGCATTTATACCTGCCTCATTTCAGTGCCAGTGATGCCCAGCTGATCTTTGAATGTGGTCACAAACACCAGGGATAAAAGCACCTAAAGGACTAAGGAGCCTAAGTCCAATTGACTTTCAGGGGAACGTAGACCCCCAAAGCCCATATGCTGCAAGGTGTGTGGACACGTAACCCCCATTGATTTCCATCTGGGCCTTAAGACATTTATGAAAATGGGGCAAAATCACGTAAGCCCTTTTGAATGCAAAATCCTTCACCTAAAACAAACACACAAACAAAATACCCAACAAATAAGAGTGACCTATTTATGTACAAAACACGTTAATGTGGGCTTGGAAAATCTGTTATTCAAATAATGAATTATATCTACAGTATCTAATGTTCCTTAGAGTGAAATTTGTATAAGTGATAACTCTCCCTGTTCTCTGGAGGTCTCTTTCATGAGCTGTATGTTCAGAGATACCACCTTCATTTCCAGAAATTAAGGTGAGGAAGTTGCTTGCAGTTGTTTTGAGAACAGTGAAAAGGGAGTGTACTGACTCCCAAAAAGATGCTTACAAATGTACTCTGTTGTTTTGCAGATCATGTACCCTTTCTCCTGGCATATTCCCTAAGTACCCAGTGTTCTCCAGAAGACTTCATTACTGGAAATGGTAACGTGTTACTCCTTCAGCATCTTCTGGGCATTTCTGAATGTGCTTTCATCAAAGACAATACATGCGAGAATCACAAATCTGCATGGCAGGGCCCAGTGACTTTGTAGGAGGAAGAGGTGACTAAATACTTGTCTGTGAAACTTTCATTCCTTATTACCCTATCAGATGGGGATTGGCCCCTCTAGGGGAGATGGTCCCCACCTGTGACTAATTACCTGCCTCACTGGTAAGGCTGCGGGGCTGAGGGTCAGAAGAGCATCTGGTCCTTGAAAGGACCAGCAAGAACTGCAGATTAGTTGACTGCAGGAACAAGAGAAAGCAAGTCTGTCTGGCTCTCATAGGAGTCCAAGGTTCAGGACAAGGTGAGGGCACCGTCTCTGGGAACTGTAGCCCATGTTGGGCTGAGGATCTACTTTGTGCTGACATTTTTGACAACACTTCTGGTTAGCCAATACATTATGCCCTGAGGAAAGGGCCTGAAACCGACCCTGGGATGATATTGATGCTTTCTTGGCTAGTGGGAGCCCAGCAGCTTCCATGTGGTGGAGAACATGGGACAAGGATTGGGCCTTGGGTGTTGGGTGTTTGGTGGGGCCCCCACTCCTAGTAAATGGAAAGGATGGAGAACATTCTCTGCCTGCTGATGGCTGAACAGGAATAACAGCTCCCCTCCTGCACAGTCAACAAAAGAAGCAGAAGTCTCAAACACCAGCAGCAGCAGTAGTTCCTGAGAGTAATTTTCACAACTGTATTTTGCCCCAAATTCTCCCAGCCAGGTATGTACATTACATCATCCAGGAAGAAGAGTGATCCCCAGGGGAGGTCTTGTAGGTGCTGAAAGATGGGCTGGATCTCCGTTGAGCAGGCCCCCAAAGTGATTCTGTGCGAGATGGCCGCTCACAGATCCAAATGGAGGCTTATGGAGCACTGACTGCTTTGCATTTTAGTGTGGTCAGCACAGGGGCAGAGCGTTTGACCCAAGATAAGGAAAACGTGTGACTCCGGGAAGTAACAGACATAATAGTGCCGTGAAAAGGACTTTGCTTTGAAACTCCGGTGCGGTGTTATATTTTGATCTCGATACAATGAATTAACTGCAGCTTCTAGTTAATAAGAAAATTAGAAGAGAATAAGAACTCAAAACTGTCCTCAAAGATATTACAGCCCGATCAACTATAATGCAACAGGGACTGTGAGTTCAGAGCCTCGCTGATGAGACGCTGAGTCCTAATCATGGAAATCAGCCAGGAGATGAAAGTTCAGCTCATTTCAGCTGTTTCTTAGCAACACAGCCAACTATTAACAAATGCATGCCCAAGAAGAGAAATTTGGACTTCTGCTATTACTTTGTCTTAGCTTTACTTCCAGTGTGTTTGTAGTCAGACATGAAAGATGACTTTGATTGTTTCCATCTTCTCTTTCTGACAAGGTGAACTCCAACTCACCGAATGTTCCCAGCTAATCTTGGTTTTGCCTGCACATAGAATCATAGACTTTAAGGTCAGAAGGGACCATTATGATCATCTAGTCTGACCTCCTGCATAATGCTGGCTACAGAATCTCACCCACCCACTCCTGTATCAAACCTGTGTCTGAACCATTGAAGTCCTCAAATCATGGTTTAAAGACTTCAAGGTGCAGAGAATCTTCCAGCAAGTGCCCCCTGCCCCACGCTACATAGGAAGGTGAAAACCCCCCAAGGCCTCTGTTAATCTGCCCTCGAGGAAAATTCCTTCCTGACCCCAAATATGGCGATCAGCTAAACCCTGAGCATGTGGGCAAGACTCACCTGCCAGACACCCAGGAAATAATTCTCTGTAGTAACTCAGATCCCACCCCATCTAACATCCCATCACAAGCCATTGGGCATATTTACTGCTAATAGTCAAAGACCAATCTCATTATACCATCCCCTCCATAAGCTTATCAAGCTTAGTCTTGAAGCCAGATATGTCTTTTTCTCCCACTACTCCCCTTGGAGAAGATGCCTGCAAATAAGGAGATCTAGGTCAGTGAAATGTAAACAGAGAAATCTCAACCATTTACAATAACTCCGCCTAGCACCTTGCATAGCTAATTATTTATGCATTCTTCCTCCTGGTTATCTGCACAACACTTTGTTCATTGCCCACCCTGCCTATCATTTTCCATCAACTTGCCCTTTTAGTTCTTGAGCAGACAGTCTCCTGATTTAGGGGCTCTTCCAGAGCCCACTGAAGTCAGAGATACAATTATTATTGCTTGGCTCTGACCACTAGGTCTGGCTGCCCATGACCTGGCCCTGACAGTGGACCAGGACCACTTTGCGCTAGAGAGGTACAGACACAGAACAATGCTCAGGTCATTTATTTCCTCTGTTAAGAACATAGGAACAGCCAGACTGAGTCAGACCAAAGGTCCAGCTAGCCCAGTATCCCGTCTTCCGACTGTGGCCACTGCCAGGTGCTTCAGAGGGAATGAACAGAACAGGTGATCATCAAGTGATTTGTCCGAGGTCACCCATTCCCAGCTTCTGGCAAACAGAAGCTAGGGACACCATGCCTGCCCATCCTGGCTAAACGCCATTGCAGGATCTATCCTTTATGAACTTGTCTAGTTCTTTTTTTAAACTCTGTTATAGTATTGGCCTTCACAACATCCTCTGGCAAAGAGTTCCACAGGTTGACTGTGCATCGTGTGAAAAAAATACTTCCTTTTGTTTGTTTTAAACCTGTTGCCTATTAATTTCACTTGGTGACCCCTAGTTCTTGTGTTATGAGAAGGAGTAAATAACACTTCCTTTCTACTTTCTCCACACCAGTCATGATTTTATAGACCTCTATCATATCCCCCCTTAGTCATCTCTTTTCCAAGCTGAAAAGTCCCAGCCTTTTTAATTTCTCCTCAATGGAAGTTATTCCACACCCCTAATCATTTTTGTTGCCCTTTTCTGTACTTTTTCCAGTTCCAATATATCTTTTAGAGATGTGGTGACCAGATCTGCATGCAGTATTCAAGATATGGGTGTACCATGGATTTATATAGAGGCATTATGATCGGAGTGTTAGGGGTGCCTGCATTATCCTTGTCAGCTTTCTGTCTTTCTGTTGCAAAGCCCTTAGAGTCCCGTAATGGCTCTCTAGCAAACATGCTTTCCAGACTTAGGGTCAGATCCTGTTCTCCTGACGCATACAACTAGACTTCGATGAGACTTGCATAAGATGAGCAGTATTTTTCCCTTAATGGAAAGTATTAGGGTTCTATAGTGACCTTACAATGGAAGTGTTCTTCTCCGCCCCCGCTCCTTTCCTATACAGCTGCGCGCATCTGCCATGTGTCACCTAGTGGCTAGGGAACTGACGTAGAACGCAGGAGGTGTGGGTTAATTCCCCGCTCCGCTAGTGAGTTTCTGGGCAACCCTGGCCACATCAATTCCCTCACTATATCTCAGTTTCCCATCTGTAACACGGCGATGATACTGACCTTTCGTATAGCGCTTTGAGATCGAAAGATGAAACTGCTAGATGAGACCTAGGTACTATTATTGCTGTTGCTTCTAACTCTATCATAGCCACAACAGGCAATTAACAATCCTAAATAATTAAACAACACACCTGAAAAGCTCTTTTAAAAACTCTTGTGAAATAATAGCTGCATCCAAATGACTTAAAAATTCCTTTTGGACATTTCACCTCTTGAATACCATTAATCCATTTCTCTTTTTTGAATGGGTCGCCTGCATAGCTGGAGTTCGGAAGCAATATGGTGATGTAACTCAACCAGTTTCAGTTTTGCTCCTAACCTTATCTTAGCAAGGCATGTGTCACAGAGTCCTGTGTTGATACATGCAGTAGAATTTGATTCAGTGTAGTGTATGGCCTGCTAATAGTGTCCTATACAGTTTACTTTAGTGGTGTCAGAAAGCCGCTTTTCATACATCAGGAAACATCTCACTTTTGTCAGCTACCTGAAAGGGTCCCACTCACTGAACCCAGTTATCTTTCAATGATTTGGGCAAATAATTGTTTCCATATAGTTGTGGATTTTCCTGTTACTCTGAATAAGAAGCCCTGATCTAATGCATGTTCTGGTTTGCTTTCCACATGGCAAGCAGCACAAATACACACAGGTTTCCTTTTTTTCATTAGAAACGTTGTGCGCAGATCATGCACATCCTACAATGGCCCAGGTAGCACCAGGAATTTAAACACCTGTGTCGACATAACAGCAGAGAGAGAAAATAATGCATAGAAAGTTAACAGGAATCAGGGCTAATAAGAGGAAGTTTCTGGGAAGACAATGAAACTTACAGGCCAGCAAGTGGAAGGGAGTGAAATCTTCTTAACAAATTGTTAGTTTAAAAAATCATCCAATCGCACTATTGAGAGGGTATACAGAGACTTAGGCATGGGAAGCTTTGGGTCTGCAGTGCTTTCATAGGCTGAATACTACTGAAGTTAATGGGTGTTTTGTGTGAGTAAGTACTGGCAGACTTCAAAGGTGAATCAAAAGGTTTTTCTAAGTTCCTGTTTCCTAGAAATGAGCGAGCTGCGTTTTTCATGTGTTTCTAGAGCCCTTTGCTCTTGTCAAATGCAAGCCCCTGAAATCAAAGTTTTTTTCACAACTAGTACGTTGTACTGCTTTAACTGTAGCGGTATATCGGTATGGTTAAACTGTACAACCTCCCTTACTGTCCCCCTTAGCCCCCCTAAAGGAATGCAGATGCTTTATACCGGCAATAGCTCTGCCTGTACAGGAAGAGACATAACGATACCGGTATCAGGCACTGTTATGCTGAGATAACTGCATCCACACTTGGTTGTACTGGTATAATTGCATCAATTAAAAAATCACAGTCAGGCCTGGTTGACCCTTCAAAGTCGTACCATTCTATGTACTGGCAGGTAAGCAAAGGGAAATCAACTTTTAAAAAAATATTTATTTTATGTTGTGTAGCTTTGTTATTTTAGAGACCTGCATGGGTCGCATTTAAATGAAGAAAGGGAGCATGAGATCTGTTACTTTAAAAGTTGTCTGGCTGTATTCCTCAGAGTCTGTCTGAATAATGGAGCTCAGCCTTGACGGAGGCAAGGAGACAACAGCCATTGAATACAGCTGAAAGATCAGAACAAAAGACAGGAAACAGATCCTAACACACATACAAGTACAGTGTGAGGCTGAGGGGTGGCGATGGGGGGAGGGGAGGACTGCAAAGAGCTGTACCTAGGAAAGGAGACAATAGCACATATTCTCTTCATTAATCCAGGCAAAGCTTTGCTCCTATTTCTGCCATCCTTGTCTCTCCCCCTCACTTGTGTTCTATGACCCCATTGTGCCAAGGCCCCATTTAGACTATAATGGAGCCTTGGCACAATGATCCTGATTGGGGCCTCTGTGCACGAGTGGAATAAATGCTACTGCAGCTAACTGGTAATGTTAGAATACAGAAGACCTCCACAGAGACCATATGTTCTTGGCTTTGTGGTGAAAAGTAAAACAAATGGGATGGAAAAAAGAATACCCACCCAGCTCGAAATTCCTGCGTGTCGGCCTTAACTGTAGTCCTCAGTGCACCTCTACGGTGTATCTAGACGTTAAAGGCCAGTGCTGGTTTGCTGTGAGTAACCTATGATCTGTAGGAGATTGGTGAGAAGATTCCAACCCTCCTGATCATTTTACATTTTCGAGGCTATATCTGCAAGGAAGAGGAATTTAAATACCAAAAGGGGCTGAGATTCTTCTGGCTTTGCAATTCAGCAAAGGCCAAGTCTACATACATACCTACTCTAGGCAGGGAACACTTGCATAATTCACTTGTGATGTCACAGTGTTTTCATCACCTGGAAATCCCTCAGGGCTCTGAGCTCAGGTGTGATACCTGCCTCACTTTCACTTTCCCTTTCCAAACACCTTGCTGCTCTTTGCTGGGTGACAGCACAGCTGGGTTTTCTGCCCTAGTCTAAAGCAAAATGAACTTTCATGTTATTTTTCTGAACCAGAAAATGCCTTTGGGTATAAAAGCAAGAGCCATGGAGAAGAAAAACCACATTCAGAGCCAAGAGAGAGGCAAAGCAGCCCTGAGACACAAGAGGCAACTAAAGCAACATCCCAGCAAATACACGCCAAGGTAAGGGTGACTAGTCTGGAGCCTCCCCTTGCTACACGATTTCTCTTTACTGAGTGATTATATTGTGCTCTATGGTAGACAGCAAGGAATGAATGTTGTACAAGCAAAGTGTGTTACACCTGTAATGTATTATTAATGGCTGAATATTTAAACAAAAAAACCCCTCTGATTCATGAATATTCATGAATATTTTCCTGGAGAAAATCAGAGTTCAAGTTGCTATGATCTGTATGGTGTTTTAGTTTTATATCTGGAGAATTGTTGGGTACTTGCAAAAAGTGTTTGCCTACCCCCAAAACTTTTACAAATGATATTTCATACAAAACTGTGCATGGATTAAAAATAGTTCAGTCATCAAATTATGAAGAGGAAACAATGCCATGTGACTTAGGAGACCAGCAACAAAATATACGACTATCAAATTGCAAACAGACACAAAACAGTCAGTAGCCTGAAAATTCTTTGTCAGAATTATTTGGCAAGTGCATAACATTGGGATTAGTTCACACTTTGCTGTACTAAAAGAAGCAGGATAAATCTGTAACAAATGCTGTAGGATGATGTACCCTGCCGCACCTACTAGCTACTTTATTGTTTGACGACACAGTGTGCAAGTATTTACAACAGCTGAAGTCTGAAGGGTAGTCTGAAAAGAACAGATAATTCTGATGAATGTCAATAAGTTAGTATAAGAAAAAGAAGAAAACATCACTTTCATCAGCTCTTTCATTTCACAGCCAATCAGATGAACTGGTTGGCTTGAGGAAAGCTTGAGAAATGGTAAAAGATGGTTAATCACCTTCGTAACTGTAGTTCTTCGAGATGTGTTGCTCATATCCATTCCAATTGGGTGTGTGCGCGCCGCGTGCACGTTCATCAGAAGATTTTTAACCTAGCAACACTCGGTGGGTCGGCTGGGTCGCCCCCTAGAGTGGCGCCACCATGGCGCCAAATATATACCCCTGCCGACCCAACAGCCCTTCAGTTCCTTCTTGCCGGCTACTCCGACAGAGGGGAAGGAGGGCGGATTTGGAATGGATATGAGCAACACATCTCGAAGAACAACAGTTACAAAGGTGAGTAACTGTCTTTTCTTCTTCGAGTGCTTGCTCATATCGATTCCAATTAGGTGATTCCCAAGCCTTACCTAGGCAGTGGGGTCGGAGTGAGATGTTGCAGAATGCAAAACTGCTGAGCCAAAGGCTGCATCATCTCTGGACTGTTGAACCAATGCGTAATGTGAGGCAAAGGTGTGGACTGAGGACCAGGTGGCTGCACAACATATCTCCTGGATGGGTACATGAGTCAGGAAGGCAGCAGATGAAGCCTGAGCCCTGGTAGAATGTGCGGTGAGGTGGCTCAATGGAACATGAGCCAAGTCATAGCAGGTACGGATGCACAACGTCACCCAAGATGAAATCCTCTGGGAGGAGACAGCTAGGCCCTTCATTCGGTCTGCTACCGCGACGAAGAGTTGGGGCATTTTACGAAAGGGCTTTGTCCACTCGATATAAAATGTGAGCGCTCTACGGACGTCCAGGGAGTGCAATTGTTGCTCCCATCATGATGAGTGTGGCTTTGGGAAGAAGACCGGAAGGAAGATATCCTGGTTGATATGAAAGGCCGATACCACTTTAGGGAGGAAGGCTGGATGTGGTTGCAACTGCACCTTGTCCTTGTGAAACAGTATATGGTGGGTCCACTATGAGAGCCCGAAGCTCGGAGACTCGTCTGGCCGATGTAATGGCTACGAGGAAAGCTGTCTTCCAGGACAGGTATAGCAGTGAGCAGGTTGCTAGCGGCTCGAATGGGGCAGTCATAAGTCTGCTTAGAACCAGGTTGAGGTCCCAGGTTGGGGCGGGACGGCGAACTTGGGGGTATAAGCACTCCAAGCCATTGAGGAACCTAAAAACCACAGGGTGCGAGAACACAGAGCGGCCACTCTCCCCTGGGTGGAAGGTAGAGATGGCCGCCAAGTGCACCCTCAATGAAGATACCGCTAGGCCCTGCTGTTTGAGAGACCAGAGGTAGTTCAAGATGGTAGGGATCGAGACCTCGGTGGGAGTAACACTAAGCTTTTCGCACCATCAAGAGAAACGCTTCCACTTGGCCAGATATGTTAATCGAGTGGAAGGTTTCCTACTACCCAGGAGTACTTGCTGTACCGAGGCAGAGCAACGTAACTCAGACTGGCTTAACCACGCAGCAGCCAAGCTGTGAGGTGAAGGGACTGCAGATCTCGGTGATGAAGTCTGCCGTGGTCCTGAGTTATGAGGTCTGGGCGAAGAGGCAGGAGAATTGGGTTGGCTATCGACAGGTCGAGCAACATGGTGTACCAGTGCTGCCTGGGCCACGCTGGAGCGATCATGATCAAGTGGGCTCTGACCCTGCGGAGCTTTAGAAGGACCCTGTGAACCAGCGGGTAGGGTGGAAAGGCGTAAAGCAGTTGGCTCGTCCACAGCATCAGAAAAGCGTCCGAGATCGAGCCCGGGGAGAGGCCTTGGAAGGAGCGGAACGTCTGGCATTTCCTGTTCTTGCGGGAAGCAAAGAGGTCTATGCCGGGAAAGCCCAACTTCTGGAAAACAGAATGGATAACATCCGGACGAATCGACCACTCGTGAGACAGGAAAGATTTGCTGAGGTGATCCACCAGAGTGTTCCGAACTCCTGGGAGAAAGGACGCTACCAGGTCTATTGAGTGGGCTATGCAGAAGTCCCAGAGCAGGATGGCTTCCTGACAAAGGGGGGAGGACCGTGCCCCTCCCTGTTTGTTTATGTAATACATGGCCGTTGTGTTGTCTGTGAATACTGAGACACAACAGCCTTGTAAATGCTGTTGGAACGCCTGGCACGCAAGGCGGACTGCTCTCAGCTCTCGGACATTGATGTGCAAGGCCAGCTCCTGAGCTGACCAAAGGCCTTGAGTGCAAAGATGACCGAGGTGAGCACCCCAGCCGAGAGATGACGTGTCCGTCGTCAGGGACATAGAAGGCTGAGGCGGATGGAACGGCATCCCTGCACACACCAGGGATGGCGTCAACCACCAGTCGAGGGAGCCTAGAATGCTCGGGGAGATCGTGACGATCATGTCTATGCTGTCTCTGCCCGGGTGGTATACCGAGGTGAGCCAAGATTGGAGGGGACGGAGGCGCAGCCTGGCATGTTTGGTCACGAACGTGCAGGCAGCCATGTGACCCAGGAGACCGAGACTAGTGCGAGCCGAAGTTGTTGGGAAGTTCTGCAGGCCTTGGATAATTGTTACCATCGCGTGAAACTGAGGCTGTGGTAAGCAGGCTCTGGCGAGATTGGAGTCCAGGATGGCCCCAGTGAAGTCTATTCTCTGTGTGGGAATCAGAGTGGATTTCTCCATATTGATCATCAGGCCTAGACGCATGAATAGGTCTTTGACGATTCCGACGTGATGGGTGTTCTGTGTCTCGGAGGTCCCTCGAGTTAGCCAATCGTCGAGATACGGAAAAACGTGTATCCGACGGTGGTGGAGGGAGGCGGCGACTACAGCCATGCATTTTGTGAATACTCTTGGGGCTGTAGAAAGGCCAAACGGAAGGACCGTAAACTGGAAATGTTGACGGTTGGCCACAAACCGTTAAGTACCGTCTGTGTGGAGGATAAATGGCGATGTGAAAATACACGTCCTTCAGATCGAGGGCGGCATACCAGTCTCCAGGATCCAAGGATGGGATGATGTTCCCCAGGGATACCATGCGGAACTTCAACTTTACCATGAACTTGTTGAGTTCTCGCAGGTCTAGGATAGGTCTGAGGATTAGGAAGTAGCGGGAGTAGAACCCCTTGCCCCTTTCATCCTTTGGTACCTCCTCCATAGCTCCCATGGCAAGGAGCGTCCGTATCTCTTGCAAGAGGAATTGCTCATGAGAGGGGTCCCTGAAGAGGGACGAGGAGGGGAGGTAGGGGGGGGCGAAATAAACTGGAGGTGGTACCCTAGTTCCATCGTGCGTAAGACCCAACGATCCAAGGTTAGTTGGGACCACTCAGGGAGGAAAAAGGAGAGGCGGTTGTAAAAGTGGGGGAAAGGATCCTGGGAAGTAGCTGGTACGCTGTCCTCGGGTGTGCCTTCAAAAGTTTGGCTTTGGGCCCGCTGGTGGTTTGGAGGGACCCTGATTTTGGCCCCCTTGGGGTCCTGATTGCCGTCTACGACCGCCTCGGCCATGCCTTCTGCCAAAGTCCTGTCTCTGTCTAGGCGGAGGGTAAGGGTGGTGAGGCTGGGGATGGAAAGGCCTGCGCTGAGTTACCACCATGTGCATGCTGAGAGAGCGCATAATGACCCTGTTGTCCTTTAGGCTTTGCAGCCTAGGGTCAGTCTTTTCAGAAAACAGGCCTCGACCGTTGAAGGGCAAGTCCTGTATGGTGTGCTGTAGTTCCGGCGGGAGGCCTGACACCTGAAGCCATGAAATACGTCTCATGGCAACTCCTGAGGCCAGAGTCCTGGCTGCAGAGTCGTCTGCATCCAGCGAGGCCTGGAGGGAAGTTCTCGCCACTTTCTTCCCCTCCTCCAAGAGGGCAGAAAACTCTTGACGAGAGTCTTGAGGGACTAACTCTGTGAACTTGCCCACCGCCGCCCAGGTGTTATAGCTGTAGCGGCTAAGCAGGGCTTGCTGGTTCGCCACCCGGAGTTGGAGGGCCCCTGCCGAGTATACCCTACGGCCCGGTAAGTCCATGCGCCTAGCCTCCTTCGATTTTGGAGCCAGAGCTTGCTGGCCATGGCGTTCCCTCTCATTGACAGACTGTACGACGAGGGAGCAGGGAGGAGGATGCATTTACAGGTACTTGTACCCCTTAGAGGGCACCATGTACTTGTGCTCAACTCCCCTGGCAGTGGGCGGAATAGAGGCTGGAGACTGCCAGATGGTATCAGCATTGGCCTGGATCATACGGATAAATGGTAAGGCCACTCTTGTGGGGGCGTCAGCCGACAGAATATCCACCACCGGGTCCTCTATCTCCAGGACCTCCTCCACCTGGAGATTCATATTGAGTGCCACACCTCTCAGGAGGTCCAGATGGGCCCTCAGGTCAATTGGAGGAGGGCCCGAGGAGGATGTCCCCGCCACCGCCTCATCTGGAGAAGAGGAAGAGGAAAGGCCAGGGACAAGCGGGTCCTGCGTGGACTCTTGCTCTTGGACGACCTCCTGCTCCACTGGGGTCTGGGGGTCTGGTGGCTGAATGGGAGCTTCCTCCGTACTGGTAGGAGGGGGGCGGCTGATAGTCACCTCCGGCACCCGGTGCTCTGATGGAACAGAGCGAGATGGGACTGGAGGTACACCTTGGGTCTGGTGATACGCCCAAGGCGTCCAGAATGACCACTGATGGGGGGCCTTGATCTTGGGCCTGGGTATCCTGGAAGACTCTGTTGGGCACATCGGAGTCACGGTCCTGTGCATAGGTACTGTCCGCATGAGACGACACCGATGTATGTCGAGATGGCCAAGGAGGGGCTGAAAAGCCCTGGGAAGAGTCTCCTTCTCTGATTGATCTTGCTCTGTGTGGCACCGGGGATCGGTACCGGGAGCTATACCGGTACCGGGAACGAGATCAGGACCTGCGACCGGAGCGGTGCCGGGA
Organism: Mauremys reevesii; assembly: GCF_016161935.1. NCBI lineage: Eukaryota > Metazoa > Chordata > Testudines > Geoemydidae > Mauremys > Mauremys reevesii. The sequence goes on along the minus strand of NC_052633.1, from coordinate 10,732,455 downwards.
GGTCGACCGGGATCTCGAAGCTCGACGTCTGGAGCAGCTGCGAGAGTCACGGTGCCTGGAGCGGTGCCGGGAGCTCGATTTGTGCCGAGCAGGGGAGCGGCGTTGGGACCGGGATCGGTGACGGGACCGAGAACGCCGGTGGGACCGCGATCGTGAACGGTGCCGCTCTGCGGTGCCAACAGAGGGTGGTCTCATCAGGGCAGGCTTGCCTATAGATTGTATGACCCGCACTGGCGGTGCCAGGGGTTGAGGCAGCGCAGACTCTGTCATCGCGATGAGCTCCCTTGCCGTGGAAAATGTCTCCGGCGTGGAGGGAATAGTGAGCTCAACCACGGCTCACACCGGGGAGCTTTCAGCCACCGGACTCGACAGCCCTTGCGGGACCGGAATCGACGGTGCCGACGTTGTCGGTGCCGCAGCAGGTGTCGTTGCCGGGCGGTCTGACTTAGTCGGGTGCTCTGGCTGCGGTGCAGGTGGCACGGAAGCAGCAGGCGTCTTATGCCTCTTCACCCGCAGGGAGAGAGAATGGTGCCGAACAGACATCGGTGCCGGCGACGGTTGGTGCCGAGAGGCCTTCGCAGTACCAGTGCGATCCGGTGCCGAAGAAGCGCTTCTGCGGACTGTCCAGCACTCGGTGCCGAGGGCGGAGGAGTAAGAGCTGCTTCCATCAGGAGCTGTTTGAGACAGGGCGGCCCAGAGCGGGGGGCAAGTGGGGCAATTTACCCCAGGCTCTGGGCCCAGCAGGGGCCCCCACGAGAGTTTTTCGGAGCCCCTGAAGCAGGGTCCTTCACTCACTCCGGGGGCCCTGGAAAACTCTCGCGGGGCCCTGGCCCCCGGAGCTTCTTCGCTCCCGGTCTTCGCTGGCGGGGGTTCCTTCCTCTCAAGGATAGAAGGACCCCCCCGCCGCCGAATTACAGCCGAAGCGGGACCCGCCGCCAGAGTGCAGCCGGGTCTTCGGCAGTAATTCGGCGGCGGGGGGATCCTTCCGTTCCGGGACCCGCCGACGAAGTGCTCCGAAGACCCGCGGTGGGGGCTGCACTTCGGCGGCGGGTCCCGCTTCAGCGGTTATTCGGCAGAGGGAGGTCCCCGCCGTGGATCTTTGGGGCACTTTGGCAGCGGGTCCCGGAATGGAAGGACCCCCTGCCGCCGACTTACTGCCGAAGCGGGGCCCCCCGCCGCCGAAGACCCCGGGCCCCCGGAATCCTCTGGGCGACCCTGGTTTGAGATGAAAGTCCCGCTCCTTTTTTGTCCTCGGCTTAAAGGCCTTGCAGATCCGGCACTTATCGGCGAGGTGGGATTCCCCGAGGCACTTAAGACAGGAGTCGTGGAGATCTCCTGTTGGCATCGGCTTGTGACAGGCCGAGCATAGTTTGAAACCCAGTGAATAGGGCATGGGCCCCGGCACCGGGTTTGGGAAAGGGGCTAATCCCCGAACCCCTCTTAACTATATACACTAACTATGTTATAGAACAAATAAATTAACTACCACTATAGACATTTCAACTATATACACAAAAATAACAAGAGAACTACGAGTAGCTAGGGAAGTGGAGATCAGCTCCACTGTTCCAATGACTGACACGGGCAGTAAGAAGGAACTGAAGGACCATTGGGTCGGCAGGGGTATATATTCGGCGCCACTCTAGGGGGCAACCCAGCCGACCCACCGAGTGTTGCTAGGGTAAAAATCTTCCAACAAACGTGCACGCGGCACATGCACACCTAATTGGAATCGATATGAGCAAGCACTCGAAGAAGAACAATTGTTTTACTTCCCAGTCCCCTATAGGAAGCCACAGATCAGAACTGGGCATTTCACTGATTCTGTGTCACCAGCTGCCTCCTGCAGTAGATTTAACAATGTTTTAGGAAACAGTAAAAGGAAAATTTAGAGCTAGGTTTGTCTCCAGTGCAGGCCTCGCTTGTGAGACACCGTTTAACTCGCCGGTTGGTAAGCCTTGCAGCCTAGCATGGCAGTGATGTATCTCTCCTGTTCTGTCTCCCGTAGGGAAAATGGTGAACGTAAGCTACAAAGTTCTCTTTGCTCTGGCCATCTGGACGATGACTACAGAGGCCTTTCCCAAAGGCGCTGAGATGACAAAATGCCACCTCGCAAAATACAAGTCCCTGCCACCTCGGGAACTGGAGGCCTTCAAGAAAGCCAAGGACAAATTTGTAAGTGTGAAGAACACACACTGGGCAATAAGAGCACTGTGAGCCCTAGGCTGTCATCTGAACAGCGGCCCTCTCTGCGTGTCCCTCTGGACTCAGGGAAGAAGCTCAAAACCAACTACCAAGAAGGGTTTGGTTTTACTTTTCTGCCGTGTCGAGCACCCTGATGGCAAGCACCACGGCTCTAGCACAGCGCCTGCTGAACCCAGGTCCTCTCCTCACTGGAGGAGAATGACAAAGCACAGTTTAAACTTGGTCATGCATATCCCTGTCCTATCCCTTGTGGATACCAGCCCTTGGGGTACAAGGGAGACATCTGATGTCAGCATCTCGTCTCCCTACATCCCCACTGGGATTGCATGGACAGAACTGAGGGACGAACTAGTACAGGTTTGCTCCTGCTCCTACATAAATATGGGTGTCTGTTCTTTCCTTCTGCCTCCAGGAGGACATGATGCTGTTGTCAGACCGAAAATGCAGCACCAGGATTTTCCACCGGAACTGGGACGTCAAAGAGCTGTCGGTACGAAAAATCTCAGCCATGGGGTACAAGAAGGTCACATTCCAGCACAGGGGTTCTTAAACTGGGGGCTGGGACCCCTGAGGGGGTCGCAAGGTTATTACATGGAGGGTCGTGAGCTGTCAGTCTCCATCCCAAATCCTGATTTGCAGCCAGCATTTATAATGGTGTTAAATATATTTTAAAGGGTTTTTAATGTATAAGGGGGGTCGCACGCAGAGGCTTGCTATGTGAAAGGGGTCACCAGTAGAAAAGTTTGAGAACCACTGTTCTAGCAGATGGTTCTTTCCTAACATGTGTCCCTTTCTCGCTGAATCTGATCTCACTTAGTGCTTGTGCTAATCTGACACATGGCACTTTGACCATTGATTTTGTAGTCACTGATTTAGTCAGGAGCATGTCAGACCTGACTGTGGCTCTTTCTCAGTGTAAATAAGGGTCACCCCTCACCTTCAGTTCAGGTGCCTTCTCACTGGCTATAAACTGGTGTCAAGAAAGATGTGTGGAGATGAAGCTGTTTCCAGTCAGGAGTGATTTTAATATTTCATTATTGACAAATCAAGAAAGCCTTGAGTAGCTTTAGAAAATCTCCTGTTTCAATCTAGTCTACCCGCCCCAACGCATGGGAATTTCTAGTCCTGTATCTGCACAGCTGTGCATCTTTCTCCCACAGACACTCTCTTACCTACAAGTTTCTCTCCCCAGGTGCACGATAGAGTCATCCTGGTAGAGAAGGAGCTAGACTTTGCCACTAACGTGCTGGAGAACGTTGAGGACCCCAGTCTGTCCAAGCTGCTCTCAAGGCCGCTAGAAATCCTGACGCAGATCAGAGGGGACCTGAGGGACTGCGTGAGTATTCAGTGCCAGATTTCTCTTTCCGTGCCAGATGTGAATCTCTTCGAGGAGAACCCTTAGGAATTTCCCAACTGGAGCTGCTTGTCCTTGTACCAGCAAATACTCGCATGTGGCTCTTGCTTTGGGCCCATCCGTATATAGGACATGGAAAGCAGAAGCAGTTGATATGCTATGCACAAGGGTAGCTGCCTAGACTATGTCAGGTCAAGAACTGCTCTGCGCCTGGAGAGAAAGGGCTTTGGTCCACTGTCGGCTGAAATCTCTGTGCACCAACCCATCTGTATCAACTTTGTTTTCAGACCAGACAAACTCATTCTCATCGACACTCCAGGAGGCTGAACAATTGGCTCCAAAATTTCCATGAGAGCAAAGAGACGGTGAGTAGTCATTGGAGACAATGAGGAAAGTGAACTGCCATTCAAATTAGAGATGGAACAAGCCTACTAGGTTCTAATCCAGAGGCCAGAGCGGGATTACTGCAATGTATTCTGTGGTGCCTTGTTGAGTCTGTTTCAATAATCCAGGACTGTAGTTGTGCACAAATCTAGTAGATCTCAATTAAAAAAACCTCTTGTGTCTGTTGCTAGACTGACTGTTTCTTCCCAGCACAGCCTGTAAGAAGATTATACCACCAGAGATTTTGACCCTTTGCAATAAATCAGGCTTTTTAGGAAATGTGGGATGAGGGGTGGAGCAGGGAGATTTTTATTGTTATTATCTCTTAGTTTTTATTTGTAAATAATGCAATAAAATGAGCTTGTTGATCTATTCGGATCCACTGTGCAATGATGTCACAGACTACAGCAACAGCTAATGTATGGTTTGAATTATGCTGCATTTCATGATAGCACATTCAACTGCAGTTTGCGTGTGCATCAGCTTGGATTACAGAAATCCACATTCACATTGCTGTGTTTCCAGCACTCACCCTCTTTCCACATCTTCTGTGCTTCTTATAGATATGCACTTGCCTCCTAATTATGCAATATACCCATGGTGGCTTTAATTTAGCCCCATTCACACTTCCTGTTGTAAATATTCTCTCATTTCCCAGGAAACACCTGGCTGCCTGGAAGCATCTGTGATCCTCAATCTCTTCCGGCTGCTGAACGAAGACTTGAGATGCGCAGCCTACATGGAGCTCTGTGTGTAGCCATCTGGTCTCTGCAGTGCCCGTGTCCACATCTGCTCTAGAGACTGGGGAGTCCTTAGCCTGAGAGCACTGCAACATATTGGGAGAAGACGTGTGTGAACCAGGAACATTCATCTTCTCCCTCTGGCTTCTGATCATAGATCCCCAAGCAAACTGATTCCATCCTTTTATACCAAAGAATTATGCAACAGTTGGCCTCCAGGTTACTCCAATTTCCAGCTGGTGCAGCACTCTAGACTCCTTAGACTTCACTAGGATTTGGTCCTCTGGGGATATTATTTATTGAATGTAATTGTATTGTCACTATATGGAAGCATTTTAGTCAGGGTAACATGTCCCAAAATATTGGAAACATTTAATAAGCTTTAATTTTTTTAAAAAACAACACTTCAGTTCTAGGATTTACACACTAGTCATGGCTTCGGGTCTCTTAGAAACAACCTCAGGAAATGAACTAATATTGAAGTTTGGAAGTTCTTACTGTACAGATCCTCGACAGATGTATTTATACAGAGTATATTTTTACCTTGCTGCTTCTTTACGTATTATTACCCAGCTAAGAAGAGTAATTGGTTTGTATAACTTCCCGACATGAGCCAAAGTGTTATTTATTATGGATCAGCTATTTATTTTTATGTATTTATCTGTTACTAAGATTGTGCCTTTTTATCTATAATTGTGAACAAATAAAATTGTTTCCCCAGGCCTTGGCATTCCTGTCTTTTAGTCTGTAAACAGAAAATTGGGTAATAAAACCCAGCTCCAATATGGTGCTGTGCAGCAGTAGATCCCAAAGTGCTTTACAAAGGAAGTCATTCTCATTATTCCTGATTTCACAGATGAGGAACTAAGGCACAGAGAGGCAAAGTTCTTGTCCAAGATCACTCAGCAGGCCAGTGGCAGAGCCAAGAATCCTGAGAGCTGGTCTTACACTCTAACCACTAGGCCACACTGCCTCCCTCTTGCATTGCAAAGCTGCTTGTTTTTGAATCACCCTCACTGCACTTCCAAACACGCAACTAAAAGTGAAAAGAGAGATGTGACTCTTGTCTTTCTCCTTCCTTTTTGCATTACCATTAGAGCTAGACCAGGGGTAGGCAACCTATGGCATGCAGGGCCGGCTTTAGGCCAATTCCACCAATTCCCCCAAATTGGGCCCCACGCCTAAGAGGGCCCCGGACCCAGTGAGAATCCCTTCCCTGGCTAGAGGTGCCTTTTTAATTTTTATTCACCTGGCGGTGCTCCGGGTCTTCAGCGACACTTCGGCAGTGGGTCCTTCGCTTGCTCTGGATCTTCAGCGGCACTTCGGCAGCGGGTTCTTCAGTGCCACCGAAGACCTGGAGCGAGTGAAGGACCCGCCACCAAAGTGCCGCCGAAGACTCGGAGCACCGCCCAGTGAGCACAAGCCGCACGTGTTTTTTACATGTTTTTTTTTATATATATATAGTCATCCCTGCCGGGGCCCCGTCTAAACTGTTCGAATTGGGCCCCGCACTTCCTAAAGCCGGCCCTGATGGCATGCGTGCCAAAGGCGGCACGCAAGCTGATTTTCAGTAGCACTCACACTGTCTGGGTCCTGGCTACCGGTCCAAGGGGCTCTGCATTTTAATTTAATTTTAAAAGAAGCTTCTTAAACATTTTAAAAACCTTATTTATTTTACATACAACAATAGTTTAGTTATATATTATAGACTTCTAGAAAGAGACCTTCTAAAAATGTTAAAATGTATTACTGGCACGCAAAACCTAAATCGGAGTGAATAAATGAAGACTCGGCACACCACTTCTGAAAGATTGCCGACCCCTGAGCTAGACAAATGTTCCTTGGGGAATCCAGACTCAGTTCCTGTGGCTGTCGATTCCATAAGAAGCTGGAATCTCAGACCAAGCTCGCAGGTTGCACACCATTTCAGAGCAACCCTGAGAGGACTTCTGCACTCGTGGCAAATTCCAAGCAAAAACTAAGCTCCTACTTTGTGGCTTGCAAAGTTCACATGTGACAAGATTGCAAAACAGACAGGTTCCCACTGAACTGACAGGGAGGAGGGATAGCTCAGTGGTTTGAGCATTAGCCTGCTAAACCCAGGGTTGTGAGTTTAATCTTTGAGGAGGCCGCTGAGGGATCTGGGGCAAAAATTGGTCCTGCTAGTGAAGGCAGGGGGCTGGACTCAATGACCTTTCAAGGTCCCTTCCAGTTCTAGGAGATGGTATATCTCCAATAAAAATAAATAATACTCCTGGAGCTGAGTGTCGATTGCTTTCCCCACAACAGCTGCTTTAACTACACACTGATCAGAGACTTTTAACATACCAACCGGGAGGACTTTCACATTTTTTCCTGAGTGCAAGAGTCATTCAGCCTCGCTCTAATCTCCACTCTTTGCCTTAGAGGATGGAGGCCGGATGTCTCCGTTGGATGGTAGTGTTGGCACTGCCACTCTGGTGTACTGTGCTTGACCTGACCACAAAGGCATGGCTTCACTTGCTACTGGCTGGTTTTTGGATGGAACAGGCAGTATTATATTATTCAGTCACAAAGTGCTGTGTGGAAAATACCTTATTTAAAGCTTACTGAGCCATACCTGGTAGAGTATTAAAGAATCTTATGATGAACATATCTGGTATATATAAGCAAGGTCTGTGACCAGGCCATTGCTGGTACAGGAGAACATGACTTGTTGTCAGGAGTAAACTAAGAACAGAAACAGAAGGAAAACAGCACCAAAGGTTGCAGACAGAAGGAACAGAGCAAGAAAGGTTGCAGGATCTCATCAACATGCCATTCTTCAATGTCCCAGAGAATGTCCACTTTGACAAACCTTTTACAATGGACAGGCTGGAAACAATATTTTGCAAGATTTCACATTGCTAACAAGGTCCACAAAGAAATGAGATATGCAGGTATATTTTTTCAATTATGCTGTGGAGACGCAGGCAAGGCATATCTCTAAATCCTTTGATTTTTACTCAAGACAGTCACAAACATGACTATGCAAGTGTTCTGGCTATGGTTCATGCATTTGTTATACATCAGAGATAAGTGGTTTATGAAAACTTGAGAATTCAAGAGCCATGGGAAAATGTTGAATGTTTCATAAGAATTCTGCATACTCTGGCTGAAAACTGTGATCGTGGTAATGCAAAACATGAAATATCAGACATTCTAGTTATTGCATTAACAGATTAAAAACCTTTCATAGGAGCTACCACTGAAAGATTTAATCTTAGCCACAGCTATTCAAATAACAAAGCCCATTGGAGCTGGTGAGACAGCAAAAGCAACAGCAACTCACCGAACTTGAAAAGCAAAGAAACTAGCTTAGAAGCTGTTAACCGATGCAGCATGAGAATTAAAAGTCATTATCAGAGAGCTCCATGACTAAGAGGGATAGATTCAGCCTATATCAACAAGGTGTGGAAAAAGTCATAGTCCAAGAAATGATGCATGTCCAGCCAGAGACACATGGTATACTAAATGCACAAAATAAGGACATTTTTCACCTGTTTGCTGCATCAAAGCAGTCAGGGAGTTGATCATATTACAGACAATTAAGACTGGGAGCTATCACATGGCATGATATACAGCCTGTCTGGTGAGTGAAACTGAATATTTATGGCAAGACTGTTGACTTTCTAATTAACTCAGGAACTGACATCACAATCATGTCAGTTAATTAAAAGAATCCACGGAAGTAAGACGCTCACCAGGCATGACATGTATAGTCTGAGTGCAAGTCAGACTGGGTTAGAGGTTTCTGAGGTAGATGCAGCCAGAAACAGTCAGAGATGTGACTGGTATGAGAGGACAACAGAAGAGGCTCTAAGGTTGAAGAAAGAAGTATTCTGCAGAGTCTTTGTCAACCAGCTTCTCTATCCAACAGGCCCGTGCACTCACAGCCCAAATGCAACGATTCCTTACTAGGCCTAGAAGAAATGAAAGGAGACGAGTTTCCTTCACTACAGTGGTTTGAACAGTTACAAGAAAAGATACATGTGCTGGTTCCTAACTCTGCAACTTCGGCCACTCCTCATGCTGAATACAAGTGCATCCTTGCCCTGGGGGTGACTCGGACCGAGACCTTGGCCTGCCCTTGGTAAGCCATCCCTTTGTGGAGGGAAATTAAGTATTGGCTTGTAGGTCCCACTGGCCACAGTTCAGGCTTGTTGCTGGTGATTTAACTGGGAGTCTCTGTGAATTGTCTTCCTGTTGGCCACCTGTCAGAGCCTCTGATGCAAGCTACCTGCTTACAAACCCCTCTTGACACATCGCCCTTATTTATGTCAGTGCCTCTGAAAACACACAGCCCCTCCCCAGTGGTGAAGAAGAGTCCTTCTCTACACAAGTGCCCTGGGTCTGGAGTACCTTGGAAGGCAGCTAACCCTGTGCCTCCACCCTCCAGTCTCTGCTGTTTCCCCCGGGCTATATTGTACTATTGCTGCAGTTTCTAATAACCTCCTGCCAGCCTCGGCCTGCTCCTCTGCCACACTCCCAGGCTGCTGGTTCTCAGCCTCCCTGGCCCAGATCTCAGACAGCCTGTGGCTGGCTCTTCCCACTTGCTGATCAGTGATGACTCGCAGAGTCACTCCTGAGGGCGGGGGAAAAAATGATTGAAAAGGCTGGTCACTGGATTATTACAATAACACAGCAAACCCGGAAACTGGGCAATGCTAAGATTAGAAACAGAACTTGCCTACTCTAGGCAAGGAAACCTTGCATCATTTGGTCATGATGTCATCCAGAGATTCCCTCACCTGGGAATCCCTGGCAGTGGCAGTGGCAGGAGGGCAGAGGATTATGAGCTAGATGCACCTGCCGTACTTTCACTTTCCAGTTTCCACTGATCAAGCAGCAACATTAACATGTGGGGTTTTTCTCCTTTGACTAAAGGAAAACAAGATTTCATTTTATTTGTTCCTAGAGAGTATAAAAGCAAGAGCAATGGAAAAGAGAGGCCACATTCACAGACCCGAGGGAGGCCAAGCAACCCTGAGGAAGAAGAAGGGACTAAAGCGATTTCCCAGCAAACATGCTCCAAGGTACGTGCCACTAAGTCTGGGGTTTCTGTCTAGCACATGGACTTACTAGACTGATCTGCTGTGATCTACTCTAAAGAATGAGGTTCAAACATTATCCATCCCTCTAAGCATCTGACCAGTTTAGTTTCTATTATTAGTGCTGGGGGCTGTAAATTAAGAGGCCTGATCTGAAAACATTTGTGAATAGAAGAGTTGAGTTTGCTCAACTGTGATCTTTGGGGTCAACCCACCAATGTATATATTTGATTGTAGCCCTCACCTTCCTGCACCCCTTCTTCCCCCGCTTTGTCAGACTGTTAACAATACAGTTTATACTCCTTATAACATGGAAATGGAGTGATGCGTGGAATTCCCCTTTCTGATTCAATAGGAAAAATGATGGGTTGCAAACTGCTCCTGGTCCTGACCCTATGGACAATGTCTACAGAGGCCTTTCGCAAAGGTGCTCAGATGAAGAAGTGCCACCTCTCAAAATACAAGTCCCTGCCACCTCAGGAACTGAAGACCTTCAAGAATGTCAAGGACAGATTTGTAAGTGCAAAGAAGACACATAAATGGGCAATAATAGTAATGTGAGTGCTAGGCTGAAGTTTCAACAGCAGCCTTCTCGGCATATTACTATGGGCAGACAAAATAAGATGGGAGGCATATGCTTAGGAAAAGTTGGGGTATGGAGTTGCAGCTAAAATAGAGAGAAGTCTCTCTGTCTGGACCTTCTTTGTTGGTGATCCCCTGCCCAGTCTTAGGAGAAAGGGCAAAGCTGAGAATGTTCAGCTCCAGCAACTATTCAGATATTTGGGGAATGGGGATGATAGATGTGGAGAGAGTCCTGGACAGGGCAGGAAGGTGGAAACTGATCAGAGGCAGAATCACAGATTAGACAATAGCAGGGAAAGAATGGGATTCTTACTATTAGAAAGGAGCTAGGAGAGAAAGAAGAGGCAATCTGTCTAAGTGGGTGTTCCTGATCCGAGTCAGGCTAAAGAGGCTAGGGCCTGGCCAGCTCGGATTTCTTACAGAGTCAATCGTCCTTAATCTTAAATCTCAAAAAGTTCTGAAAGGGGTTCAAACTCTGTCCTGAGTTATCATCAAACCTAGAGAATGAGACCCAGTTTTTAACTATCTGCAGTCTTTCCCTTCCAAAGAAAACTGAGTCTGGTCGCTTCAACAGACAATCTGAGGACCCCAAATTCATGGCATGCCATCAAGCAGCACTAGAGAGATCAAGTCACTTATTTTTAAGTCGTGCAAACATTCCATGTTAACTAACGCTGAAGCTGAGAAAATGCACCACTCAGCTTAGTGGTCCAGTTATCCTCCTTGTCAAGAGTTAAAGGATGCCGGTTCTCAGTTAAACTCCTGCACAAATGCAGTTCACAACCTGAAACTAGCAAAGCAATATGACAAGAGCGTGTTGTTGTCATCTGTCCTTTTCTTTGGCACCTTCTTGGAAAGAGCCAGGAGTCTAGGACAGCAGCATTGTTAGGGGATCAAGGTGTTGAGTCAAATTCTGCCAGGATTTTGCACCTTCGCTTGTGTCAGTGGGGTTATATGATGTAACTGAGGGCAGAATTTGACACTTTCTCCCCTGCTTTGCTTCCTTTACACATTTCCCTGTGTTCTCATTTTATGCCTCCAGGAGGACATCATGCTGTTGTCAGACCGAAAATGCAACACCAAGATTTTCCACCGGAACTGGGAAGTCAAAGAGCTCTCGGTAAGCAAGACCTCTGCCAAGAGAGACGAGGTTACAAAATAGCACTTGCTTCTTTCCAAAGTTGCAGTACTGGCTCTTTCCAAGCTGGATTCTGATTTCAAGTGATCCTTTTGTAGATTCAGAATAACATGGACAGGAACTCATCCACACCTGTCTTTATCATCTATTTCCAGTCTGAACTTGGTTAACCTCCCTCACATAAACAGCTCCAGGTTGTGTGGCAGGAAATCCTCAGTTTCTGTATTTTGGTTTCCCACGAGAGAATGATTTAGTTCTCTAAAACCATATCCACATCTATGTACAGCCACTTTGAAGATCCAGAAACCATTCCTCAGAAACCGTTCTCCAAATCACCAGCAAAAAAATAAAATAAAAATGCTTGCACTGCCCAAATATGTCTTCAGACTTTTGTAACATAAAAAAAGTTTGAGATGGATCTGAAGCACAAAGTGTTGTTGGATTCCAAGGAGGGAAGGTATAAGTAACAGAGTCCAAAGGTTCATGACTAGCAGGCTCTGTGTGTAGAGTGGATTCACACCTCCCCTGCGTCTTAGGTCTCTCCGCATTGGCCATGGCTTTGGAAAGTCTCCTTAAGTAACCCACTCCTACCTGCTGCGAACACAGACATTCCTTATCTCCGTGTCTGCCACTCCCCTGGACACACTGTTTTACCTGCACATTCTCTCCCTAGGTGCACGACAGAGTGATCCTGGTAAAGGAGGAGCTGCACCTCGTTATTGACGTGCTGGAGAACATTGGGGATCCCAGTCTGTCCGAGCTGCTCGGGAGGCCATTACAAATCCTGAGGCACATCAGAGAGGACTTGAAGAGCTGCGTGAGTGTCGGATTGCAAATGTCTCTTGCCACAGTGGGGCTGGGAGCTGTCTATTGAACTCCCAACAGCACTAATTTCTTAAGTGGATCCAGGATCTAGTAATCCTTGTTCCAGTAATTGTGGACTTTGGTTTTCACCCCCCTGTATAACAATGAAAGTGTCCGGATTACATAGCTGCTGTGGGCCTTGCTCATATACATAATCTAATTAACTAGATTAACTAGTTAGGGAGAGATGATGCCCGGCTGCTCTGCTACTGTGCAAGTGGGTATGTCCCCACGTTTGGCTCCTGGGCTGTAGTTTGGTATCACTGCAGACACTGTGCTCTCTGTAGCACAGCTACTGTTGTTTTCATGTGCCTCCCAGAACATCACAGTGGAGGTAGGGAGGAGCCGGGAGAAGGCAGACCCATGGGTGGCTGCATACACTGGGGGAGTATGCTGTACTCCTGCTCAGCTCCAGGGCATGTTCTGTTTCTATTAGGTGGAGTTCCTCCCAGAGCTCTTCTGGGCAGCACAAGGCATACCTCCCCCTACACAGGGCCATTGCCACAGGGCTCAGTAAAGCCCTTAGTTAATGCTTCAAGCACTTCTGAAGTTGAAAAATACCATACAAATGCTTGGTATTATTAATAGAACACAGCAGGTTAACATGGAATCCACACATCTAAAGAACAAGATAAACTCAATCAAACCAATTTGTGCCTTGGGCTTGTACCAAGAGGAAGGAGGCTCAGACACTGTTCCTGAAATCTCTACTCATGTGCTCTACTCTGCTTCATGTATTGATTTTCTTTTCAGACCAGACATCAGCCTGACAACCATCAACGCTCCGGGGCGCTGACTAGCTGGCTCCAAAAATTCCACGCAGCCAAGAAGATGGTGAGTACATTTGGCAAACACACAAGATGAACTTTCATCACATGTTAGTGGGAACAAATCTGTACAGGATCATCAGCTCCATTCCCGTCCCATGGGGCCAGTGCAGGATGGTGCCCTGCATATTGTCCCGGGCTTTCTGCAGTCTAGGTGTCTTGAGGCTGAATTAGTTCAGAAAGCTGGTAAATCTCTCACAGCAGAAAGGGTCATTACATCTGCTGGAGACTATAACAGACCAGGCATCCAGAAAACAGGCGTTATCTTGTGGCCTAGTTTGGGTCCTTCCATAGGATGCAAATAGCAGAGTTTCACGTGGCGTCTGATCCTCCATTGCTTTGCACCTTATACCTGGTGCAATTATTTATATTTGTGCAAAATGCTGCTGAATCTGAAATCCGCCCTCCCTCACACTGTTGGCAGAGCTTTACACCAACTTGCTATTTGCTTTGAAGAGGTGTAGATGCTGGGCTGGGCAATGGGAAAAGAGACCCAGAGATAATTCATTCATACAGATCTGCCAATCCTAGGCCTTCCTAGGAATCACATATCGCCAAAGATAATACCCTTCAAATTTACTATTACCCCAGATCAAACTCACTGGTTAATGTAATAGACTACAGCACATGTTCTTATATACTTAGAATTACAGCACATTAGAGCACCATGTAAATGAGTATTTCCTTAGGCTGGAGTTTTTGTAAGGTCTTGTCTACACAGAGACATCCAGGAAAATTAATCTGCATTAACTAGAGATGTGAGTTTGAAGTGGATTAGTTAAACTGCACTAAATCCCTGTATTGATGCCGTTATTCAGAGTTAAAGTGATTTCTGGAAGTGACGTAAAGTAACCAAATTAAGACCACTTTAATTTTGAATGAGGGTGTTTACATGGGGATTTAATGTCATTTAACTAACCCATTTCAAATTCACACAGTTAATTCAGAATATCTTTCCTAGATGTCCCTGTAGACACTGCTCTGTTCACCCTTTTTCTGCATGCTCTGTGATCCCTATTTATTTGCACCTCCCGCCTCCCTCAGGCCCACGGTAGCTTTCACTGGCCCATTGCTAACCAGCCATTCTCTGTTACAAATGCGTTCACTCCCTCTCTCCTGTCCCAGGAAACTCCAGGGTGCCTGGAAGCATCTGTGGTTCTCTATCTCTTCCGACTGCTGAACGAAGACTTGAAGTGTGCAGCCTACATGGAGTCCTGCACCTAAACGCCAGGTCTTTACTCTGTCTCACCTCATGCATCTAATCAGACACTGCAGATCCCAGCGAATGGGAACCCTGAATCCTTCCTACAGGACATTGTATTTTAACCAGGCGTGATGCTCTTTCCACCTTGGTATTTTACCATGGATACCCATCACCCATGATCTCTGAACAAAAGATTCAACAGACCTCTCCGACTCCAATTGCCAGTAGCTGATTGGTTCCAGGCAGTGATGAGCTGCCAAAATTTTAACAACCGGTTCCCTATAAAAAGTTCTGATTTAAGGGGCGGAGTGGGGGAGGGGCCAGGGAGAGATCGTCATAGGGCCAGAGGCCCCTGCAGGGCCTGGGCCAATTGCCGCCCCCCCCCTCCTCCCTCTCCCTCCCCCAACCCCCTAGCAGCACCCCCAACACACAACTTGCTGGGCCATTCAAAAAGTGCAGCAGGACGACTCAGAGCTCAGCAGCTGGCTGCCAGCTGGTGCGGCGGCCGGCCTGGCTGCTGCTGGGGGGGGGGGGGGGGGGGGCCTCGGCCTCAGCCAGCCTCCCAGCTGGAGAGATGGATGGTCCGAGGATGGGAGGGCCCCGGAGTTCTTTGCCCCTTTCCTGCCCTTTAACAACCGGGTTCTCCACGGAGGTCGGAGGTCTAATTTTAACAACCTGAACCTCTGAACTCCAACTCACCACTGGTTCCAGGCCAATTCCTTAACTGCAGCTAAAGTGTAGGGCCTGTTTCCCCTGAGATCAATGGGAGATTGGCCAGTGATTTCAGGGTGATTAAAAATTGGCCCTGGAGGATAATATTATTTATTGTGTTGGTTTATTGCTACACAAAACTATTTGCCAATAGTATGTTAAGTGTTGCCGTTATTTATTTTAATTTAAAGGACTAGTTTTTTCACCCTGTTTCCTTGATTTACAGACTAGGGAGTATTTCATTAGTGTCTTAGAAAGATGCTGGAAAATGCAATAATTTTGATGCATGGAAGGTGTTGCTGTATTACACAGATTCCGAGAATCTATTTTTGTTTCACTGGCTGACATCATGTTAAGCCATCTGATGCGATCCTTATTTAAACAAATCTGATTTGTATTTAAGTTATTTATTGCATCTATCATATATTTATGTGCATATTTATCAAATGGTTTGTTTTTATAATATTTGATGTAAATCTGGAAGATGTAGAATAAAAACTGAAATGATACAAATTGATAGTTGACCCTCTGCTTGCTGACTGCAGTATGTTCTGATCTCATCACCTCCAAAAACAGAAACCAGCAAAAGTGATTAGAGGCAGGGAAGCACTTCCAGATGAGGAGAAATTGGAGACATTAATACTGCTTAGATTAGCTGGATGGTGAGAGGGGACATAACAGAGATACTTAAAATCATGAAAAGTGTAAAGTTATAGGTATGTTCCCACTATAGCACTTTTTATATGCATTTTGCATCACTTTGCATGTGTGTAAATGACTCTACATGGTTCAGGAAAGCAGAGGATCAAGCCTGGACTCTCTAAATGTTGGTGAAGTATCATCGTCTTCCCCATGAGGATGAAATTCTGGAATTAAAAGCAAAAAATATTTTGGCTCTGAAGGACATATTCCCAGTTTGATTTAAAGTGACAGTATTGCCGTCCCCACAAATTCAAAAATCATTAGTTAGGTCCCCCGAAATCACAAGACTGCCTTTAAAATCATGAGTTATTTTTTTTTTTAAATAATACATGATGGTTTCTTTTGTAATTGCCTGCTGGTTATTGAGACTTTTTGGAGTCAGGTTTATTAGCCCATTTCCTCAATCATAAGGCCTAGAAATATATTTTTTTATTTTAAATCAAAGCTGAGAGTCACACATAATCACTTGACTCCAGGAGCTGGGGCTTTAAGAATAACACCAAATTTCACAAGATTCAGAAAAACTCACAATGGCTGGCAGCACTGCAAAACATCCTGCTTTTTTCCAGGATAGTCCCATGTCTCAAGGGGCTGTCCAGCAAATTTGGAATTTGAGAACAAGGCACCTAAGGGTCCTATTTTGTGCTCAGTACTGCCCCTCATTCCACCACCTCTGGAGGGAGCCAAGCTGAGGGATGTCAAATGCAGGAGCTCCAGGCTTGGTAACACATCAGGAGAGGCAGATGGTGGTGGTATTGCCCGGTGATTGGTACTGGCATCACCGAGACCAGGAGGAGTAAAATCCAGTTGGCAACAGCAGCCCAGGAGACAAAGGAGGTAGGTGCAGAGAATGGCCTTCCCATGGGGGTGGATGAGGAGGGAAGGGAGAGGCCCTGGTCCCCTGACTGGGGTGAGCTATTCGCTGAACATTAACAGACCAGCAGAGGGCAGATGGGGAGACTTCACATAAGGGATTGGTTGATGCAGGTTTCCTCAGGGGTGATCTGTGGCAACCAGCATCAGAGGGGGAGCCGTGTTAGTTTGGATCTGTAAAAAGCAACAGAGTCCTGTGGCACCTTATAGACTAACAGATGTATTGGAGCATGAGCTCTCGTGAGTGAATACCCACTTCATCGGACATAATCAGGTGAATGATCTGTGAGAGTTGGGGGAGGAGGGCAGGGTGTGTGAGGCCCTGGGGGGCAGTGGGGGGGTTGAAGGAAGGAAGGGGGGGTCACAGAGACCGGATGTGTGGGGCCCTGGGGGCGAGGGTTGGAGGTGAGAGTCTAACAGTGGCAGGGGGCGTGGGGCAGTGTGAGGGTTGGAGGCGAGGGTATTACAAAGATAAAGGGTGTGGGGCCCTGGGGCGTTGGAGATGAGGGTGTCACAGAGGCAGCGGGTGTGAGCCCTGAGGGGAGTGTGCAGGTTGGAGGCGGGGGGTTCACAGGCGCAAAGTATGGGTGGGGCCCTGGGGGTGTTGGAGACAAAGGGGTATCACAGAGGCTGGGGCAGTGGGGCCCGTGGGCAGTGTGGGGGTTGGAGGTGTGGGTGTCACAGAGGCAGGGATGTGGGGGTCTGGGGTTTGGAAGCAGGGGTGTCACAGAGGCAGGGTGTGGGGACCTGGGGGTTTGGAGGCAGGGGGGTGTCACAGAGGCAGGATCCGTGGGGCCCTGGGGGCAGTGGGGGGGTTGGAGGTGAGGTTGTCACAGAAACAGGGGGTGTGGGGATCTGGGGGCATTGTGGGGTGGAGCCGTGGGGTCACAGAAGCAGGTTCTGGAGCCGTGGGGAGTTGAAAATGGTGGCCATCTTGGCTTATGAGAAGCCAAGTTGAGGGGATGGGAGAGGGCTCAGTACTTTATAGGGAGCAGGGAAGAGGGGTGAGGTCTGGCTCGGGGGAAGGGAGCTGGGTGTGAGGCAGGGGATTCCTGGGTGCAGTGGAGGAAGCTGCTGCATCAAGTGCTTAGGATTTGGTAGAGTACCGCCTCGCTCCTCCTCTCCCCGCCCCCCGCCCCCCGAAAGTTGCGTATCCTCCTGCTGGGATTTAGCCACATCAGCCTAGATGTGCTGAGAGCGTGGTCCTTGGAGCTGACTGGGCCTTTCCAAAGCAGCTCTGGCCCCAGCACAACCCACCAGCTCCTTGTCACAATTCAGCTCCATACTCTGGAGGCAGGGAGCCCTCTCCTCCCCCCCCCCCCCCCGCCGCCCATTGGGCACAGGTTCATTGCACTCACAGGGGGGTGGCTTACATTACATCCCTTCTGCTATAACAGAGGTGGGCAAACTACGGCCCACGGGCCACATCTGGCCTGCGGGACTGTCCTGCCCGGCCCTTGAGCTCCTGGCTGAGGAGGCTAGCCCCCAGCCCCTCCCCCGCTGTCTCCCTCCCCTGCAGCCACACCACTGCCGGGCAGCGCTCTGGGTGGCGGGGCTGCGCACTCACGCCAGGCAGCGCAGCAGCATGTCTGGCTCCGGGAGGCGCAGCTCCAGACATGCTGCTCTGAGCGGCATGGTAAGGGGGCTGGGGGGCTGGATATGGGGCAGGGGGTCTTGGGGGGTAGTCCGGGGACAGGGAGCACGGGGGTTGGATGGGTGGAGGGGTATGAGGGGGGCAGTAAGGGATGGGAAAGTGAGAGGGGTCAGATAGGGCGTGGGGGCCAGGCTGTTTGGGAAGGCACAGCCTTCCCTACCCGGCCCTTCATACAGTTTCGCACTCTGATGTGGCCATTGGGCCAAAAAGTTTGCCCACCCCTGTGCTATAAGAATTTATGCTGAGCCTTATCCTATACCATGCATTCTAGGGCAACAGTACTACTGTGCATATGGTAAAGGGACCACTATTAGGAGAATTATGGAACTGGGTCATTGGTTGGTAGCTCACAAGCCTGCCCCCAGGTTGGAGGAAATCAAAAGCATCTGAACATATTCCTTGCCTGTAGCCATGGTGCATTGGTTGCTTTGGAGCTGAGCTGCAGGTAAGTGTTGAGCTGAGCATCACATGCCATCAGTAGGCAAAGAAGGGAGCTGGTGAGAGACGTGCATGCTCCATGTTACCTCTGGGGTCCTGTTTGCACTGACCAGCAATATTGAGCTGGCTCTCCTGTGAGGTTAAACAGAAAAATGCTCCTTGTGGGGCTGGCTGCATGCAGTTCTTCTGTTTGTGTAGAGGTCTATGGAATGAACACCCCATCCAGAGTGTTCTGCAGCTAATGTTTACAAATGTGATTTCTTCTCTTAACAATTAGAGCTGAGTGAGTAATTCACAGCCAGGGAATTTTGCCTCTATTTCTGTTTGCAAAATTCCTGCAAACCAATAACAAACACACTTGAGAATATTGCTTAGGAAAACATTCAACATCTTTTTGTTTACCCTATAGCTTGTTAGTCAACAAAACATTACATTTGAGCCAAATGAGCAAAAACTGAGTGGCTTCATAATAATAATAATACCTAATTGTTCTATAGTGTTTTTCACCAGTAAAGCTTAACATGCTTTATAAAGGACAGTAGTATCATTATCCCATTTTACAGCTGGGGAAACTGAGGCACAGAGCAGCGAAGTGACTTGCCTAAGGTCACCCAGCAGGCCATAAGTCATATGATATGATAGAGCTTCTATCCTTGAGTAGATGAGCATAATTTATGAAACCAGATGTCAGAGAATCATAGAATATCAGGGTTGGAAGGGACCTCAGGAGGTCATCTAGTCCAACTCCCTGCTCAAAGCAGGACCAAACCCAACTAAATCATCCCAGCCAGGGCTTTGTCAAGCCTGACCTTAAAAGCCTCTGAGGAAGGAGATTCCACCACCTCCCTAGATAACCCTGTCGGGGACTCTAACCCCAACAGCGAAGTTCGTTGTCTGACCGCAGAGAGACAGGCAACACCAGCAAGGTCCGAAACAAAAGTTCTTTATTGACAAGTGCACGCATCAGTAAAGAACAGCTTGTATCCGAAAAGAACCAGCAGCTTCTTTTACAGCTTAGTATTAGCCTATATAGACAGTTTTATTACGTCATAAATCATTTACTTGAGCAACCCACCCCCTTTGTCTAACAACTAGAAATTAGACACCTTTTAATATATACGCATGCCTAGTCTCTACAGCATTAAATTGTTAATATCTCAACAAGCGCCAAAGGTTAGGAATGCGAGGGAGTTAAAACACACCGAACACTAAACCAAGGAGTTAGAGTCAGAACTGTGAGATGCTTGTTTTTCTTATTAGTTCTTTAAACAGTGTTTCTCAACATAACACAGCTGGTCCCAGCCCCTTCACTTATCTCACTGTTTCCCAGGGCTTTGTGAGACAATGCTGCTTCTCAGTATTTTCCACTCTGGGATTACCCAGAAACCTCTAGATGCTTGACTTCAGTCAGATTGGCACAACTGGTTTTGTGCTACATCTTTATTCAGGCCTAACAACCCCTTCCAGTGCTTCACCACACTCCTAGTGAAAAAGCTTTTCCTAATATCCAACCTAAATCTGCCCCACTGCAACTTGAGACCATTACTCCTTGTTCTGTCATCTGATACCACTGAGAACAGTCTAGATCCATCCTCTTTGGAACCCCCTTTCAGGTAGTTGAAAGCAGCTATCAAATCCCACCTCATTCTTCTCGTCTGCAGACTAAACAATCCCAGTTCCCTCAGCTACTCCTCATAAGTCATGTGCTCCAGCCCTCGAATCATTGTTCTTGCCCTCTGCTGGACTCTTTCCAATTTCTCCACATCCTTCTTATACTGTGGGGCTCAAAACTGGACACAGTACTCCAGATGAGGCCTCACCAATGTCAGATAGAGGGGAATGATCATGTCCCTTGATCTGCTGGTAATGCCCCTATTTCTACAGCCCAAAATGCCATTAGCCTTCTTGGCAACAAGGACACACTGTTGACTCATATACAGTTTCTCGTCCACTGTAACCCCTAGGTCCTTTTCTGCAGACACTCTCAGAAAGTAAATTTTAATGTTCACTCATTACAAAACCCTGCGAGTGTGCATGCTTAACATTTGCATTCTCTGATCATTTATGCTATTAATTCTCAATTACACCAGTGTTTGTGGAAAGCAAACACAACAGGAGTGTGAACACAGCCAGTGTAAATGTGTTTAAAATTCAAACAAATATTAATGGAAATTGTTTTGCAGTATTTTTCCAACCCTAGTAACAAGTTACTTACTAAGCTGGCTTGTCTTTTTATTTCAAATGAGCCTTGTTGAATTAGCCCTGTACATACGTGAAGATCCAAACTTGTCTTTGCATGCACTCTCTTGGGACTGCTGCCTGTTCTCAGTTAGTTCAAAGTAAGAAAATAGGAAAGCTATAGTATTCCTCATTTTAACATCTCTACTGAAGGATATTCAGCCACTGAGAATGCAGCCTTAAGTGAATATTCCCCCATGAGATCTACTCACTCAATATAACAAAAGAAAACTTCGATAATACCCAACTCCATCACCAGACGTGAGAGGTAATACAAGTTATAAATAATAATACTAGTGTCCACAGTTCAGTGCATCCGAAGAAGTGGGTTTTTTACCCACGAAAGCTTCTGTCCAATAAATCTGTCAGTCTTTAAGGTGCCACCGGACTCCTTGTTGTTTTTGTACAGTAATACAGATTCTTTGAGTTTATGAGGTGGCTTCCTGATGTGGCGATAATCTCCAAGCCTAGGATGTCAAAAGTAGAGCGTTCAAATCCTACCCCTGTAGTGCCAGTGGATGTGGTAAAGATACTCTCCATTATTACAGCTCAGTGAACTCACCCTGAGACAGTGGAAGCAGCAGTATCTGAGATTCCCATACTTCTTCTATACTGTGATAACAAAGGAACTGGGCTGGATCCTGATCTCATTTACTGGGTATAACCAAAATCAGGATCTGTCCCACCATGATCATTGCAATCAATTAAGGGCTTTCACTGTTTTACTTTGGAAGTCATTTCTTCTAGTAATGACATCACTATGTAACCTTGTCAGTAGCTCCCTCCACCCAACCGCCCCCCCCAAAAAACCCCAAAGACCTCTTCTTGCTTGGCCATACCTCCTACACCAAGGGCCAAAATGGGTAGGAGGGAGGCACAGAGCCACTACCGCATCTGCGTCCCCTCCAAAGCTGCTAGGGAAATTCCAGGTTAGCAGTTATGACAGCTTTGCAGCAAGTTTTGTGCTGCCAAAGTAGGTGAAGCAGCTGGAATGGAACTGAGAATCAGCTCCCAGAGCAAAATATCACTGTTGGTTGGCACAGAGCTGATGTAAGCCCATGGTGAGTGTGTGATACACGTCCCCGATCCAGAGGACATGGGTCTGTTAAAGCTGCAGCTAAGGACGCATGCCTTTTTAGCTCAAACTGTAACAGCTCATGCTTTTGTCTCTGGGGGACTTGGTTCAATCCTGGGTGTGGTGGACAAGATGGCAGCTATTGCATTAGCACGCAGTGTTTTTCCCCTCTCCTTGCAAAGCCAACCCAACGTTTAATCTCATGATTTTTAAGCCAGTCTGGTGATTTTCCAAGGCTTGACTCATAATTTTTAAACACCTTACCAGTATCCCTTTTTAAGGGAAAGTGGTAATGTGTAAAAAGCACCACTCCAGAATCAGTTCCACCCATTGCGTTGGCTAAGGCTGCATTACAGGTATGTTAAAGCCAAAAATACATTTGTGTCACATACTATTAATCTAGCCCTTCTAGTCAGCCATAGCAATTACCATTCCAGATTTGTTTCATGTAAGGTAAAATATGTCTAGTGGCTGAAATAAGAGTATCCATAGCCCAGCTCCTCAAAGATATTTGGGTGCCTAACTCCCAATGGCGTTTGGAGCCTGAATACCTTGAAGGAGCTGGGCCCACATAATTAAATTAAACTGGGTCAGTTCCGCTGGTACTTTCTAGCTGCTTGGGTCCACTCCAGTGACTCAAAGCAGCCATGAACTCAGCTACTTACCCAGCCAGTTTAAGCAGGGTTACTGATGCCTTGTGCTGCGTGAGCAGCTGGTGTGTACCAGTGAATCTGCCTCACTCTTTTCTCACAGAATTACTGTATCTTCAGAAAGAAGCTTAACATGGTTATTACTATATGGATTTGCTAATAGAATTTTCCCTTTTTGGGACACAATATTGATTCATTATTGCCATAGGCCCTTGCCAATATTTTAGCTCAGTATTAACCACTCCATAGCAATCTGAGTTACAACAGCATGTATAATAATCACATGTATCGCTGCTCCAAACAGTTACTCTTCATGTTAGCTAGTGTATTAAGTATTTAATGAGACTGGGACACAAGGAGACGAATGGCTCATTCTATGTTATAAATCAATAGCTAGGGTACATGCTGTTAACATTTCACTGCTCTTAATTAAACAGAATATTTGGAGGATACGCTAGATTTAAATTAACTCAGTTGTAATTTAAGGTTACTGCTGTTAAAGCAAATTTTAATCTGAAAAATGAATGACTGTTTTTGAGGAAAATCACTGATAATATGGATCTGATTTTTTTTTTATTATAAATCATCTCCAATTTGTACAAGTAGTTACTAGCAGCGGGAGGTCTAACTACTTGATTGTGCCTGTGAATCAGACAATGAGAAACCCGAGGGCTGGCATTTATACCTGCCTCATTTCAGTGCCAGTGATGCCCAGCTGATCTTTGAATGTGGTCACAAACACCAGGGATAAAAGCACCTAAAGGACTAAGGAGCCTAAGTCCAATTGACTTTCAGGGGAACGTAGACCCCCAAAGCCCATATGCTGCAAGGTGTGTGGACACGTAACCCCCATTGATTTCCATCTGGGCCTTAAGACATTTTTGAAAATGGGGCACAGACTCCAAAATCACGTAAGCCCTTTTGAATGCAAAATCCTTCACCTAAAACAAACACACAAACAAAATACCCAACAAATAAGAGTGACCTATTTATGTACAAAACACGTTAATGTGGGCTTGGAAAATCTGTTATTCAAATAATGAATTATATCTACAGTATCTAATGTTCCTTAGAGTGAAATTTGTATAAGTGATAACTCTCCCTGTTCTCTGGAGGTCTCTTTCATGAGCTGTATGTTCAGAGATACCACCTTCAGTTCCAGAAATTAAGGTGAGGAAGTTGCTTGCAGATGTTTTGAGAACAGTGAAAAGGGAGTGTACTGACTCCCAAAAAGATGCTTACAAATGTACTCTGTTGTTTTGCAGATCATGTACCCTTTCTCCTGGCATATTCCCTAAGTACCCAGTGTTCTCCAGAAGACTTCACTAATGGAAATGGTAAAGTGTTACTCCTTCAGCATCTTCTGGGCATTTCAGCTGTTTCTTAGCAACACAGCCAACTATTAACAAATGCATGCCCAAGAAGAGAAATTTGGACTTCTGCTATTACTTTGTCTTGGCTTTACTTCCAGTGTGTTTGTAGTCAGACATGAAAGATGACTTTGATTGTTTCCATCTTCTCTTTCTGAATTTTCTCAGCTAATCTTGGTTTTGCCTACACATGTGAGAAGATGCAGTGCAATGCCTGCAAATAAGGAGATATAGATCAGTGAAATGTACACAGAGAAATCTCATTCATTTACAATAACTCTGCCTAGCACCTTGCATAGCTAATTATTTATGCATTCTTCCTCCTGGTTATCTGCACAACACTTTGTTCATTGCCCACCCTGCCTATCATTTTCCATCAACTTGCCCTTCTAGTTCTTGAGCAGACAGTCTCCTGATTTAGGGGCTGATCCAGCTCCCACTGAAGTCAAAGGTACAATTATTATTGCTTGGCTCTGACCACTAGGTCTTACTGCCCATGACCTGGCTCTGACAGTGGACCAGGACCCCTTTGTACTAGAGCGGTACAGACACAGAACAATGCTCATGTCATTTATTTCCTGAATTAAGAACAGCCAGACTGAGTCAGACCAAAGGTCCAGCTAGCCCAGTATCCCATCTTCCGACTGTGGCCACTGCCAGGTGCATCAGAGGGAATGAACAGAACAGGTGATCATCAAGTGATTTGTCCCAGGTCACCCATTCCCATATCCACCCCCTTAGTCATCTCTATTCCAAGCTGAAAAGTCCCAGACTTTTTAATTTCTCCTCAGATGGAAGTTGTTCCACACCCCTAATTATTTTTGTTGCCCTTTTCTGTACATTTTCCAGTTCCAATGTATCTTTTAGAGATGTGGTGACCAGATCTGCACAGAGTATTCAAAATATGGGTGTACCATGGATTTATATAGAGGCATTATGATCAGGGCCGGCTCTACTGTTTTTGCCGCCCCAAGCAGCACGCCGAATTGCCGCTGCGGGCAGCTGAAGACAGAAGCTGCCACCGAATTGCCGCTGCTGCGGAAACGCGTGTGCCAGCCTAGTAGCACACGGACTGCCCCCACCGTCCACGGCGGCAATTCGGCGCACTGCTTGGGGCCAGGGCGGGTGCAAGGATGTTTTGTGCCCTAGGCGAAACTTCCACCTTGCGCCACCCCCACAGCCCCCCAAGCCCTGTGGCAGCTCTCTGATCCCCCGCCCTGAGGCGCCCCGCCCCGCAGCAGCTCCCCACCTCCGCCCTGAGGTGCCCCCAGGTGTTTGGCGCCGTAAGCCTGGGAGGGAGAGAAGCAGAGCGGGGCGGCATGCTCAGGGGAGGAGGTGGAGCAGAGGTGAGCTGGGGCGGGGCCCCCCCTTACTTGCTGCAGGCAGCCCTCCCTGCGCCCCCCTGCCCCAGGTCCCTCCGCCTAAATGCCGACGACGACCAGGGTGGCTGAAGATTTAGCCGCCGCGGTTGCCGCCGAAGGACCCGAAATACTGCCCCCCAAATGTTAGTGCCCTAGGCGAGCGCCAAGGTCGCCTAAGGGTTTGCACCGGCCCTGCTTGGGGCCACAAAAACCGCCCCAAGCACCTGCTTGGAATGCTGGTGCCTGGAGCCGGCCCTGATTATGATCGGAGTGTTAGGGGTGCCTGCATTATCCCTGTCAGCTTTCTGTCTTTCTGCTGCAAAGCGCTTAGAGTCCCGTAATGGCTTTCTAGCAAACATGCTTTCCAGACTTAGGGTCAGATCCTGTTCTCCTGACGCATACAACTAGACTTCGATGTGACTTACATAAGATGAGCGGAATTTTTCACTTAATGGAAAGTATTAGGGTTCTATAGTGACCTTACAATGGAAGTGTTCTTCTCCACCCCCGCTCCTTTCCTATACAGCTGCACACATCTGCCATGTGTCACCTAGCGGCTAGGGAACTGACGTAGAACGCAGGAGGTGTGGGTTAATTCCCCGCTCCGCTAGTGAGTTTCTGGGCAATCCTGGCCACATCAATTCCCTCACTATATCTCAGTTTCCCATCTGTAACACGGCGATGATACTGACCTTTCGTATAGCGCTTTGAGATCGAAAGATGAAACTGCTAGATGAGACCTAGGTACTATTATTGCTGTTGCTTCTAACTCTATCATAGCCACAACAGGCAATTAACAATCCTGAATAATTAAACAACACACCTGAAAAGCTCTTTTAAAAACTCTTGTGAAATAATAGCTGCATCCAAATGAGTTAAAAATTTCTTTTGGACATTTCACCTCTTGAATACCATTAATCCATTTCTCTTTTTTGAATGGGTCGCCTGTGTAGCTGGAGTTCGGAAGCAATATGGTGATGTAACTCAACCAGTTTCACTTTTGCTCCTAACCTTATCTTAGCAAGGCATGTGTCACAGAGTCCTGTGTTGATACATGCAGTAGACTTTGATTCAGTGTAGTGTATGGCCTGCTAATAGTGTCCTATACAGTTTACTTTAGTGGTGTCAGAAAGCCGCTTTTCATACATAAGGAAACATCTCTCTTTTGTCAGCTACCTGAAAGGGTCCCACTCACTGAACCCAGTTATCTTTCAATGATTTGGGCAAAGAATTGTTTCCATATAGTTGTGGATTTTCCTGTTACTCTGAATAAGAAGCCCTGCATGTTCTGGTTTGATTTGCTCATGGCAAGCAGCACAAATACACACAGGTTTCCTTTTTTTCATTAGAAATGTTGTGCGCAGATCATGCACATCCTACAATGGCACAGGTAGCACCAGGAATTTAAACACCTGTGTCGACATAACTGCTAACTACGCCTGCCAGTGACCTGGTTATGCTTAACAGAGCCTGTCAGCAGAGAGAGAAAATAATGCATAGAAGGTGAACAGGAATCAGGGCTAATAAGAGGAAGTTTCTGGGAAGACAATGAAACTTACAGGCCAGCAAGTGGAAGGGAGTGAAATCTTCTTAACAAATTGTTAGTTTAAAAAATCATCCAATCCCACTATTGAGAGAGTATACAGAGACTTAGGCATGGGAAGCTTTGGGTCTGCAGTGCTTTCATAGGCTGAATACTACTGAAGTTAATGGGTGTTTTGTGTGAGTAAGTACTGGCAGACTTCAAAGGTGAATCAAAGGGTTTTTCTATGTTCCAAACCCTGAGTGTAGTCATTCAAGAGTCTGTTTCCTAGAAATGAGCAAGCTGCGTTTTTCATGTGTTTCTAGAGCCCTTTGCTCTAGTCAAACGCAAGCCCCTGAAATCAAAGTTTTTTTCTCAACTAGTACGTTGTACTGCTTTAACTATAGCGGTATATCGGTATGGTTAAACAGTACAACCTCCCTTACTGTCCCCCTTAGCCCCCCTAAAGGAATGCAGATGCTTTATACCGGCAATAGCTCTGCAAATAGCTTTTGTTTAGTTTAAACAAAAAAACCCTGCCTGTACAGGAAGAGACATAACGATACCGGTATCAGGCACTGTTATGCTGAGATAACTGCATCCACACTTGGTTGTACTGGTATAATTGCATCAATTAAAAAATCACAGTCAGGCCTGGTTGACCCTTCAAAGTCGTACCATTCTATGTACTGGCAGGTAAGCAAAGGGGAAACAACTTTTAAAAAAATATTTATTTTATGTGGTGTAGCTTTGTTATTTTAGAGACCTGAATGGGTTGCGTTTAAATGAAGAAAGGGAGCATGAGATCTGTTACTTTAAAAGTTGTCTGGCTGTATTCCTCAGAGTCTGCCTGAATAATGGAGCTCAGCCTTGATGGAGGCAAGGAGACAACAGCCATTGAATACAGCCAAAAGATCAGAACAAAAGACAGGAAACAGATCCTAACACACATACGAGTACAGTGTGAGGCTGAGGGGTGGCGATGGGGGGAGGGGAGGACTGCAAAGAGCTGTACCTAGGAAAGGAGACAATAGCACATATACTCTTCATTAATCCAGGCAAAGCTTTACTCCTATTACTGCCATCCTTGTCTCTCCCCCTCACTTGTGTTCTACGACCCCATTGTGCCAAGGCCCCATTTAGACTGTAAACGTATATAGGGGACTGCCTGTATTTTATGTGTACGATGCTAACATAATAAGGCCCTGATCCTGATTGGGGCATCTGTGCACGAGTGGAATAAATGCTACTGCAGCTAACTGGTAATGTTAGAATACAGAAGACCTCCACAGAGACCGTATGTTCTTGGCTTTGTGGTGAAAATTAAAACAAATGGGATGGACAAACAAATACCCACCCAGCTCGAAATTCCTGCGTGTCGGCCTTTATTTTATTTTACATTTTCGAGGCTATATCTGCAAGGAAGAGGAATTTAAATATCAAAAGGGGCTGAGATTCTTCTGGCTTTGCAATTCAGCAAAGGCCAAGTCTACATACATATCTACTCTAGGCAGGGAACACTTGCATAATTCACTTGTGATGTCAGTGTTTTCATCACCTGGAAATCCCTCAGGGCTCTGAGCTCAGGTGTGATACCTGCCTCACTTTCGCTTTCCCTTTCCAAACACCTTGCTGCTCTTTGCTGGGTGACAGCACAGCTGGGTTTTCTGCACTAGACTAAAGGAAAATGAACTTTCATGTTATTTTTCTGAACCAGAAAAAGCCTTTGGGTATAAAAGCAAGAGCCATGGAGAAGAAAAACCACATTCAGAGCCAAGAGAGAGGCAAAGCAGCCCTGAGACACAAGAGGCAACTAAAGCAACATCCCAGCAAATACACGCCAAGGTAAGGGTGACTAGTCTGGAGCCTCTCCTTGCTACATGATTTCTCTTTACTGAGTGATTATATTGTGCTCTATGGTAGACAGCAAGGAATGAATGTTGTACAAGCAAAGTGCCTTACACCTGTAATGTATTATTAATGGCTGAATATTTAAACAAAAAAAACCCTCTGATTCATGAATATTTTCCTGGAGAAAATCAGAGTTCAAGTTGCTATGATCTGTATGGTGTTTTAGTTTTGTATCTGGAGAATTGTTGGGTACTTGCAAAAAGTGTTTGCCTACCCCCAAAACTTTCACAAATGATGTTTCATACAGAAATGTGCATGGATTAAAAATAGTTCAGTCATCAAATTATGGAGAGGAAACAATGCCCTGTGACTTAGGAGACCAGCAACAAATTATACAATGACTATCAAATTGCAGACACAAAACAGTCAGTAGCTTGAAAATTCTTTGTCAGAATTATTTGGCAAGTAGCATAACATTGGGATTAGTTCACACTTTGCTGTACTAAAAGAAGCAGGATAAATCTGTAACAAATGCTGTAGGATGATGTACCCTGCCGCACCTACTAGCTACTTTATTGTTTGACGACACAGTGTGCAAGTATTTACAACAGCTGAAGTCTGAAGGGTAGTCTGAAAAGAACAGATAATTCTGCTGAATGTCAATAAGTTAGTTTTAAGAAAAAAGAAAAAAACATCACTTTCGTCAGCTATTTCATTTCACAACCGATCAAATTAACTGGTTGGCTTGAGGAAGACTTGAGAAATGGCAACAATTGTTTTACTTCCCAGTCCCCTATAGGAAGCCACAGATCAGAACTGGGCATTTCACTGATTCTGTGTCACCAGCTGCCTCCTGCAGTAGATTTAACAATGTTTTAGGAAACAGTAAGAGGAAATTTAGAGCTAGGTTATCTCCAGTGCTGGCCTCGCTTATGAGACACCGTCTAACTCGCCGGCTGGTAAGCCTTGCAGCCTAGCATGGCTGTGATGTATCTCTCCTGTTCTGTCTCCGGTAGGGAAAATGGTGAACGTAAGCTACAAATTTCTCTTTGCTCTGGCCATCTGGACGATGACTACAGAGGCTTTTCCCAAAGGCGCTGAGAGGACAAAATGCCACCTCGCAAAATACAAGTCCCTGCCACCTCGGGAACTGGAGGCCTTCAAGAAAGCCAAGGACAAATTTGTAAGTGTGAAGAACACACACTGGGCAATAAGAGCACTGTGAGCCCTAGGCTGTCATCTGAACAGCGGCCCTCTCTGCATGTCCCTCTGGTCTCAGGGAAGAAGCTCAAAACCAACTACCAAGAAGGGTTTGGTTTTACTTTTCTGCCATGTCGAGCACCCTGCTGGCAAGCACCACGGCTTTAGCACAGCGCCTGCTGAACCCAGGTCCTCTCCTCACTGGAGGAGAATGACAAAGCACAGTTTAAACTTGGTCATGCATATCCCTGTCCTATCCCTTTTGGATACCAGCCCTCGGGATACAAGGGAGACATCTGATGTCAGCATCTCGTCTCCCTGCATCCCCACTGGGATTGCGTGGAGAGAACTGAGGGAAGAACTAGTACAGGTTTGTTCCTGCTCCTACATAAATATGGGTGTCTGTTCTTTCCTTCTGCCTCCAGGAGGACATGATGCTGTTGTCAGACCGAAAATGCAGCACCAGGATTTTCCACCGGAACTGGGACATCAAAGAGCTGTTGGTACGAAAAATCTCAGCCATGGGGTACAAGAAGGTCACATTCCAGCACAGGGGTTCTTAAACTGGGGGCTGGGACCCCTGAGGGGGTCGCAAGGTTATTACATGGAGGGTCGTGAGCTGTCAGTCTCCATCCCAAATCCTGATTTGCAGCCAGCATTTATAATGGTGTTAAATATATTTTAAAGGGTTTTTAATGTATAAGGGGGGTCGCACGCAGAGGCTTGCTATGTGAAAGGGGTCACCAGTAGAAAAGTTTGAGAACCACTGTTCTAGCAGATGGTTCTTTCCTAACATGTGTCCCTTTCTCACTGAATCTGATCTCACTTAGTGCTTGTGCTAATCTGACACATGGCACTTTGACCATTGATTTTGTAGTCACTGATTTAGTCAGGAGCATGTCAGACCTGACTGTGGCTCTTTCTCAGTGTAAATAAGGGTCACCCCTCACCTTCAGTTCAGGTGCCTTCTCACTGGCTATAAACTGGTGTCAAGAAAGATGTGTGGAGATGAAGCTGTTTCCAGTCAGGAGTGATTTTAATATTTCATTATTGACAAATCAAGAAAGCCTTGAGTAGCTTTTGAAAATCTCCTGTTTCAATCTAGTCTACCCGCCCCAATGCATGGGAATTTCTAGTCCTGTATCTGCACAGCTGTGCATCTTTCTCCCACAGACACTCTCTTACCTACAAGTTTCTCTCCCCAGGTGCACGATAGAGTCATCCTGGTAGAGAAGGAGCTAGACTTTGCCACCAACGTGCTGGAGAACGTTGAGGACCCCAGTCTGTCCAAGCTGCTCTCAAGGCCGCTAGAAATCCTGACGCAGATCAGAGGGGACCTGAGGGACTGCGTGAGTATTCAGTGCCAGATTTCTCTTTCCGTGCCAGAAGTGAATCTTTTCAAGGAGAACCCTTAGGAATTTCCCAGCTGGAGCTGCTTGTCCTTGTACCAACAAATACTTGCACGTGGCTCTTGCTTTGGGCCCATCCGTATATAGGACATGGAAAGCAGAAGCAGTTGATATGCTATGCACAAGGGTAGCTGCCTAGACTATGTCAGGTCAAGAACTGCTCTGCGCCTGGAGAGAAAGGGCTTTGGTCCACTGTCGGCTGAAATCTCTGTGCACCAACCCATCTGTATCAACTTTGTTTTCAGACCAGACAAACTCATTCTCATCGACACTCCAGGAGGCTGAACAATTGGCTCCAAAATTTCCATGAGAGCAAAGAGACGGTGAGTAGTCATTGGAGACAATGAGGAAAGTGAACTGCCATTCAAATTAGAGATGGAACAAGCCTACTAGGTTCCTATCCAGAGGCCAGAGCGGGATTACTGCAATGTATTCTGTGGTGCCTTGTTGAGTCTGTTTCAATAATCCCAGGACTGTAGTTGTGCACAAATCTAGTAGATCTCAATAAAAAAAAACCTCTTGTGTCTGCTGCTAGACTGACTGTCTCTTCCCAGCACAGCCTGTAAGAAGATTATACCACAAGAGATTTTGACCCTTTGCAATAAATCAGGCTTTTTAGGAAATGCGGGATGAGGGGTGGAGCAGGGAGATTTCTATTGTTATTATCTCTTAGTTTTTATTTTTAAATATTGCAATAAAATTGAGCCTGTTGATCTATTCAGATCCACTGTGCAATGATGTCACAGACTACAGCAACAGCTAATGTATGGTTTGAATTATGCTGCATTTCATGATAGCACATTCAACTGCAGTTTGCGTGTACATCAGCTTGGGTTACAGAAATCCACATTCACATTGCTGTGTTTCCAGCACTCACCCTCTTTCCACATCTTCTGTGCTTCTTATAGATATGCACTTGCCTCCTAATTATGCAACATACCCATGGTGGCTTTAATTTAGCCCCATTCACACTTCCTGTTGTAAATATTCTCTCATTTCCCAGGAAACACCTGGCTGCCTGGAAGCATCTGTGATCCTCAATCTCTTCCGGCTGCTGAACGAAGACTTGAGATGCGCAGCCTACATGGAGCTCTGTGTGTAGCCATCTGGTCTCTGCAGTGCCCGTGTCCACATCTGCTCTAGAGACTGGGGAGTCCTTAGCCTGAGAGCACTGCAACATATTGGGAGAAGACGTGTGTGAACCAGGAACATTCATCTTCTCCCTCTGGCTTCTGATCATAGATCCCCAAGCAAACTGATTCCATCCTTTTATACCAAAGAATTATGCAACAGTTGGCCTCCAGGTTACTCCAATTTCCAGCTGGTGCAGCACTCTAGACTCCTTAGACTTCACTAGGTTTTGGTCCTCTGGGGATATTATTTATTGAATGTAATTGTATTGTCACTATATGGAAGCATTTTAGTCAGGGTAACGTCCCAAAATATTGGAAACATTTAATAAGCTTTAATTTTTTAAAAAACAACACTCCAGTTCTAGGATTTACACACTAGTCATGGCTTCGGGTCTCTTAGAAACAACCTCAGGAAATTAATTAATATTGAAGTTTGGAAGTTCTTACTGTACAGATCCTCGACAGATGTATTTATACAGAGTATATTTTTACCTTGCTGCTTCTTTACATATTATTACCCAACTAAGAAGAGTAATTGGTTTGTATAACTTCCCGACTTGAACCAAAGTGTTATTTATTATGGATCAGCTATTTATTTTTATCTATTTATCTATTACTCAGATTGTGCTTTTTTATCTATAATTGTGAACAAATAAAATTGTTTCCCCAGGCCTTGGCATTCCTGTCTTTTAGTCTGTAAACAGAAAATTGGGTAATAAAACCCAGCTCCAATATGGTGCTGTGCAGCAGTAGATCCCAAAGTGCTTTACAAAGGAAGTCATTCTCATTATTCCTGATTTCACAGATGAGGAACTAAGGCACAGAGAGGCAAAGTGCTTGTCCAAGATCACTCAGCAGGCCAGTGGCAGAGCCAAGAATCCTGAGAGCTGATCTTACACTCTAACCACTAGGCCACACTGCCTCCCTCTGTGTGTAGATTGCTTTCCCCACAACAGCTGCTTTAACTACACACTGATCAGAGACTTTTAAAATACCAACCAGGAGGTCTGTCACATTTTTTTCTGAGCGCAAGAGTTATTTCAGCCTTGCTTTAATCTCCACTCCTTGCCTTAGAGGATGGAGGCCAGATGTCTCTGTTGGATCCTAGTGTTGGCACTGCCACTGCGTTGTGCCTCCTTTTCCCCCAGCATATATAGAAATAAATATACTTGAAAGACATAACATGTCACAGCGTTACCGAGAAACTGAAGTGCACTTTACTTCACTTTGGTATTCCAGAACAACTAGTGAGAGACAACAGACCACAATTCACTGCAGTAGAATTTAAGTCATTCTGAACAAAATATGATTCTGAACATATTACTAGCAGCTCACATTACTCACAAGTTAATAGAGAACGGAGAGACCTGTACACTGGACTATAAGGTGGATAGAAAGCTGGCTAGATCATCGGGCTCAACGGGTAGTGATCAATGGCTCTGTGTCTAGTTGGCAGCCAGTATCAAGCAGAGTGCCCCAAGGGTTAGTCCTGGGGCTGGTTTTGTTCACTATCTTCATTAATGATCTAGAAGATGGTGTGGACTGCACTCTCAGCAAGTTTGCAGATGACACTAAACTGGGAGGAGTGGTAGATATGCTGGAGGGTAGGGATAGGATACAGAGGGACCTACAAAAATTAGAGGATTGAGCCAAAAGAAATCTGATGAGGTTCAACAAGGATAAGTGCAGAGTCCTGCACTTAGGACGGAAGAATCCCATGCAGTGCTACAGACTAGGGGCCGAGTGACTAGGCAGCAGTTCTGCAGAAAAGGACCTAGCGGTTACAGTGGACGGGAAGCTGGATATGAGTCAACAGTGTGCCCTTGTTGCCAAGAAGGCTAACGGCATTTGGGGCTGTATAAGTAGGGGCATTGCCAGCAGATCGAGGGACGTGCTTATTCCCCTCTATCTGACATTGGTGAGGCCTCATTTGGAGTACTGTGTCCAGTTTTGGGCCCCACACTACAAGAAGAATGTGGAAAAATTGGAAAGAGTCCAGCAGAGGGCAAGAACAATGATTCGGGGGCTGGAGCACATGACTTATGAGGAGAGGCTGAGGGAACTGGGATTGTTTAGTCTGCAGAAGAGAAGAATGAGGTGGGATTTGATAGCTGCTTTCAACTACCTGAAAGGGGGTTCCAAAAAGGAACTAGACTGTTCTCAGTGGTATCAGATGACAGAACAAGGAGTAATGGTCTCAAGTTGCAGTTGGGGAGGTTTAGGTTGGATATTAAGAAAATCTTTTTCACTAGGAGTGTGGTGAAGCACTGGAATGGGTTACCTAGGGAGGTGGTGGAATCTCCTTCCTTAGAGGTTTTTAATGCCCGCCATGACAAAACCCTGCCTGGGATGATTTAGTTGGGAATTGGTCCTGCTTTGAGCATGGGGTTGAACTAGATGACCTCCTGAGGTCCCTTCCAACCCTGATATTCTATGATTCTACACACAGCCAAGAAAATCCTACAGCAGGAAGACCTATTGTTTGCTCTTCTGAATTACAGATCAACACCAATAGCAACTACTGGATATAATCCAGCACAATTCCTGTTGGGAAGACAACTCTGACCTACTGTTTCAATGTTGGAAAAGAATCTGCTCCAGAGTGGCCAGATATAAAGCAAGTAGCAGATGCAGAACAAGAAGAAGACAGCTTAAGAAATCCAGATGAACCTAGTCCTTGCAACTAACAGACTGCCAGATGACCAAGTTGTTATGTGTTTGGGTTGTGTAATTAAAAAAACAGTATGGTTCTGAGACACTTAAAAGACTAATCCATACTGAACTTCAAAGGTAGTGTGATAGTGTAAATATTGTAAATGGTCGGAATGTAGAACTAATAGGAGGAGTTGTAATGGAATGCTAAACTGTATTACACTGTTCAGCTACAAGGTGATGGAGGAATTAGAGTTACTGGTGCAGGAAGTGAAATCGGATATTATAGGGATAACAGAAACATGGTGGAATAGTAGTCATGACTGGAGTACAGGTATCGAAGGGTATGTGCTGTTTAGGAAAGACAGAAATAAAGGCAAAGATGGCAGAGTAGCATTGTATATCAACGATGAGGTAGACTGTAAAGAAATAAGAAAGGATGGAATGGATAAGACAGAGTCTGTCTGGTCAAAAATCACAATGGGGAAGAAAGCTACTAGAGCTTCCCCTGAGATAGTGCTTGGGGTGTGCTATAGACCCAAAGTATCTGATCTGGATATGGATAGAGACCTTTTTAATATTTTTAATGAAGTAAATACTAATGGGAATTGTGTGATCATGGGAGACTTTAATTTCCCAGATATACACTGGAGGACAAGTGCTAGTAATAATAATAGGACTCAGATTTTCCTAGATGCGATAGCTGATGGATTCCTTCACCAAGTAGTTGCTGAACCAACAAGAGGGGATGCCATTTTAGATTTGGTTTTGGTGAGTAGTGAGGACATCATAGCAGAAATGGTTGTAGGGGACAACCTTGGTTTGAGCGATCATGGGCTAATTCAGTTTAAACTAAATGGAAGGATAAACAAAAATAGATCTGTGACTAGGGTTTTTTATTTCAAAAGGGCTAACTTTAAAGAATTAAGGAAATTAGGGAAGTGGATTGGACTGAAGAACTTGGGGATCTAAAGGGGAGGAAGCCTGGAATTACTTCAAGTCAAAGTTGCAGAAACTATCAGAAGCCTGCATCCCAAGAAAGGGGAAAAAATTCATAGGCAGGAATTGTAGACCAAGCTGGATGAGCAAGCATCTCAGAGAGGTGATTAAGAAAAAGCAGAAAGCCTACAAGGAATGGAAGATGGGAGTGATCAGCTAGGAAAGCTACCTTATTGAGGTCAGAACATGTAGGGATAAAGTTAGAAAGGCCAAAAGCCATTTAGAGTTTTCCCTTGCAAAGGGAATTAAAAGCAATAGTAAAAGGTTCTATAGCCATATAAATAAGAAGAAAACAAAGAAAGAAGAAGTGGGACCGCTAAACACTGAGG
Organism: Mauremys reevesii; assembly: GCF_016161935.1. Classification (NCBI taxonomy): domain Eukaryota; kingdom Metazoa; phylum Chordata; order Testudines; family Geoemydidae; genus Mauremys; species Mauremys reevesii. The sequence goes on along the minus strand of NC_052633.1, from coordinate 10,695,921 downwards.
ATGGAGTGGCGGTTAAGGATAATCTAGGCATGGCCCAATATCTAAACAAATACTTTGCCTCAGTCTTTAATGAGGCTAATGAGGAGTTTAGGGATAATGGTAGGATGACAAATAGGAATGAGAATATGGAGGTAGATATTACCACATCCGAGGTAGAAGTCAAACTCGAACAGCCTAATGGGACGAAATCTGGGGGCCCAGATAATCTTCATCCAAGAATATTAAAGGAACTGGCACATGAAATTGCAAGCCCATTAGCAAGATTTTTTTAATGAATCTGTAAACTCAGGGGTTGTACCATATGACTGGAGAATTGTTAACATAGTTCCTATCTTTAAGAAAGGGAAAAAAGGTGATCCGGGCAACTACAGGCCTGTCAGTTTGACATCTGTAGTATGCAAGGTCTTGGAAAAAATTTTGAAGGACAAAGTAGTCAAGGATATTGAGGTCAATGGTAACTGGGACAAAATACAACATGGTTTTACAAAAGGTAGATCATGCCAAACCAACCTAATCTCCTTCTTTGAGACGGTAACAGATTTTTTAGACAAGGAAATGCAATGGATCTAATTTACCTCGATTTCAGTAAGGCATTTGATACGGTTCCACATGGGGAATTATTAGCTAAATTGGAAAAGATGGGGATCAATATGAAAATTGAAAATTGAAAGGTGGATAAGGAACTGGTTAAAGGGGAGACTACAATGGGTCATACTGAAAGGTGAATTGTCAGGCTGGAAGGAGGCTACTAGTGGAGCAAAAGACTAACAAGATGGCCAAGCTGGTTCTAGTGAAAGCAGCATAAATTCTGATATTAGTTGAATCAGCTAGGCCTGCCCCTCAGAACGGGGACAGCCGGTCACCTACCTGAGCAGCAGAGATGGCTGGAGAGTTAGTAAAACAGCAGAAAGTCAAAGGCAGAAAAGGAGGAAAGATAACTAACTCTTCCACCAGCCCCATGTTCACACAGTCTTGGATTCAGAGTTCATATGCCATCAGTGTAAATTGCATCAGGGTTGAACTCAGGCCCACCTCATTGTTAACTAGGGTGACCAGACAGCAAATGTGAAAAATCGGGATGGGGGTAATAGGATCCTATATAAGAAAAAGACCCAAAACTCGGGACTGTCCCTATAAAATCGGTACATCTGGTCACCCTATTGTTAGTCTCTGTAGAAGTTATCAGATCTGATGGCCTCCTAGATTTCTCTTTGATCCATTTCATCTACAGCCCCAACTTTTAAGCAAGGGTCTGTCTGTCTGTGTGTACTTGGTCTTGATGCCCCCACAAGTTAATTAGCAGCCAAAAGTAAATAACGTGCCGAAGATGAAATGCTCTGCACCGCTGTTCCCCAGGCACCATCTGTTTGCAGGGGTTTGAATCGAGGGATAAGAAACCATTCAAAGAAGTTAATTAAAAGAATCCATGGGAGTAAGACGCTCACCAGACACGACATGTATAGGCTGAGTGCAAGTCAGACTGGGTAGAGGGTTCTGAGCTAGATGCAGCCAGAAACAGTCAGAGATGTGACTGGTATGAGAGGACAACAGAAGAGGCTGTAAGGTTGAAGAAAGAAGTACTCTGCAGAGTCTTTTTCAACCAGCTTCTCTACCCAACAGGCCCGTGCACTCACAGCCCAAATGCAACGATTCCTTACTAGGCCTGGAAGAAATGAAAGGGGACGAGTTTCCCTCATTACAGTGGTTTGAACGGTTACAAGAAAAGATACATGTGCTGGTTCCTAACTCTGCAACTTCGGCCACTCCTCATGCTGAATACAAGTGCATCCTTGCCCTGGGGGTGACTCGGACCGAGACCTTGGCCTGCCCTTGGTAAGCCATCCCTTTGTGGAGGGAAATTAAGTATTGGCTTGTAGGTCCCACTGGCCACTGTTCAGGCTTATTGCCGGTGATTTAACTGGGAGTCTCTCTGAGTTGTCTTCCTGTTGGCCACCTGTCAGAGCCTCTGATGCAAGCTACCAAACCCCTCTTGACACATCGCCCTTATTTATGTCAGTGCCTCTGAGAACACACAGCCCCTCCCCAGTGGTGAAGAAGAGTCCTTCTCTACACCAGTGCCCTGGGTCTGGAGTACCTTGGAAGGCAGCTAACTCTGTGCCTCCACCCTCCAGTCTCTGCTGTTTCCCCCGGGCTATATTGTACTATTGCTGCAGCTTCTACCAACCTCCTGCCAGCCTCGGCCTTCTCCCCTGCCACACTCCCATTCAGCCTGGCCCAGCTCTCAGGCTGCTGGTTCTCAGCCTCCCTGGCCCAGATCTCAGACAGCCTGTGGCTGGCTCTTCCCCCTTGGAGTAGTGCCAGTTGTGCTTCCCAGGTTCTCCGTCCCCCAGGCCCTTGCTTCCCAGGTAAATCACACACATGCTGAATGTTATCAAGATTGCATGTTATCAAGACTGCAAGGGAAGGCTCCCTTCTGGAAACAGCCCCTTTCTGCCAGTTTGTGAGAGTACTGAAATCACTGTCCTCCCCGACTGCGCTGATCAGTGATGACTCGCAGAGTCACTCCTGAGGGCGGGGGAAAAATGATTGAAAAGGCTGCTCACTGGATTATTACAATAACACAGCAAACCCGGAAACTGGGCAATGCTAAGATTAGAAACAGAACTCGCCTACTCTAGGCAAGGAAACCTTGCATCATTTGGTCATGATGTCATCCAGAGATTCCCTCACCTGGGAATCCCTGGCAGTGGCAGTGGCAGGAGGGCAGAGGGTTATGAGCTAGATGCACCTCCCGTATTTTCACTTTCCAGTTTCCATTGATCAAGCAGCAGCATTAACGTGTGGGTTTTTCTCCTTTGACCAAAGGAAAACAAGATTTCATTTTATTTGTTCCTAGAGAGTATAAAAGCAAGAGCAATGGAAAAGAGAGGCCACATTCACAGACCCGAGGGAGGCCAAGCAACGCTGAGGAAGAAGAAGAGACTAAAGCGATTTCTCAGCAAACAAGCTCCAAGGTACGTGCCACTAAGTCTGGGGTTTCTGTCTAGCACATGGACTTACTAGACTGATCTGCTGTGATCTACGCTAAAGAGAGAGGTTCAAATATTATCCATTCCTCTAAGTATCTTACTGGTTTATTTTTTATTAGTGCTGTAAATTAAGAGGCCTGATCTGAAAACATTTGTGAATAGAAGAGTTGAGTTTGATCAGCTGTGATCTTTGGGGTCAACCCACCAATGTATATATTTGATTGTAGCCCTCACCTTCCTGCACCCCTTCTTCCCCCGCTTTGTCAGACTGTTAACAATACAGTTTATACTCTTATAACATGGAAATGGAGTGATGCGTGGAATTCCCCTTTCTGATTCAATAGGAAAAATGATGGGTTGCAAACTGCTCCTGGTCCTGACCCTATGGACAATGTCTACAGAGGCCTTTCACAAAGGTGCTCAGATGACGAACTGCCACCTCTCAAAATACAAGTCCCTGCCACCTCAGGAACTGAAGACCTTCAAGAATGTCAAGAACAGATTTGTAAGTGCAAAGAAGACACATAAGTGGGCAATAATAGTAATGTGAGTGCTAGGCTGTAGTTTCAACAGCAGCCTTCTCGGCATATTACTATGGGCAGACAAAATAAGATGGGAGGCATATGCTTAGGAAAAGTTGGGGTATGGAGTTGCAGCTAAAATAGAGAGAAGTCTCTCTGTCTGGACCTTCTTTGTTGGTGATCCCCTGCCCAGTCTTAGTTAAGAAAGGGCAAAGCTGAGAATGTTCAGCTCCAGCAACTATTCAGATATTTGGGGAATGGGGATGATAGATGTGGAGAGAGTCCTGGACAGGGCAGGAAGGTGGAAACTGATCAGAGGCAGAATCACAGATTAGACAATAGCAGGGAAAGAATGGGATTCTTACTATTAGAAAGGAGCTAGGAGAGAAAGAAGAGACAATCTGTCTAAGTGGGTGTTCCTGATCCGAGTCAGGCTAAGGAGGCTAGGGCCTGGCCAGCTTGGATTTCTTATAGAGTCAATCGTCCTTAATCTTAAATCTCAAAAAGTTCGGAAAGGGGTTCAAACTCTGTCCTGAGTTATCATCAAACCTAGAGAATCAGACCCAGTTTTTAACTATCTGCGGTCTTTCCCTTCCAAAGAAAACTGAGTCTGGTCCCTTCAACAGACAATCTGAGGATCTCAAATTCATGGCATGCCATCAAGCAGCACTAGAGAGATCAAGTCACTTATTTTTAAGTCGTGCAAACATTCCATGTTAACTAATGCTGAAGCTGAGGAAGTGCACCACTCAGCTTAGTGGTCCAGTTATCCTTCTTGTCAAGAGTTAAAGGATGTCAGTTCTCAGTTAAACTCCTGCACAAATGCAGTTCACAACCTGAAATATGGTTGTGCAATATGACAATATGACAAGAGCGTGTTATTGTCATCTGTCTTTTCTTTGGCACCTTCTTGGAAAGAGCCAGGACTCTAGGACAGCAGCATTGTTAGGGGATCAAGGTGTTGAGTCAAATTCTGCCAGGATTTTGCACCTTCGCTTGTGTCAGTGGGGTTATATGATGTAACTGAGGGCAGAATTTGACACTTTATCCCCTGCTTTGCTTCCTTTACACATTTCCCTGTGTTCTCATTTTGTGCCTCCAGGAGGACATCATGTGGTTGTCAGACCGAAAATGCAACACCAAGATTTTCCACCGGCACTGGAAAGTCAAAGAGCTATCGGTAAGCAAGACCTCTGCCAAGAGAGACGAGGTTACAAAATAGCACTTGCTTCTTTCCAAAATTGCAGTACTGGCTCTTTCCAAGCTAGATTCTGATTTCAGGTGATCCTTTTGTAGATTTGGAATAACATGGACAGGAAATTTGTTCCCAAATGACACAGGAGTCATCTGAGCTTGGAATCTGGCCCTTTTTCTATTTCAATATTTTGTATATCCTTAGGGCTGAGAAGCCAGACAAACGTTAGACTGTGAATCAATTTAAATATTGCAGCACAATATTTAGCACATGATAAGGCAAGGCACTGAAAAACAGGGGCAGGAAACAGAACAATAATGGCTTCAGATGGTATCAAATAATTGAGCTAGGAAAAAATTTACATCTCAACATCTCTAGTTTGGCCCTGACAAATTGAAATCACTGTTTCCTTTTAATACAAGACGTGATACTAAGCTTATCCTTAGGGCTCAACAAACCGAAGGCTTTGCATCCTCCAACTCATCCACACCTGTCTTCTTTATCATCTATTTCGAGTCTGAACTTGGTTAACCTCCCTCACATAAGCAGCTCCAGGTCATGTGGCAGGAAATCCTCAGTTTCTGTATTTTGGTTTCCCATGAGAGAATCTTTTAGTTCTCTAAAACCATATCCACATCTATGTACAGCCACTTTGAAGATCCAGGAACTGCTCTACAAATCACCAGCAAAAAAATAAAAAAATAAAAAATGCTTGCACTGCCCAAATATGTCTTCAGATTAATGTAACATAAAAAAGGTTTGAGATGGATCTGAAGCACAAAATGTTGTTGGATTCCAAGGAAGGAAGGTATAAGTAATAGAGTCCAAAGGTTCATGACTAGCAGGCTCTGTGTACAGAGTGGATTCACACCTCCCTTGCGTCTTAGGACTCTTCCCATTGGCCATGGCTTTAGAAAGTCTCCTTAAGTAACCCACTCCTACCTGCTGCGAACACAGACATTCCTTATCTCCGTGTCTGCCACTCCCCTGGACACACTGTTTTACCTGCACATTCTCTCCCTAGGTGCACGACAGAGTGATCCTGGTAAAGGAGGAGCTGCACCTCATTATTGACGTGCTGGAGAACATTGGGGATCCCAGTCTGTCCGAGCTGCTCGGGAGGCCATTAGAAATCCTGAGGCACATCAGAGAGGACTTGAAGAGCTGCGTGAGTGTTGGATTGCAAATGTCTCTTGCCACAGTGGGACTGGGAGCTGTCTATTGAACTCCCAACAGCACTAATTTCTTAAGTGGATCCAGGATCTAGTAATCCTTGTGCCAGTAATTGTGGACTTTGGTTTGCACTCCCCTGTATAATAATAAAAGTATCTGGATTACGTAGCTGCTGTGTGCCTTGCTCATATACATAATCTAATTAGCTAATTAACTTGATTAACTAGTTAGGGAGAGATGATGCCCGGCTGCTCTGCTACTGTGCAAGTGGGTATGTCCCCACGTTTGGCTCCTGAGCTGTAGTTTGGTATCACTGCAGACACTGTGCTCTCCGTAGCACGGCTACTGTTGTTTTCATGTGCCTCCCAGAACATCACAGTGAGGTACGGAGGAGCCGGGAGGAGGCAGACCCATGGGTGGCTGCATACACTGGGGGAGTATGCTGTACTCCTGCTCAGCTCCAGGGCATGTTCTGTTTCTATTAGGTGGAGGTCCTCCCAGAGCTCTTCTGGGCAGCACAAGGCATTCCTCCCCCTACACAGGGCCATTGCCACAGGGCTCAGTAAAGCCCTTAGTTAATGCTTCAAGCACTTCTGAAGTTGAAAAATACCATACAAATGCTTGGTATTATTAATAGAACACAGCAGGTTAACATGGAATCCACACGTCTAAAGAACAAGATAAACTCAATCAAACTAATTTGTGCCTTGGGCTTGTACCAAGAGGAAGGAGGCTCAGCCACTGTTCCTGAAATCTCTACTCATGTGCTCTTCTCTGCTTCATGTATTGATTTTCTTTTCAGATCAGACATCAGCCTGACAACCATCAACGCTCCAGGAGGCTGACTAGCTGGCTCCAAAAATTCCACGCAGCCAAGAAGATGGTGAGTACATTTGGCAAACACACAAGATGAACTTTCATCACATGTTAGTGGGAACAAATCTGTACAGGATCATCAGCTCCATTCCTGTCCCATGGGGCCAGTGCAGGATGGTGCCCTGCATATTGTCCCGGGCTTTCTGCAGTCTAGGTGTCTTGAGGCTGAATTAGTTCAGAAAGCTGGTAAATCTCTCACAGCAGAAAGGGTCGTTACATCTGCTGCAGACTATAACAGACCAGGCATCCAGAAAACAGGCGTTACCTTGTGGCCTAGTTTGGGTCCTTCCATAGGATGCAAATAGCAGAGTTTCACGTGGCGTCTGATCCTCCATTGCTTTGCACCTTATACCTGGTGCAATTATTTATATTTGTGCAAAATGCTGCTGAACCTGAAATCCGCCCTCCCTCACACTGTTGGCAGAGCTTTACACCAACTTGCTATTTGCTTTGACGAGGTGTAGATGCTGGGCTGGGCGATGGCAAAAGTGGCCCAGAGATAATTCATTCGTACAGATCTGCCAATCCTAGGCCTTCCTAGGAATCAGATATTGCCAAAGATAATACCCTTCAAATTTACTATTACCCTGGATCATTGTGCCTTTTGCTTCATTCATACTCACTGGTTAATGTAATAGACTACAGCACAGGTTGTTATATACTTAGAATTACAGCACGTTAGAGCACCATGTAAATGAGTATTTACTTAGGTTAGAGTGTTTGTAAGGTCTTGTCTACACAGAGACATCCAGAAAAAATTAATCTGAATTAACTAGAGGTATGAATTTGAAGTGGATTAGTTAAACTGCACTAAATCCCAGTATGGATGCTGTTATTCAGAGTTAAAGGGCAGGTCCATACTCACCGCGCGGGTCGACACGATGAGTTCGACTTCTCCGAGTTCGAACTATCGCGTCTAATCAAGACGCGATAGTTCGAACTCCCCGCACGCTCCGGTCGACTCCGGAACTCCACCACCGCGAACGGCGGTGGCGGAGTCGACCTTGGAGCCGCAGAGTTCGATCCCGCCGCGTCTGGATGGGTAAGTCAGTCGAACTAGGGTACTTCGAGTTCAGCTACGCTATTTGCATAGCTGAACTTGCGTACCCTAGTTCAACCCCTGCCCTTAGTGTAGACCAGGCCAAAGTTATTTTTGGAAGTGAAGTGAAGTAACCAAATTAAGACCACTTTAATTTTGAATGAGGGTGTTTACATGGGGATTTAATGCCATTTAACTAACCCATTTCAAATCAAGGCCGCCCAGAGAGGGGGGCAAGTGGGGCAATTTGCCCCAGGCCCCGCAGGGGCCCCCATGAGATTTTTTTGGTGCCCCTGGAGCGGGGTCCTTCACTCGCTCCGGGGCCCCAGAAAACTCTTGCTCGGGCCCCCAGAGCTTCTTCCGCTCCCAGTCTTCAGCGGCGGGGGATCCTTCCGCCCCAGGCGGAAGGATCCCCTGCTGCCGAATTACCACCAAAGCAGGGGGCCCCCCGCCGCCAAAGACCCCAGGCCCCCTGAATCCTCTGGGAGGCCCTGTTTCAAATTCACACAGTTAATTCAGAATATCTTTCCTCGATGTCCCCGTAGACACTGCTCTGTTCACCCTTTTTCTGCATGCTCTGTGCTCCCTATTTATTTGCACCTCCTGTTCCCATCAGGCCCACGGTAGCTTTCACTGGCCCATTGCTAGCCAGCCATTCTCTGTTACAAATGTGTTCACTCCCTCTCTTTTTTTTTTTTTTTTTTAAATTGGAGATATACCAATCTCCTAGAACTGGAAGGGACCTTGAAAGGTCATTGAGTCCAGCCCCCTGCCTTCACTAGCAGGGCCAATTTTTGCTCCAGATCCCTAAGTGGCCTCCTCAAGGATTGAACTCACAACTCTGGGTTTAGCAGGCCAATGCTCAAACCACTGAGCTATCCCTCCCCTCTCCTGTCCCAGGAAACTCCAGGGTGCCTGGAAGCATCTGTGGTTCTCTATCTCTTCCGACTGCTGAACGAAGACTTGAAGTGCGCAGCCTACATGGAGTCCTGCACCTAAACGCCAGGTCTTTACACTGTCTCACCTCATGCATCTAATCAGACACTGCAGAGCCCAGCGAATGGGAACCCTGAATCCTTCCTACAGGACACTGTATTTTAACCAGGCGTGATGCTCTTTCCACCGTGGTATTTTACCACGGATACCAATCACCCATGATCTCTGAACAAAAGATTCACATACAACTGATCTTCAGGAACAGATCTTGCCGACTCCAATTGCCAGTAGCTGATTGGTTCCAGGCCAATTCCTTAACTGCAGCTAAAGTGTAGGGCCTGTTCCCCCTGAGATCAATGGGAGATTGGCCAGTGATTTCAGTGGGATTAAAATATGGCCCTGGAGGATATTATTATTTATTGTGTTGGTTTATTGCTACACAAAACTATTTGCCAGTAGTATGTTAAGTGTTGCTGTTATTTATTTTAATTCGAAAGACTAGTTTTTTCACCTGTTTCTTTGATTTACAGACTAGTGAGTATTTCATTAGTGTCTTAGAAAGATGCTGGAAAACGCAATAATTTTGATGCATGGAAGGTGTTGCTGTATTAGGCAGATTCCGAGAATCTATTTTTGTTTCACTGGCTGACATCACGTTAAGCCATCTGATGTGATCCTTATTTAAACAATTCTGATTTGTATTTAAGTTATTTATTGTATCTATCATTTATTTATGTGCATATTTATCAAATGGACTGTTTTTATAATATTTAATGTAAAAAACTGGAAGACGTAAAATAAAAACTGAAATGATACAAATTGACGGTTGACCCTCTGCTTGCTGACTGCAGTATGTTCTGATCTCATCACCTCCAAAAATAGAAACCAGCAAAAGTGATTAGAGGCAGGGAAGCACTTCCAGATGAGGAGAAATTGGAGACATTAATACTGCTTAGATTAGCTGGATGGTGAGAGGGGACATAACAGAGATACTTAAAATAATGAAGAGTGTAAAGTTATAGGTATGTTCCCACTATAGCAAATCCCAGGGAACCCCTGGTGGCAGGACTGTATATTATGGGGCCTTTAAATTGACCAAAAAGCACCTACTATAATTAGTATCCTATACCTACCACAGTATATGTGACACACTCCGCTTGAGTAAAATGCTGCTGTTTTAACTGGAGCTTGAATGTAACATGTATTGTTGTTTACTTCCTTTTTATTTGTATGCATTGAAATCAGTGTGAAGACACAGCTCTGGAAAAAGTATTCCCCTGCTGTTGCACAGTACATAGTGGCCGCAATTTGCCCTGTTTTTGCCTTAGGGGGATAGATATTGGGGACTGGCACTCAGGAAACCTTAATTCTCTTCCCAGCTCTGCCACTGACCTGCTGGAGTGGTGGATGACACTTCACTGCTCTGTACCTCACTTTCCCCTGTAAAATGGGAATAATGATACTGAATTCCTTTGTAAAGTGCTTTGAGAGTTACCAGTAAAAAAACACTATATAAGAGCTGGGTATTATTAATATTATTATATGCACTATATAAAAAGCCTGATTCTCTGCTGCCCCAGTATTGTCAGCACTCATGACTTTTTCACAGGTTGCAGGATTTTAGCCAGGACTGGAGCCTGTCAGGTGATGATGTGAGAATCTCCACCTCTCTTGGGAATTTCAGCCTGGCTTCTGATTGGCTGTTTTTCCCACTCTCTCCGGTCTTGGGAAAGAGCAGCTAATCAAGGCTGTTACAGGAAGCAGTCAGAGGTCTCTGCCCCTTAGGTGCCAACACCACTGTCACAGGAGTGGAGGACAGAGGAGCTCAGAGAGGCTCCACTCCCTGCAACACCCACCTCTGGGAGATGGCAGGGGAAGAGACACAGCAGCTTCAGAAGGAATGGAGGAGACAAAGAGGAAGTGGGACAGAAATGATGGGGACCCAGAGAGCGAGTAGAGGTGATCTGGAGAGAGGATTGATTTGGGGCCAGGGTGCAGAATTAATTGCTGGGTATGGGGTGGGCAGCGGAGGGGCACAATCACCTTACACAATAAATAGTGTTTTCAATCTTTCCATATCTCACAAACACACGGGGGGTGGGAAGGGGAGTACATAAAACCAACCAAAAAACTACATAGAATCATAGAATCTCAGGGTTGGAAGGGACCTCAGGAGGTCATCTAGTCCAACCCCCTGCTCAAAGCAGGACCAAACCCAACTAAATCATCCCAGCCAGGGCTTTGTCAAGCCTGACCTTAAAAACCTCTAAGGAAGGAGATTCCACCACCTCCCTAGGTAACCCATTCCAGTTCTTCACCACACTACTAGTGAAAAAGTTTTTCCTAATGTCCAACCTAAACCTCCCCCTCTGCAACAGCATAATCTTTTTTTTTTTTAATCTCATGATTGTTGGTCTAATCTCATGATGTTTAGGGTTCGACGTGATTTGTGAATCTTTGAGGGTGGGCAATATTGCTACCTTGCACTTGGATTTGTTATTTATACTACTGCAAAATGTTACCAATACAAAAGTGATCACTTTTTATACTTTTGGGAGTCACGTTTGTAAGCTTTTTTCCCCAACCATCAGGGCTAGAAATGTACTTTTTTATTTTAAATAATCACTTGACTCCAGGAGCTGGGGCTTTAAAAATAACACAAAATATCACAAGATACAGGAAAAACTCACAATGGCTGGCAGCACTGCAAAACATCCTGCTTTTTTCCAGGATAGTCTCATGTCTCAAGAACCTGTCCTGCAAATTTGGAATTTGAGAACAAGGCACCTAAGGGTCCTGTTTTGTGCTCAGTACCGCCCCTCATTCCACCACCTCTGGAGGGAGCCGAGCTGCGGGATGTCAAATGCAGGAGCTCCAGGCTTGGTAACACATCAGGAGAGGCAGATGGTGGTGGTATTGCCCGGTGATTGGTACTGGCATCACCGAGACCAGGAGGAGTAAAATCCAGTTGGCAACAGCAGCCCAGGAGACAAAGGAGGTAGGTGCAGAGAATGGCCTTCCCATGGGGGTGGATGAGGAGGGAAGGGAGAGGCCCTGGTCCCCTGACTGGGGTGAGCTATTCACTGAATATTAACAGGCCAGCAGAGAGCAGATGGGGAAAGTTTGTATAAGGGATTGGTTGATGCAGTTTCCCTCAGGGGTGATAAGTGGCAACCAGGTGAAGGATCTGGGACAGTTGGTGGAGGGGGTAATCACAGCAGCAGGGTGTGGACCCATGAGGGCAGTGTGGGGGTTGGAGGTGGGGGTGTCACAAAGGCAGGGGTGTGGGGACCTGGGGGGGTTGGAGGCAGGCGGGTGTCACAGAGGCACTGTGTGTGGAGACCTGGGAGGTTCGAGGGGAGGGTGTCACAGAGGCAGGAGATGTGGGTACCTGGGGGGATTGGAGGCAGGGGGGTGTCACAGAGGCAGGATGTTTGGGGTCCTGGGGCCAGTGGGGGGGTTGGAGGTGAGGTTGTCACAGAAACAGGGGGTGTAGGCCCTGGGGGCAGTGTGGGGCGTGGAGCCGTGGGGGACACAGAGGCAGGTTCTGGAGCCTGGTGGGGAGTTGAAAATGGTGGCCATCTTCTGGCTTATGAGAAGCTAAGTTGAGGGGGATGGGAGAGGGGCTCAGAATGTTATAGGGAGCAGGGAATGGGGGGTGAGGTCTGGCTCCGGGGTAGGGAAGGGAGCTGGGCTGGAAAGGCCGTCCCGCCCGAAACATGCGTATCCTGCTGCTGGGATGAAGCCACATCAGCCTAGATGGGCTGAGAGCGTGGTCCTTGGAGCTGACTGGGCCTTTCCAAAGCAGCTCTGGCCCCAGCACAACCCACCAGCTCCTTGTCACAATTCAGCTCCATACTCTGGGGGCAGGGAGCCTCCCCGCTACATTGGCCACAGGTTCATTGCACTCACAGGGGCATGGCTTACATTACAACCCTTCTGCTATAAGAATTTATGCTGAGCCATATGTAATACTGTGCATTGTAGGGCTACAGTACTACTATGTGTATGGTAAAGGGACCACTATTAGGAGAATTATGGAACTGGGTCATTGGTTGGTAGCTCAGAAGTCTGCCCCCTCTGTCTCCGGGTTGGAGGAAATCAAAAGCATCTGAACATATTCCTTGCATGCAGCCAGGGTGCAGTGGTTGCTTTGGAGCTGAGCTGCAGGTAAGGATTGAGTGTCACATACCATCAGTTGGAAAAGAAGGGAGCTGGTGGGGGATGTTTGCTCCATGTCCTGTCTGGGGTCCTGTTTGCACTGATCAGCAATCTTAAGATAGTCTCCTGTGAGGATAAACAGAAAAATGCTCATTGTAGGGCTGGCTGCATGCAGGACTTCTGTTTGTGTGTGTGTAGCACACCCCATCCAGAGTGTTTAGCAGCTAATGTTTACAAATGTGGTTTCATCTATTAACAATTAGATCTGAGTGAGTGATTCACAGCCAGGGAATTTTGCCTCTATTTCTGTTTGCAACATTCCTGCAAACCAATAACAAACACACTTGAGAATGTTGTGATTAAAAAACATTCAACATCATTTTGTTTACCCAATGGCTTGTTAGTCAACAAACCATTACATTTGAGCCATGAGACCTAAAACTGAGTGGCTTCATAATAATAATACCTAGCTGTTATATAGTGTTTTTCATCAGTAAACCTTAAAGTGCTTTAGAAAAGGACAGTAGTATCATTATCCACCTTTTACACATGTGGAAACTGAGGCACAGAGCAGTGAAGTGGCTTGCCCAAGGTCGCCCAGCAGGCCATAAGTCATATGATACGATATAGCTTTTGTCCCTGAGTAGATGGGCATAATTTATGAAACCAGATGTCATCTGCAGACACTCTCAGAAAGTAAATTTAATGTTCACTCATTACAAACAGCTGCGAGTGTGCATGCTTAACATTTGCATTCTCTGATCATTTATGCTATTAATTCTCAATTACACCAGTGTTTGTGGAAAGCAAACACAACAGGAGTGTGAACACAGCCAGTGTAAATGTGTTTAAAATTCAAACAAATATTAATGGAAATTGTTTTGCAGTATTTTTCCAAGCCTAGTAACAAGTTACTTACTAAGCTGGCTTGTCTTTTTATTTCAAATGAGCCCTGTTGAATTGGCCCTGTACACACATGAAGATCCAAGCTTGTCTTTGCATGCACTCGCTTGGGATTGCTGCCTGTTACAATCTGTTCTCAGTTAAAGTAAGAAAATAGGAAAGCTATAGTATTCCTCGTTTTAACATCTCTACTGAAGGATATTCAGCCACTGAGAATGCAGCCTTAAGTGAATATCCCCCCATGAGATCTACTCACTCAATATAACAAAAGAGAACTTCAATAATACCCAACTCCGTCACCAGACGTGAGAGGTAATACAAGTTATAAATAATAATACTAGTGTCCACAGTTCGGTGTCTGTAAAATCATAGAATCATAGAATCATAGAATTCAAGATCAGAAGGGACCATTATGATCATCTAGTCTGACCTCCTGCAAGATGCAGGCCACATAAGCCGATCCACCCACTCCTTAGCAAGCGACCCCTGCCCCATGCTTCGGAGGAAGGCGAAAAACCTCCAGGGCCATTGCCAATCTTCCCTGGAGGAAAATTCCTTCCCGACCCCAAATATGGCGGTCAGCTGAACCCCGATCATGCGGGCAAGACTCTGCAGCCAAACCCTCTGGAAAAGGTTATATCATACCATTGACCCATTGTACTATTTACCAGTGTGGCACTTAATTGACCTATTGACTAAGCCCGTTATCCTATCATACCATCCCCTCCATAAACTTATCTAGCTTAATCTTAAAGTCATGGAGGTCCTTCGCCCCCACTGTTTCCCTCGGTAGGCTGTTCCAGTATTGCACTCCCCTGATGGTTAGAAACCTTCGTCTAATTTCAAGCCTGAATTTCCTGACTGACAGTTTATATCCGTTCGTCCTCGTGTCCACATTAGCACTGAGCTGAAATAATTCTTCTCCTTCCCTGGTATTTATCCCTCTGATATATTTAAAGAGTGTAATCATATCTCCTCTTATCCTTCTTTTGGTTAAGGAAAACAAACCGAGCTCCTCAAGTCTCCTTTCATACGAAAGGCCTTCCATTCCTCGGATCATTCTAGTGGCCCTTCTTTGTACCCATTCCAGTTTGAATTCATCCTTCTTAAACATGGGAGACCAAAACTGCACACAATACTCCAAATGAGGTCTCACCAACGCCTTATATAACGGGACTAGCACCTCCTTATCCCTACTAGAAATACCTCGCCTAATGCAACCCAAGACTGCATTAGCTTTTTTAACGGCCACATCACATTGCCTACTCATAGTCATCCTGCGATCAACCAGGACTCCTAGGTCCTTCTCCTCCTCCGTTACTTCCAACTGGTGCGTCCCCAGCTTATAACTAAAGTTCTTGTTATATTCTAGGATGAAGATTATCCGGGCCCCCCGATTTACTTCCCTCCCATTTTCCACTCCTGGTACGCTTTCTGTTTTTTCTTAATGACCCCTCTAAGACGCTTGCTCATCCAGCTCGGTCTAAAACTGCTACCTATGAGCCGTTTCCCCCTTCTCGGGATACATGCCTCTGACAACTCCTGCAACTTCAACCTGAAGTAACCCCAGGCGTCATCTGCCCTTAGATCCCTAAATATGTTAGCCCAGTCCACTTCCCTAACTAGTCGCCTTAATTTAGTAAAATTAGCCCTTTTGAAATCATACACCCTAGTCTCAGATGCACTATTGATTATCCTCCCATTTATTTGGAAACGAATTAGCTCATGATCACTCGAGCCAAGGTTGTCCCCTACAACAATGTCCTCAACAAGGTCCTCGTTACTCACCAAAATCAAATCTAAAATGGCATCCCCCCTCGTCAGTTCAGCAACCACTTGATGAAGGAATTCATTAGCTATCACGTCTAGGAAAAGCTGAGCCCTATTATTATTACTAGCATTTGTTTCCCAATCTATATCCGGGAAGTTAAAGTCCCCCATGATCAAGCAGTTCCTATTAGTGTTTACCTCCTTAAAAACATAAAATGATGTGGACTCTGAGTTTATGAGGTGGCTTCCTGGTGTGAAGATGACATCTTAGCCTACGATGGCAAAAGTACAGAATTCAAATCCCACCCCTGCAGTGCCAGTGGATGTGGTAACATGGATACCCTTTAGCGGTCACATGGGACAAGCTATGCAATTTGAGTTCCTAGAGCAGGGATTGGCACCACTTTCAGAAGTGGTGTGCTGAGTCTTCATTTATTCACTCTAATTTAAGGTTTCACATGCCAGTAATACATTTTAACATTTCTAGAAGGTCTCTTTCTATAAGTCTATAATATATAACTAAACTATTGTTGTATGTAAAGTAAATAAGGTTTTTAAAATGTTTAAGAAGCTTCATTTAAAATTAAATTAAAATGCAGCCCCGCCCCCCCCGGACCAGTAGCCAGGACCCGGGTAGTGTGAGTGCCACTGAAAATCAGCTCAGATGCCACCTTCGGCACATGTGCCATAGGTTGCCTGCCTACCCCTGTCCTGGAGCCATGTTGTGACAAAGTGCTAATGGAATCCTTGCAGATGTAAGCATTGTGGAGATGATTTTACCCTGTATATGGTGTTGGAGAGAAAATTTGAGCGAGTGCAGAAAACAACCACAAAAATGATTTGAGGGCTGGAGAAAATGCTTTGCAGTGCGAGATTTGAAGATCTCAATCTGTTTAGCTTATCAAAAAGAAGAATGGGAGGTGACTTGATCAGTGTCTTCACAGGGAAAATATACTGAGTACTCATGAGCTTTTTAATGTAGTGGAGTAAGGCATACCAAGAACCAATGGCTGGAAGCTAAAGCCCAATTCAAATTAGAAATAAGGCATGTATTTTTAGTGTTAAGGTTATTAAGGGAAAGGGAGGGTTCTCTATCTCTTGATAGCTTCAAATCCAGACTGGATGCTTTTCTGGAAGCCAAACCCATGATCTTTGGTGGCCCAACTTATGCTTTTAGACCATTTTGGTTAGTAATGCCCTACGTGTAAAACAAATGTGTAAAACTGAATTACAAATCTAGCAAACACACTGCTGTTGTTTAAAATGCTAGCAAACTATTTGCACAATAGCTGTTTTGATTGGCATTTTAAAAATTGATTTCTGTTCTAACTGTGTGTATCCTTCCATTGACTTTAACAGAGCTAGACTGGACCCTAGATGCCCAGAACTGAAAGATAAAGTGTGAAAAAAACAATCTGCACAGTTGAGGGTTGGACAGATTGACTTAGGAGTAACAACTGAGAGCTATATGTGTATAACTTAGGTGATGGAGGCATAGCTCTAGAGAGAGTTGAAGGGTATTGTTTTGTATTGTACAACTCCGCAAAACTAGGAGTAGCAGGACAAAATTAAGAAAAGGAGAGTCAGATCTAGACAGTGGGATCTATAACACTATGATGAAATCTGAAAGGGAAGCAGTGGAAGCCTCCTACCTTGAAATACTTTACAAGTGGACTGTGCAAAGCACTACTGATACTTATATTCGATGAAGTGGAAGCTAGTGGAGGGTCTCAAAGAAGGGGTGGTTCTGGTCAGAGCAATGGGTAAGGAACTTGTTCTCTGTGCATGGACTCTACCTCCCCAGCCAAGTGTGGTGAGAAGCAGCAATGGTCCAGGGACTGGGTGGGTGCAAATATTGACTCTTTATTGGTTTTAACTATATATTGGAATGTGTCTCATTGCTCAGGAGCCATATAGGTTCAATCAGCCTTCCCCCTTTGGACAGAGCCATGGAGGGTCAGGACAGAACCCAGAGTTTGCAGTCGTTCAGCTTTACCCAGCTGTTAAGAGCAAAGCAAATCTTGGGATTTGGGCAGCACAGTGACTTCTGGGCAACATCTGTGTATACAAAGCATTATGTGGTTTCTGCCCCACCAGCCAGGTCTCCCGTTGCTGGCAACCAAAGAATCAGTCTTAAACAATCTGCTAAACATGGAACTCTTCTGAATATACCTGACTTTGGACTTTCATCTGAAGGCATGGTAAGTAATGGCCTTGAAAAAAGCAGAATTCAGCTTTGAATGATCTGAACATGAGATGATCAAACTAACCAGGTGCTGGTTTTGAGCCAGAGAAAAAACAGAGCCAGATCATCCTAACCTCTTTGAAAGTTTTCCATCCACTTAGTAGTGAAAGTGGATGTGTTTGGCTTTTCTCAAGAAATGAGCGGCTCAAGTCCCAGTACAAATTTCAGCTTTATAAGCCCAGAAAGCAGCAATACACCCTCTTTATTTGCCCCTATTCTATCAAGCAAACTAAGAGTCAAAAAGAGAGTACTAGAAATACACTATGGAAGAACTAGTAGCAGTTTCACTAGTCTGTCTGATTCATCTGGTGGGACTTTGAGGGAGTCCTTCAGTATGAGTCCCACTACCAAGCGTGGACATGAAGAAGCAGCAGGTTGGACTGAGCTGCCTCTCAGCCTCGTAAAGAGAGTGAAAAGAGAAAGGGAATATGGGGCAGATGAGTCTCTCCTTGTTTCTAGGACTGACCATCACCCTTCCCAAGGCAAGTGGTTTGGCAGGTGGAACAGGCCTAGCAGAGGCTGGTTGAGCTGAACATCACAGGTTGGGTTATCATGGAACAGTGATGGACAGCTGACTGACAAGGAGTTGACCAAGGAGAGAGTTACTCTTGAATCTGGAGAAACTATGCCAATTGCTTTGCCAGGACTAAGCCCATCTGTTCTTACAATGCCTTGGCTTTCAGTGGCATTAAAGGAGGAAGAAACTAACAGGGAAACTGAGGAAGGTGAGCACCAGGAACTAACAGTAGTCTGTGAATCAGGTGATTGGAAATGAATACCTCTAGCAGCATAAGGTAGCAGGGTGGCTTGTTTGCAGTTTTTCTTCTGCGGCTCACCTGTAAAACTTTCTGTTTTACACCTCCTCCCTTTGAGGTGGTTGCTAAGGAAGACTGCCTTTGAAGGTATGGCAGAAAAAGCAATCAATAAAAAGGGTGTAAATAACACTTTCTTACATCCTTCTGTTAGTTGCTTCTGCCTCTCTGTGGACCCCTTGTCATGTGTGTTACACCAACACCTGCTCTGAGCTCTGTTGCCCTGTACCTTGAGTAGTGATGTACACCTGCGCAAAGTGGGTGTAAATGCTACCAAGTCATAATGGTCGTGTTGCACTGGTGTGTGAAAGTAGAATGAATTATGTTACAAAATAGATAGGATTAAAGAAATGCTGTCTGTACCTTTAAGGAAAGTCGCTGGAATGCTGGAGTCCAGGTGTCAGGAAAACAGACATTAACATAGAACAATTTGCACCGTTTAAGGGCAATTGGTGAAACATTAGCCTTAGATCGATAGGAGTTAGTAAGGAAGTAGGATATGCATGCTATGCCCCAGGTGAATTTTGCTGTTTTCTCCTTTGTCCTTTTGTTTGATTCCCGCTCTTTTATCTGTATAAATAAGACTGTTTGGATCTTGCATGGCCACTCACATTATCTGAATATTATTGGCGAAGCGCTTTGCTAATAAAAACAGAGTGGTCTGACAAATTGTGAGTCTTGATTTTAACTTTGACAATTTGGAGGTTCCACCGAGATGGCAACCGTCTTCACTGGGGCTGTGTGATTCCTGACTGTTTTTGTAGGATGACCGTGGCAGCCGGCACCTGGGCATTTGGCCCGAGCGGTCCTCCACTATAACAAGAAGGGTGCACAACCACAGTGAAGTCTACGCCATCGAACCTGTTGGTTCCCACTCTGTTCTGGTAGGGATCCCGGGATCTGGCATCAGGAATCTGGTCAGGTAATTATATCTGTGTTTTGTCCGGACTGAGGACTGTCCTGTCTCTGTGTCTATCCGTCTTCCTGTGGAGTGTTTGAGTCTGGGTGCCATCTCTGTCCGGGGATTGGCCGACCAAGGGGTTCCTGTCCCCGCGGTCTGAGTGAGTGGAATCTGCACAATCGCAGCCGCACCACACTTTGGGTAAAAGCCCTGGTGTGAAAGCAAGGGCGATTGAGGCAGTAGCCTGTGGGCTCCTAACCCGAATTTCCTTCTTGTGCGATTGGTGTGTGAAGTCCTCCTGTATGGGTAACCAGACGTCTAAGTCAGGACAGTTCCCTAAACGAACGCTGGCTCATTTTATATATTTAGGATGGGTCCAGACTCCTGTAAGAAGGGTCCGGACTCCTGTAAATTTCTGGAAAAATGGTCTAGGCTAACTCAGGGGGATCCCAAAACTCAGTGGCCACTGTTAAAATCTTGGAACAAAGACCGAGTGGACGTCTTAAAGGACAAACTCGGCCAACCTAAAACTAAATTGGCTAAAGAGGAGGTTAATTGTTTCATTCAGTGGTGGGAAGAGGCAAATCGTAGCTGGACAAAGAAAAAAAAAAACTCGCCTCTCTCAAATATTCAAATAATCAGTTAAAAGCTTTATTAAAAGCCTCCTCTCCCACCACCAGACCGAGCGCTCCCCTTTACCCCGTTCTCAAAAACCCACCCCGGATCGATCCAACGCCCTTAATACTCCCATCTCATTGTAAAAAGGACAAAAAGCCCCTTGTTCTGTTCCCCTTTGTTGTCTGCCTCAAAAACTGATTCTTTAGAGTTCCACTACCAATTCAGCAAGGAGGGTTGGCTCCTCAACTAGCCCCCACCCTTCCTGGTCCCTTTCCTTAAACATTTATTTCAAAATTGTGAAGTGACCACAATATCACTCACAAACAGTTCATTGGAAAAAAAAGCAGGATCGGGCCCAGAAAAGCAGGCAAGCAACAGATAAAGAAACTGAAAAACAGGTTGGAAGCCCTAAGGGCATAGTGTTGGCAGTAAGAAAAGCAGTAAGTGCAGGCATGAACCCCTGGAACAATGCTTAAAATGGTGAAATCTGAGGTGATAAAGGTGTTATTTTGGGAGATAAACGAGTGATTTAAGGAAAGAGAGTGAAAAGTTAACTCTACAAAGGCTGGAGAGAATTAAGCAGTTAAACTTTGTGAAAATGTTAAAAAGGACCATGTTAAAGAGAATTCTTGGTTTCTTTGCAGCCATTCTGAAGGGAAAATGGGCCCTTTTCCAAAAGAATGCCTGTAAATAATCCAAATATATATAGAGCTATGTAAAAACAAAGCAGTGTAAAGGAATAGAAAATGTGTATGTATCTATTTGTCTGTGAAAATATGTAAAGTTCTAAGAAGCTAAACCAGCACATCTGGTTTGTAAAACTCCTGTTTTGTAGGTGTAAGATAAATTGGTTTTGTTTTTGTTTTTAATGCCACTAAAAATTCATTTGACTCTTAATTCAAAGTTGCAAAACTGACAGACCTTTTTGTAAGACACAGGTAATTAGTGTTGTTTGGCTTTGGGATTTAGCATTTAACCCTTAAGGGGTATCTTGATTCTTTATAAAATTTAAAATGTTTTTTTTAAATAAAAACCAAGTCATGGCTGCAATAGGGCAGTCAAAATCAGGAGAATAGGGAGAGATTCTGGAGTCTTTTTGTTTGGTTGGTTGGTTTTTTTTTTGTAACAATAGCAGATATGAACTGTAGTGAAAAAAAAAAATTTAACAGTGCCCCTCTGAAGCAACAGGTGAGGTGCATAAAACAAAAAGAAGCAATGTTAAAAACATTGAGCCTTAAAATGGCTCTGTGTAATCAGACTGTCACTTTTGATAAGGGTACATGAAAACTCTGTAAGAGAAAAAAAAACAGTTACATCGTATGTAAAAATTGATATGGCTAATGTTTAAAAAAAAAGTTGTAGTATAGAAGGAATGTGCTTTTTTCCCTAGAACATGTGCAGTGTATATTGTAAAAAGGGGTAAAAGAAATACAAATGAAATATGCTACTGAATTAAAATCCTATTAGGGCTCCAAAAAGAGCGCAATAGACTGTTTTCTTTTTCAGATCTCTGTGTGTTTTGTAAGCAGGAGTTGAAAGTGGAAAGAAATCAAAACTCTGGTGAAAGTTGATTGTGTCCCTTTTAAGGCAGAGTCTCTGAGCTCTGCTGATGGCTTTGAATCCAAAAACAACAACAACAACAAAAAACATGGTATAACAAGATATCTTTAATAGATTTGATGCTAATGTTATTGTTTAATATTAAACATTGAAATAAATGTAATATTAGTAAGTACCCCTGTAACAACGTATAGTATGTATGACTTTGGAAAAATCCTTTAAGGTAATATGGTAATGATGCTTCTCAGCTATTACCTGTGAATAAACTTAAAGCTTAACACAGCAGGAAAAACATTACAAACTTGGTCTGCTATATAAGAAGAAAAACTTGAGGTACACCATCTCATGAATTTAATAACTAAACAGTGGAATAATTTCCCCATAACCCTTAAAAAGTAGAAGCCATTAAAACCTGGCATGCCTATGTATAAAAAAAAAAACCACAGGAAAATATGGAGGTAATTCCTCTGTTTTCCCTGCAATCAGCAAGGGTATTTGTAAAAGAAAGGAATCTTTTAAGCGACAATCAATGCCACCCTGAAAGGGGTAGAAAAATGTTTTTTGTCTTTCAGAAAATCAAAAAAAAAAAAAAAGCTAATACCAGCTACAGAACAACCTATTACAAAAACAAATGAAAGTTAAAAAAAAAAACATACTGCAATAGCTATGAAATGTACTGAAATGCAGATATTTAGAACATAAAATGTGTTGTGGATGCAGTATGTCTCAGTCTGATAAGACAAAATTTGTTAAGTGAAAAAAATTGTTATTAAAATTGCACACCAACAGGCTCTGGAAGCAAAGATATGGAAAGTTAGCCCACTCCACAGATTGCACCTGGGATCCTTCTGGCTACCTCAGACCTCAAGCCAGTGGGCTGGGGAGGAAGGGAAACTATTGGACACTAGCGGTTGTACCAAGTGGACTCCTCAAAAGTGGGTATGCTTATCCATGCCTGTTGCTCCAAAGCCCTGTAGTAAAGGCATCTCACTAGGATCCTGTATGTGGGATACAATTAATAATTAGGCCAAAGTATTGTATAACGGGCAATGTGTGTGTTAATTCTTGGAAAGAAGTGTTTTAAAAGGATAAAAGTGTTAGCAACCCATCAGTAGACAAATGTACATGTAATGTAAGTACTGTGTTTACCAATAATCACATTTACTATTTGCCACAACCAAAAAGTCTCAGCTTACTGTAAGCACTGATTTAGCTGAGTTCTCTATCAGTCTTAGCATTGAATGGCAAACAGTTACCAATTATCTGTTTAAAAAGGTAAAAAGGTAACATAGTTCCTAAAAACAAACAAAACAATATGGGAAACAGAACCATTCATATTATCTGGATGGTCTCCCACAACTACTGGCATACTAATGTTACTACCCCTAATTGTTTTTGGTTTTAAATTGTATGTGTTTAATTGAAATGTTTAAAATATACTGGTGGATAAAACAAATGTATGCAAAGCTAGAGCCACAGGCCCAAATCACCTCCCAGTATTTTACTACATAAGAAGTGACACTGGCGATGAATAATCTTAGTGTCAAAAGGGGGATATGTAGGAGCTGGACTTTATAATGTATAATTTGATTTCATCCTACCAGCCACCCTTTTTGAATAGCAGAAAGAAATGACCCTCTGGGACTATAAGATTCTGTTTTCCCATATGCATTACAAATTGGGCCCTCTCTCTAACTCTTTGTTTTAAGATTTAGGTAGTAAGAGACAGGATTCTCTATTGTGTCTATGTTAAGTAAATTAGAGAAACATTGAAGGCCTGGGTCTTGTTGGAAAAATCATAGTGCTAATGAAGCCTTTCCGTATTAGGCCTGAGTAAACCAAAGTTATGTTATGCTTGTCCAAACTGTGTTGGAAAAGCTTTACTCACTCATTAGAAGGAAAGGCCTGTATCTACTAAGTCTATAGCTATATCAGTTTTTTTTTTTGTTTGGCATATATGTTATGTCCCCTCCCCAAGTGTATGCAGTCACATGTGTGCATATGTATCATAAAGTATCTAGTACAAAGGATCATGTGTGTGTGTCTCCCCTTGACAAATGTATCCTCATCCTCAACATGTCTCTTTCTTCCCCCCACAAAATGATATATGATATATATGTCTCAATTATATCCATCCACAGGGTCTATAGGTCAACCAAATGACGTGAACAAGCGTGTTTGTTAGTTGTTTGTTTCGGTAGGCCCATCTGGCCATGTAAGGTGTGTCTCTTTCTCTGGCACTCTCTGGCAGGGAGCTCACCCCGCTGACCGATCGGTAGTGGTACTCTCGTCTGTACGTCTCCGTCCCTCCTTGGTGTAATTAGGTAAGGTGGTAGGTAGTAGGCCAACAAATGGCGCTTTTTGGACTCACGCTCTTCCTCTCACGCGCGGACTTCTCTCCGGCGGGCCGCGGCCGAGGGTGGCCGAGTGGCCACCTTGAGCTCCAGCTATTGCTCGAGCTCGCGCTGGGGCGGCGCGCGGCCCCGGCCAGAGAACTCCACAAGACACACAGGCAAGAGCTCGGCAAGAAGACAGACCCAGAGAGCAGAGGAGGGCAGTGGCACCAGCCAGGTGTCTGTGGGGCGTGGTAAGGTTCGCCCCGAGGCGGGGGTTTGGGCTGCGCCCCCCGACGTGGGACTTGGGACCTTGGAGGAAGGTAAAAGAAGGTGTGGTGTGGAGCTTTCTGGTTAGTAACTAAGTTGTGGGTTCTTAACTCCACAAATCCATTATTCCATTAACTCCATGAGTCCGGATTAACTTTTGGTGGGCAGGAACAATTACTTAGCTTTTGGCTTTTTTTTTTCTTTTTTTTCTTTTCTTTCTTTTTCTTTTTCTTTCTTGTTCTATTGGTATGTTGGAAGGTCTCGTAGAGTCTTCTCTTCTTCCCATTTTCTTGTCCCCTCTCTTCCTTTGTGGTCCTCCACCACACCTCACTAGGGACTCACTAAACATTAAGAACGTACATCATGGTTTTAAAATATTATATTATAATTGGTTGGTTTATAAAATTGCAAAGATCCGTGAAGATCCATCTAAAAAAAGCCTTACAATGCCCATTAAAAGTACCTTTAATCTAGATAGGATTTAATCTAGAGAGGGCTTTAAATCACCAGTGTGAGCCTCACCAACAGTGTGAGCAATAAAAAAACTTGTGACTTTTTGTCTAAGAAAACAAAAATTTAAAAAAGAGAAGTTGAAAAGTAAAAAAGGCAAAAAGGCACTGAGATTACATTTTACAAAAGTCATTTTGCAAAGCAAGCTTAGTACAAGTTTTGTGACAGACAGTCTGACTTTGTGAGTGTTGCCAGTGTTGGTGTGACAGGGTGTGGTGCGAGGACCTGACGGTGATGGTGGTGACAAGACAGAGAAGAGACAGAAGGGAGAAGATGAGGGTGTAAGAGAAGAGAAAAAAGAGCCGAAAGCATGTTGGAAGTCTGAAACAGCTGTATACAGGATAATCCACAACCCACTCCTCATCTTTTCTGAATGTTATAATGTACAGTACAGGGTATTATTATATCATGTATGTAGTATGTTATTATCTTGTTCTTATGGGACATTTATATCTTTCTTGAGTGATGTTTTATCATTTTTATGAAGTTTAAAAATTTGGTTATATGGTTTTATTTTTCTATCCTCCTGCAACGTCCTGCTGCAGTGTCAGTTTGATCACCTGAGTGTCACAAATTGGGCACAGTTTAGTGAGCAGTAGAGAATGGGAACCTGAAATTGAGAGATATGAGAATTTGTTTTATTTATTTTTGTTTTACCCTTGTTTGTTGTGTTTGGTGTATGTTTGTTGTTGTTTGTTTGTTTGGTTATTTATATTGTTATTTGTATAAGAATGCTCAGCTGCAGTAAGTCTGAGGTATGGCTGAGGGCATCAGGTCACCCATTCTCTCTCCACAGGTGAGGAAGGTTGAGAGGACCCAGGTTGACCCAGGAGGTCTCTAGACTAAAGGATAGGAAAAGAATAGGAAGGGAAAGTGGGCCTGCAAGTACCAGTCAAAGACCTTCATGTGTTTGTGTAAAGCATGCAGCTCAAGCAATGCCGTAACAGCAGCAGCAGTGTAAGCAACTACAAAAAAAACTTAAGTGGTGCAGAGGGAGCAAACCAAAGCCAGGTGGCCCAGTGAGCAAGGATGAGGGGACAGTCTTGAATAAAAAAGAATTTGGAAAGGAGAAAAAAAAGGAAAGGAAGGGAAGGAAAAAAAAAAAAAAAAAAAAAAAAAAAAAAAAAAAAAAAAAAGAGGCAATCAAAAAAAAAAAAAAAAAAAGAAGAAAAGCTTGGAAAACAGGTTGGGTCGTAACAGAGAAGTCTCGTGGAAGTGGAAAGTAGTGGAGGGTAAGAAGGAAGATTTCAGTGAGTCAGAAGGATATTTGGAAAAGTGATTTGTGAAGAGTGGGCTATTGAAAGATTTGAAGGAAAGAGAAAGTGAAGTGAAGTGATGTGAAGGGTAGGAGTGAAAAGTTTTGAAGAAATAGTAGTTAAAATTTGAAAAAGAGTGAAAATGTAAAAATGTTAAAGAAAAAAACTTGGTAAAGATTAAAAGAAAAATAAAATAAAATGTTTTTTAAAATTTTTTTATTAAATAATTTTTGGCTATGATCAATTTTATAATGTTTAAATGAAAATTTATTAGAATCTATGTAAATGAAAAGTTATTTGTTTTTAAATTTATTATTAAGTGTTAATAAAGTTAAAAAGTGTTTAAAAAAGCAGTAAAATTAAAAAATAATCTAAAAAATAAGGTAAAAGCCAAGTAAAAAACCTGTGAAAGCAAAAAATATAATAAAAGAAAATAAGCTAAAAAAACCCCTAAGGTACAAATATGGGAAAATATTTTAATTATTAAAAATGTGACAATTTAATGTGACTTTTAAGAGGGTATTTGTTTTTTTTTTTAATAGATAATCAAAGAAAAGAATACTTTGTTTAAACTAACAACATGCATGCTTGTTGAAATCCAATGCCAAAAATGTTTTGTTTTGTGTTTATGTTCTGTCTTGTGTTGTCTGTCTATTTTGTGTTAAATTGTTGTTTTAGTGGTTTGTTTGATAATCTGGAAATAAATGTATTTGAATTGTTTATTTGAATGTTATTAGAAAAATGAAAAAAATTAAATTGAAATAGTTCAGATAAATTACAAATAAAAAAAATAATTGTCTTTTGTATTTCAGAAAAAAAAAAAATAAGTTTCTTAAAAAAATACAAGTAAAAGTAAAAGATAAAGAAGCATTAAAAAAAACCCACTCCCCATATTGCACATGGGAAAAGTCAACCCCCTCAGATTTTCAGGCTTCTTGGCTGGGGAGATGGAAACTATGCAACTAGGAGGGGGATGGAATAAATTGGGCTAGGGCTTGTAGAGCTTGTTGTAAATGAAAGCTCTGTAATAGGTTGGCTGTGTGTGAAGTATGTAGTGTGTGGCATAAATAAAATAATGTATAGTGTGGTATATGTAAATGTATAATGTAATGTTAAACTGTAAAAGTAAAAGTAAAAGTAAAGTGTTAACTTTCTGTGTATAAAAAAAAGTAAAAGTAAAAAAAGGAAGTTAAAAAGTAAGAAAAAAGAAACTAAAAAAGGGAAGGTTAAAAAAAAAAAAAAAAAAAAAAAAAAAAAAAAAAAAACTAAAAAAAAAAAAAAAAAAAAAAAAAAAAAAAAAAAAAAAAAAAAAAAAATACAATAATGCAATGTGTTAGGTTTCCAGGTACACAGGTAAGGGACTTGCAGAGACAGCAAAGGCTGCCTTTTATGGAACCTGGAGACCGGATCAACAGGTAAAGGCAGCACCACCGACCACCTTGCCCCACCCACACAAGCTCCTGCTTTGGCCCCCACCCATGGCCAACACTTCACTCGCCTGCAAAAGATGACTCTCACTGCAAAAAGACCTCCTGCAGCTGATTAGTGCCAAAGACTGACTGCTTCCTGAAAGGATTCTAGCGCTGTTTCTCTCTTCTCAAGGGACTTCTCTCTAGCAGAACTTGCTCCTGGACAGCAGGGCTCCCTGTTGCTCTGCTCCTTCTCTTTTGACCTCAAAAGACAAGGACACTAACCTCTCCCTTGTCCCCCTCTCCCCCTCCAAATAGAACTGGCTAGAACAACTGTAAACCCACCTGAACACTCACTCCACTGCACTGCTAAATTCTGAACTGAAGAAACAAGAAACCATTGAGGGAAAGAAGAAAAAAAGAACAAACTGAACTGAAGAAACAAGGAAAAACAAAAACTCCAGGAAAAAAGAAAACTTAAAGGAAAGAAACTGAAAAATTCTATTCTATTGAATTTTGAGTTTGGAATCCTTTATCCTGTTGGATATTGGAGAATTTTGGGATTTTTTATGCCATGTTTTTTTTTTTTTTTTTTGATTTTTTTGGAGTTCCTTTATCACTTTTTTATTCCCAGTTTACATTCAAGGCCTGATTTTGAAAGATAGTTTTAAGATCCCATTTGCTTTATTCAGATTGCCTGAGATTTGGGGCAGAATTGCCAGGGGCACTGGGCCTGGGGCAAGAACAGCCATTTGGATCCTTCTTATCTGGGGCTAACACTGTATAAGATATTTGGAATTTTTACAGCTCAAAGATCATAACAAGAGCAAGCACAGTTAAGATTAAGGCCAATTTGGGCCATTAGAAGTATTCAATTAGATTCAGCTTCTTACCTTAGCAATTAAAGCCAGAGTCATATAAGTACAGGCTGGAGCAGTTGGGTTGAGAGAGACATCTGAAGTAGAGATTCTTGCTGAGGACTGTGAGCAATTTCAGGAGTAATCTTGATGGCTTGTGAGAGTAATTTTTAGTTGCCCCATTTGGCCCAATCTTGAGTACAGACTTATATCACAAGTACCATCTGGATCTGTGGGTATACCATCATGAGTACCATTCGATCTGATTGGACTGTTTATCATGGGTGATGGCACCATGGGTGTGGATCCTATGGATGGTCCAACTCCGCTAGGTCCATTTTATTCGTGTGCCCGGGTGGTGCCGAATCCAGATATGAATTCCGGTTGGGGACATTATAGTCATAATTACCATTATAGGTTATTACATCTGAGAGAGCATCCATATATATTTACCCACATTCCTATTTGTGTTCTATTCCACAGGTTGTTCTTTTGTGTCCTTCCATTTCCTTTCATTGTAAATGAATTTCAGGGTTTTGTTTGCTTACTCTTTCTTGCAAGTGTCATTGCTTCTTTGGTCAGTTGTAAAGAAACTTCAACAGTGAAAAAGTTGGAAAAGCTCAAAGGAAGGTTTGAAAATTCCAAAAAGTTGTTGGTTAAAAAGGTATGATGTGTGAAGAAAAATAAGCAATGTTAGAATTGCTTGTCAAAACTGTGTGTGTATTTTATGGTTAGGCCTAGTTTGGAACTTGCAGTATCTAAGCTTGTAGAGTAGTGTTCTCCTCAGTTTCATGTATCTATCCAAGTCATCAGGTTTGGTACAAAATGTAGTGTTTGTGTCCCTCATGTTATATTGTACAAAGTTCAATGTTCCAATGTCTCCTATATCTAGTACAAAATGACAGAATGACAACAGGTCAACTATGTGACAAATGTACCCCTCCTCAACAGCTGTATATCTTGTACATGAGCTGTGTATCCTCTGTAGGTGTATAAAGGTGATATATGTATCCTGCATAGGCTAAAGGTTTGTTTATGGCATAGGTTGTTTAATAAGGTGTGTGGTCAGGTGTGTAAGGTTCTCTCATCTGGGCATGTAAGGCACCCCTTTCTCTGGCACTGGCCTGCCTCACACCGCAGGCTCAGCTGTCTGAGGTACTCCTCTGTGGTGAGTCTCAATGTAAATTGTCTTGGTTATTAATTGTAAAACTTAGCAAGGTTCAATTTGCAATGCCTTTTTTGCTCTATATAAAATACTACTGTTTGTATTCTCAATCTGTTTGTGTGAATGAGGAATGAATGCATCAGGAAAAGATAAGGTGTGAAGGCCATTGTTATAGCCAGAGTCACGGAAAGAAGCAAAAGACTTAAAGAGTATCAAAGAATCATCAGGCACTGCTTACTACCCAGATGGCTGTTAAACTGTCTGGCATCCGCAGCATGAGTACATGCTTTGCCGTGTAAGAATGCACCACCCCCAGTGAACCAATCACCACCTCAGGACCACGCAGAGTCAATTTTGACTCCAGAAGATGACGTAGAGGAACAGCCTGCAATACCTTACAATCTACGTTCTCGTAAGGGTTGCCAGAAGCAGACGACTACCTAAAGCAAGGCCCAAGAAAAAGCAGTAGTGAGCCTAGCGCCTGCTGCCTGGTGGACATAAAACTGTGACTACAGTTCCCTCAGTTGAGGTTGTCAGAACCAGAAGGGCCCTGCCTCCAACATGTGGTGCCTGTTCCTCGGCTGTTGGTGTCTGAAGGTCTGGGGAGTCCACAATGACAATTCTTTTATCCAGCAGCAAGTGTGGATAGCTCAGACCCTTAATATTTCTAAATGCTGGGTCTGCAGCCACATCCCAGCCCACTCTCAAACTGATGTTCCTGTCCTGGCTCAATTCCCCAGACCTCACTGGAGGACCTTGTCCGTTTAACACAATATGGAACAGTAATGATGTTCCTGTCCTGGCTCAATTCCCCAGACCTCACTGGAGGACCTTGTCCGTTTAACACAATATGGAACAGTAATGACACCTGGGAAGAGACTATTGGCAGTTCCTTTATCCCACTTGGGGGAGTAATACACCATGCAAAAAGGCTCCTGAGGTTACAAGCAGTAGTTGAAATAATGGCAAATGAAACCGGAGAAAGTTTAAAAACTCTGGCCAAAGAAACAGGGGCGGTCCGACAGGTGGCCCTTCAAAACCGTCAGGCATTGGACATAGTGCTGGCGGCCAAAGGAGGGACCTGTGCACTCATTGGAAAAGAATGTTGTGTGTATATACCTGCCAATACCAATGAGGTAATAGATCACGCTAGCCACTTAGAACAAATCGCATATCTTCCCCATGAAGAGCCGAGTTCTTTATGGAAGTGGCTAAGCAACCTGTTCAATTTCTCTGGCCTAGGAAACTGGTTGTTTCAGGGAGCCCTGACTATCCTGTTTGGAATCTTAGTGATTTTTGTATGTTTTCAGTTAATCTCCTGTTGTATCCAAAATTGTGTAAAATATGCCACCCAGGTGACTGCCCCAAAACAGAGTGCTAATATGATGATTTTAAATATTGCTGATGAACAAAAAGATAAAGAACGGTTAATATGTGGAACCCAGTCCATCGTTGGTCGTGGCGAAGCGTGACCAAAAGGAGGGATTGTGAAAGTAGAATGAATTATGTTACAAAATAGATAGGATTAAAGAAATGCTGTCTGTACCTTTAAGGAAAGTCGCTGGAATGCTGGAGTCCAGGTGTCAGGAAAACAGACATTAACATAGAACAATTTGCACCGTTTAAGGGCAATTGGTGAAACATTAGCCTTAGATCGATAGGAGTTAGTAAGGAAGTAGGATATGCATGCTATGCCCCAGGTGAATTTTGCTGTTTTCTCCTTTGTCCTTTTGTTTGATTCCCGCTCTTTTATCTGTATAAATAAGACTGTTTGGATCTTGCATGGCCACTCACATTATCTGAATATTATTGGCGAAGCGCTTTGCTAATAAAAACAGAGTGGTCTGACAAATTGTGAGTCTTGATTTTAACTTTGACAGGTGTAAATAACAACAGACGGCAAAGGGCAATGGTGACTGGGCAATAGACTCTCCTTGAGCCATCTGGATACAGAGGTCCAAATTCTAGGTGATGTAAGGGAATGCAAATTACACATTTCTAGCCAGCTGTGAATCCAGCTGGGTCTAAGGGAATCTGAGTCTAAGCTTTGTCTACACGTTATATCTTGTATACTGAGGGGGTGAGAGGAAGACGCACATTATCCCAGCTTAGACTCCCTTAAAGCTTCCTAGATTCATTATGAATTTGGAGCATAGTATTCATTAAATCTGTGTATCCTCCAGGAATATACTGCAATTCATAGACATGTCCAGCCTAAAGGACACACACTATGTAAATCAGTTCTCTCTCGTCCTAGGAAGGACACACATGCACACACACAAAATTAAAATGTCTTCCAAGGCCATGTAGAAAGTGGGGTCTGGACTTAAAGATAATCAATACTCATCTTTGATGTAATATATCACAATATTGCATCAGCACAGTGGAAATTCATATCCATTGTGCATATTAAGTTAAACTGTGACATTTAGCCACAGCCTGCATTAGTGGCAGTGCTGAGTAACTCTGCCCTGAAGGAGAGGCATCAAAAGGCATTTGGTTTGCGAGAAGCACATTTTCTCCTGGATTTTGCTGCTTATGTGGGGAGGTGGTGAAGAAGTAATTTGCTACAGCCCTCTTCAGGGGATACAACCATGAACCATGGCTCTGCTTGTTTCGGTTTTTCCACCTCCTTTTTGAGGGTAGCCCATGAATTTAAGTACATGCTAAGTGCTTTGTTGAATCAGGGCCTCAGTATTGAGTTCCTGATGCTTATCTGCAGAAAAAATTACAATGGTCAGATGCAAAAATGTTCCCACCAACCTATACAGGAAGAATATCCTGAAGAAGCATTTTGAAAAGTTTGGGCAAGTGGAGCAGATTTATTGCACACAGGGAAAATAAAGTTGGCAATTGTGTACTTCTCTGACCATGTGAGTATTTAAGACTGGAATCTTAAAAAATATATCAACTGCATATAATTATAGGACATGGACCAAAACAGTCTACTGCTCTAAACTTCCACTTTTGAAAGCCTTGACTAGATTGTACATGTGAATGAGTTTGCAAAGGTGGTCTCATTTTAGTTAGATGAGAAAGTTTGTGTCACAAACCATTTCAGAATTGTCTGTCTCCTAGTCGGACAGGCCCACAACTGGAAAATCAGCAGGTTTACAGATCAGAACGGAGCTGTATTGCCAGAGCTGTGCGCGTGTGTAAGATGGCACAACTCAGGTCTCTGACTGACTACCAGTGCCTTTTGTCCCCCAATTTCATGAGCACAAAATAGTTCATAGCTTACAAATAGAAAAGCCTTCAGAGGGTGCAGGATCATCCCCTTAATACATCTCCCTAAAATATATTGTGATACTGCATGGCCAGAGAGCAGCAGGAGAGGGTTAGAAGGGAGCCTTATTCCCTGTAAGGGGAAGAAAGTTTGCTATAGATGAACTAGAGCACCTGATGCCAGTTAGAGCACCTGATGCCAATTAGAGCACCTGCAGTCAGTCACATGATAAAACCCCCTTGCTTCAATCAGACAGTGTGGGAGTTGGAGCAGAAAGGATTGGTGTTGGAGCAGAGGACAGTTTGGAGAAGTGCTGTGGTGGGCTAAGACGTCCTAGACCCTAGGTAAGGGGCACCTGGCTTGTGCAGAGGGAGGGCAGGAAGCAAGCCCCCTCCCCCAGCTGAAGGGCAGGAGAGGGAAGTAGCTCAGGGGAAGGAACCATCAGTTCAAGTGGTTCACCACTATCCTCAGGGCCCCTGGGCTGGGACCTGGAGTAGAGGGTGGGCCCAGGTTCCTCCCTCTCCTCTCCTCTCCACTCCTCTAGGACACAAGTGGGGCAATATTCCAATTTAGGGGCAAGAAATGGTGCCCTGAAAACCCCCCCGCCCAAAGAAGAGAAAGTGCGAGACCCATCATAATAGTGCTGGCAATTTGCCGCAATATCTTCTGGTCTTAAACCAGACCAGCTGAACGTCTCTTGGATTGGGGCTTCCATTTCATCCGATTTTCAGATATTTTCCTGTATATTTAGCCTAAATATTCCTCTTCTTGAATTTCGTCTTAGTACTTAACCGTCAATTATACAAACTTGCATGATGCTCAGTAATTCCTCTCCATCCTTGGGGGTTTACAGCCTTCATATATTTGTAGGTGGCTGGCATATCTCCCCCAAGCTGTTGCTTAGCTAAGCTGCATGTTTCTAACTCTTAATGTTAGATTGTCAATCAGTCTCCTTTAGGTCATTATTAATATTGGTTGCTTGTCTCTGTTCATTCATCACTTTGTCTACAACCTTTCTGGCCATGGGGTTCCTGGAAGTGAATGCAATAGTCCAGGCTAGGTCTCACCAGTGAGCAACTAGGACCATCACTCTGCTTAGTGATATAAATAGGACAAACTAAAATTGGCCTCTCTTTTGCTGCTGTACCACAGTGCAAACTTGAATCCAGTTTGCTACCTGCTATCACCCTTGGGTCACTTTTCAGATTGCTTCTTTCCAAGTCTCTCTTTTCCAGCTGAATACTCGTATTTCACGCTATTTGTCCCTAGATGTGTATAGCTTCATTTCAAAAAATTGAATCCCAGTTTACTTCCTTCTCAAATCTCTATTCTCTCTAGGGCCATTTGTGTTATGTCTTTGTCCTCACTCGTGTTCAAAGCTCTTCCTTGTTTAATAGCTTCAGATTTTGTAAATATTCTACTTCCTCCCTTTTTCTCTATCAATAATGAATATGTTAAACAAGGTTTCAATCTTCCACTGATCCTTAAGACAGAGCTGCACTAGGCATAAGCAGAGTGAGCAATTGCTTAGGGCATTGAGCAGCTCAAGGGGGCCCCCTATTAATTATTACAGAGGTTCTCAAACTAGGGGGTCAGGACTCTAAAATGGGGTCACAA
Source organism: Mauremys reevesii (assembly GCF_016161935.1). NCBI lineage: Eukaryota > Metazoa > Chordata > Testudines > Geoemydidae > Mauremys > Mauremys reevesii. Next base: position 10,661,578 of record NC_052633.1, on the reverse strand, counting down.
CCCACTTGGATGGGATCGCTAAGGCTGGTGTTAGACTTGCTGGGGCCCAGGACCAAAGCCCAAGTCCCACTGTCCAGGTTTAAGGTTACAGGCCCCCCCTTGGGCTTCAGCTTTGATCCCCCTCCCGCCCCCCACCTGGGGCGGCAGAGTTTAGGCAGGCTCGGTCTTCGGTTTCCCCCCACTCCACTACACTACACTCACACTGCCTGGCTCTTCCCAGATTCACTCCCCCCTCTTCTCCCCTCCTCTACACACCATCTGTCAGACAAATGGAGCTGAGCTTGGTCCCCACCTGTCCCTGCATTTCTTGTGGGGGGGGGGATGAGTACAAATTCATCCCTGTTTAATTGCTGCCTCTGGAGAGGGGGTTCCTGGGTGTTTGCCCTATTGTCCCCAGTTGGTGCCAGTCTTTGGGAGGGTATAAGTTCCTGGTGGGTTTGTTTCCCCCCTGCTCAGTGTCTTGTAGCAGCCTGTACAGCCATGTAATTCCTGTGGCCATCTGGCTGTTGTTGCCATGAGGAAAACTCAAATGGATCCTCTTTGAGGTACAGCAGCTGTGAGGGTTGATCTCCCCACAGTCAGGGAAAGATGGAGGAGGTTTAACGAGGCCCCACCATGTTAGAACAAATTCCATTTTTGTTTTCTTTTTGCAAAAGAGAACCAACCCTCGCAGAATGCATAGGGCTCCCCCTACAGCACCAGAAAGCGGGTAGGGAGGGAGGATTTGGAGTCACAGGTAGTATTCACGGTATAATATACGCCCCCTTTGCACCTACCCCAGTTTGCACCTCTTCCTAAATGCATGAAACCAGCCTGTGCTTTCACACATCCTCAGCATCTCTAACGCTTTCTCTTTCCCCATCTGTCACCCAGTGGTTCACTAATTTCATTGATATGGCATATGATATGAGTGAGCTGGTTGCTCTTCACTGGTTTCTGGCTAGGGCAGGGGGTTGCCAACCTGTGGCTCCAGAGCCACATGCGGCTCTTCAGACGTTAATATGCGGCTCCTTGTATAGGCACCAACTCTGGGGCTGGAGCTACAGGCGCCAACTTTCCAATGTGCCGGGGGGTGCTCACTGCTCAACCCCTGGCTCTGCCCCAGACCCTGACCCCACTCCACCCCTTCCTGCCCCCTTTTCTTGAGCCTGACATGCCCTCGTTCCTCCCTTTTATGAATGCCGAAACGTTACATAAAGACATACTTAAATTTTGACCTCAAGGGGAATATGGCAACGCTTCAAAGGAAAACTGAGAAATGATAGGGGAGAAATAGGAAAGGAAAGCCCCTTTTCTCAGAAGATACAAACTCGACTCCCTCCAGTATCTATCACCAGTGGATTTAGCCTCCCTCCTTGTGTGGTGTAAATAAAATAAAGAGGAGACAAGGTGATTTGGCACAAACAAAGCTAAGTATTCAGGGTAAAGGTACAGAAAACTGGGAGGAATAGGGGAAAATGCAAACTTAATTAATACAGTGAAACAGTGACTGGCTTCGGGAGCTTAAAGCTCAGGCCCATAAACCCTCCCTTGGAAACTGGACAACAATAAATGATGCCCCAATACAGAAACCTTTTCCTACTGTTCAGGTGCAGTGGATACCATGTACAGGGGTGATGCCCAGGACCTTCCATTCTCCGGCTGATTTAAAGCCTTTGAGGAGGAGCACTGGGGAGTCCAGACGACTGTTGGATTTCGTCGCTGGCAAGGAGGCCCTCTGGGATGATGGACACCAGGAATGCAGGATGGCAGGAATGGTGGTGACAGGCCTCCTTTTCCTCAGTCTCTCTGCGGGACTGCTGGTATTCTTCACTCTTCAGCTCTGGAGCACTGTGAAGACCCGACCGTGTACGTGCTGTCGCTGGGGTGGACAGCCCTGTGCAGGCACTGAACAAGTCCTTATGTCACTTTTGTGGTGGGAAAAGTGCTGAGGAGATGGAATACTGAGGGCTCGTTTTGGTGGTGTGACAAAATTCCTCCTCTACCTCAGTGATCTTCCCCACAGTCTGGGTCAACCCCTCCTGTGTCTGATCAGGAGTGGGGAGGTTTGGGGGGAACCTAGGCCCGCCCTCTACTCCGGGTTCCAGCCCAGGGCCCAGTGGATCACAGCTGTCTATAGTGCCTCCTGTAACAGCTGCATGACAGCTACACCTCCCTGGGCTACTTCCCCATGGCCTCCTCCAAACACCTTCTTTATCCTCACCACAGGACCTTCCTCCTGGTGTCTGATAACGCTTGTACCCCTTAGTCCTCCAGCAGCACACCCTCTCCCTCTCAGCTCCTGGTGCCTCTTGATCCCAGCTCCTCTCACACACTTCCTCTCCTCTGGCTCCCCCTGGCCTGACTGGAGTGAGCTCCTTTTTAAACCCAGGTGTCCTGATTAGCCTGCCTTGATTGGCTGCAGGTGATCTAATCAGCCTGTCTGCCTTAATTGGTTCTAGCAGGTTCCTGATTACTCTAGTGCAGCCTCTGCTCTGGTCACTCAGGGAACAGAAAACTACTCACCCAGTGACCAGTATATTTGCCCTCTACCAGACTCCTGTATCTCCCTTCGTTTAGCCCTATGACCTCACTCCCGGTCCTGTTTTTTTTCATTAGTTGTCCCACGTACTTACTTAGTGTCCCGGACCTGTGGATCCTCTCCTTAGGCTGGGGGGAGGTCCTTTAGTAGTGGGCAGGCTTCGCCCGCCCACTTCCTGGATACTAATAGGACCAGACTCCTGTATCTCCCTTCGTTTAGCCCTATGACCTCACTCCCGGTCCTGTTTTTTCCATTTGTTGTCCCCCGTAATTAGTTGGTATCCCAGACCTGTGGATCCTCCCCTTAGGCTGGGGGAAGGTCCTTTAGCAGTGGGCAGGCTTCGCCCGCCCACTTCCTGGATACCAAATAGGACCAGACTCCTGTATCCCACTGGCCTAGGTCTGTCACAGTGGGAAAAAACTGGTTTTGACTGGTTTGAGCCTGTGTCTTGATGGTAAACAAGTCCACTCTCAGAGATGGAGTCCAAGGGTCAATAGTTCATATACTCCATATTAGATCTTATTTTAAAGCCAGTGATTTACTTAACATTACTTCATAAACACCTTATTAAACAAGTAATCGAACATATTAAACAGTTTCTACTTCTTACACCTAACAGTACCTGACAGCAAGTAAGCTCCCGCCCCTTCCCCGCACACACTCTTCCAGAAAGAAAAGTGGAACTATACTGTGAGGTGTATTTTTCTTCTCTCTTTTTGACCTTAGCAGCTAAGCACATGCTATGCCCATATGGATATGATATAACCTTTTTCCAGAGGGTATGGCTGGAGAGTCTTGCCCGCATGCTCGGGGTTCAGCTGACCGCCATATTTGGGGTCGGGAAGGAATTTTCCTCCAGGGAAGATTGGCAGTGGCCCTGGAGGTTTTTCGCCTTCCTCCGAAGCATGGGGCAGGGGTCGCTTGCTAAAGGAGTGGGTGGATCGGCTTATGTGGCCTGCATCTAGCAGGAGGTCAGACTAGATGATCATAATGGTCCCTTCTGATCTTGAATTCTATGATTCTATGACAGTATCTGGCCTGCACGATAGGGTCAGAGGGTGACTGCTAATTGAAGGGGTCAGACACAGCCCATCAGGGCATCATGCTGGTGTAATAGTACCCTCCCAAAAGTGTATTGTTTAACTATTGCGGTGATCCCTGCTCACCTCCAAACTGCCTTAGGCCCTGACCCAAAGTACATTGAAGTGAATGGAAGACTCTGAAGGATTTCATTGGACTTTGGATCAGATTTAAGGGTTAAAGGCGAATATTGAATCTTATCTGACCATCAGATGGGAGCAAAATACTTCATAATACAGCACCGATTGTGACACTTCCTAATATAGCACTGACTAAACTGGCAGGCAGCCGCTGGATAGTGGTGTACATTTCTAATGCTTGTTTGTGTATAGAAGAGGCCGGCTTCATGCTTGAGAGATAATAGATTGTTCAACTTTTTATATTTTTCTTTTAAAAGAGAAAATATTTAAATAATTTAGTAAATATTTTAATAGTTTAGCTGTAGCGCATCCCATTCATTGTCAATCTATGAAAGAACCTGTCAACGTTCCTGTCTTGAACCCTGAAACCACAGCTGTTCGTGGTACTTTCTGGATCACAAACATGTGGGCCTAGATCTTCAAAGGCATTTTTTGATTTCATTATGAATTACAAGACAGTATAAAATGGGTCATGGATCTACAAGTTCCCGACCTCACTTGGCATAATCTCAGGTCCTGGTGAGAGAGAATTTTCATTGAAGAAGGCTGGTGAAAGTGAATGGAGGCAATGCAATGCAAAACAAAGCTATCTGCATTCCCCTCCTTGCAGATCTTTAATAAGATCCTGTTACCAGATTTGCCTGTTACTTTGGGGTATGCTCATTTATTCGGGTTACTTTTCTGGGTGTGTGGGGGGGTCTGTAATTCTATCAATGTACTGCTTGTGTCACTTGTGTTTTCATATGGAGCTCTACTTCTCCCTTCTGCAAGTCCCCTCCCAATGATGCTATCTTGCAGGACCTCGGTTCCCCAAGGCTGGGTTCCTCCAGCCCCAGAACTGGATGCGCACGCGCACACACTCTCTCTCTCTCTCTAACAGAGAAAGTCTGAGCGGACTGGGTCAAGCAGCACTTTCAGGCTGCTACCCTTATGCGTCCCAGATTCAGCACGTCCCTATCCCCACTCTCACATCACAATTGTACTAGTGGTAACCTACTTGATGAGCAAACCCCACAGTATTTTGGGTGCTGCAGGGATCTTTAGCTTAGGTAAAAGAAGCGTTGCTGTAGAGTAAACAAGGGAAGCTAAAAACACAAAAGAGTGAAGTTCAGTGAGAGAGAGAGAGAAGCAACCAGCTTAACCATACAAGTTATTTATTGAATAATAGTGATAACTACACAAGGAGGGCTAAACCAACATAACATACATTATTAAAGGTTAATACCTAAGGTAGAAAGGAAAACAGACAGAGAGTAAGGGGGGGAATCTCACCCTCTTCCATGAGGCTTGAACTGGTCGGGGTTCCCAGGTGATGGTGGTAGCTCAGGGTCCTGAGTGCTGGAGACAGGCAGAGCCCCCAGCACGATCAGTCAGGAGAAGATGGAGTCCCAGTGGAACTGATGCATAATTTGGATCTAAGCATCAGAACACTTACTTGAACATAGGTAGGGGTTTTTGTAGAGAAACAACAATGGTTCATGGGAGAACACTAGATTTGTTTATGGGTAAACTGATGACTCAAGGTTTTCTTTAGGCTAGACAATAGGAGCTGATCACTCTTGACTGACTATGGGTGGTGACCTCACAATGCAACTAGGCTGCTTCAGTATTTTGGATATCAAATCAAGGATTCATTACTAGAATTGGTCTGATAACTGCTGAGCTGGGTGTGTGCAGGCATGGGTTCATTAACATCTGGAGCAAAGATTCCCATGATGCAGTGCTTTCCTGCCTTTTCTGGTCCCAGAGTTCAGTGCGGTTCTCTGTTCTCCATTCTGTATGCTAATCCCTGTCCCATCTTTCATGCAGATGAGGCTGGAGAGTTGTCTTTGCTCTCCATTCTGTATGCAAATGGAGATGTCTTAATCTTGTCACCCTTGTCAGGAGGGGTCTAGGTGTGTCTCCCAATGCCCTTCACTGCGCTCTGCAAGCCTTTTCTCTGATTGGTCTTGGTTCAAGCAGAGATGGGGGGGGTGAGGGATGCCTCATGAGTCAGACAGGCCAGACACTGTGCCCTGGTTCCCCAAAAACCACAGCCTGTGTAGTAAGAGGTATGTTCGCCTTTGTAAGAGCCATGGCTTTTAGATATTTTTCCTGTTGTCAAGGATTTCCTATTTATCTGAATAATTTTGATTTGCATCTGGTGGGCAAGACAAAACAAGAAAATTCTAGAAAAGTGTTCCATTAAAGTATCTACGGTGTATCCCATAAATAATGAATAACCTACTCTGAAGTTCAGTTAGAGCCTTTAGGTGACTGGCTATCAGACCATCTTCCTGTCTTTTCCTATGGCTATGAATAAATCGTTATTGTGGTTTAAGATTCCATTGCACAAAACACTATCAGCTCATGATTAGTGGGCTTGGAATGTTGAGCCATTCAAGCAGTATGACTGGATGGACATGACACCATTACTTTTAAAATAATGTCTTTACTGTTATCAGAATAACCACAAATAGTGTGTGCATAATGTACACAGCAGGAGGTCAAAGGTAGCCTAAATGGTGGTAGGACGGTAATGGCATATATTCTCAAATTGATAAAGGTATATGATAGTACAAATGGGCCCTTTTCATACTTTTGGAATGCAGGGTAACTGTCAGTTTCTCCTGGAATAAAATGACACTTAGCACAATAGACGGAGTAGTGCCAGATCTGCAAGTTCTGGAAAATTCCAGACAGCCTGAACGCTACACTTGCCAACTCAAAATGGAGGTGATGGATGCTTCCCTTCCTGACCTCTGCAGAAATTAGGGTGTATGGGGAGGAAAAGCCAGCCTTCTGACCCTCTCCCAGGTGACCATAGCAATACACCGATGTCCCATAGCTCTAACTCCAGAACCCTACTTGTATGAGAGCGTGGAGGGGGAGGGTTTAAATTTCAAGCAGTAGACAGTGACTATAAAAAAAGCACAGAAGGAAGACGCAGATGTGGCCCCAGGGACAGTAGCGTAGCTAGTAGGGTACAGGGGAAGCAACTGCTTCCCCTTAGCACATTTTCAAAAAAGCCGTGCCTTAGGCGGGGTTACCATGGCACCAGGGGCTGGGCCCACGCTCTGCTCTGAAGTTTGGCCTGCCCGACTTCCCCCAGTGTGCTGCATACCCCACCCCTGCTGATCAGCTGTGTCTCCCAGCAGGAGGGAGACGGCTGATTGAGTGGCAGGGAGGGGAGGGGAAGAACTGAGCTCCAGCAAGCTGGGCTCCTGCAGGCAGGCTTTGCCGACTTCCCCTAGTGTGCTGCATAAACCCTGCCCCCTCCCTGCCTTGGCGATTAGCTGTCTCCCAGCAGGAGGGAAACAGACAGCTAACCAGTGAGGGGAGGGGGAAAGAACTGAGCTCTAGCAAGCTGGGCTCCTGGGGAGGAGGAGAGGCTGGGGCCTTGGAGAAGTAGGGGGTCAGTCAGGGCATGCCCCTATAGGAGGCAGGGGCACCCACCCACCAGCCAACTATTTATGGGGCCCACGAGCCATCAGCTGTTCGGCGGGGGCAGTAGGGTAGCTAGCTAGGGAAGTGCCAGTGCTCGCTGTTTGGCTGGTGGCCAAAAACCAGCTAATCAGCAAGGTGAACTGCTCCTGGAGCAAGGGGCTGAGCAACTGAGAGACCCTACCTGCTTCTTGTGGCACTGTGGCAGGTGCTTTCTCTGGCTCTGCAGCAGCAGCAGCTCCTAACCTCTCCCCCAACTAAAGGCAGCCAGTAGCAGCAGCTGGTAAGGGTATTTCAAAGGGGGTCTTTCTTGTGGTGAGGATGGCTTGGGGTGGGGGGAGTGGAAACCCCCCAGGTGGCTGTGAGAGCCAGCACCTAGCTGCTGGTGGGATGGCCATCTGCATGGTGGGGGGCAGGGGGCTCAGCCAGAGGCATCTCCAAAACATCCCCTGCAGCTGGACCAGGACAGGCATTGGTGGGGGCAGGGGTGGGGGTGCATCTCCTGGTCTCATGTGGGGTGTGGTGTCCCTGCTTGCTCTCCCTGCCCAGGCAGAGACGCCTGCCTCTCAGAGACAGTGGCCATGTAGTGTCCTTAGTTCCCCCTCCCTGGCATCTGGGTGACTGCCTCTTAGGGGGTGAGGGGTGGAAGGGAAGAGGCAGTGGGGAAGGGATAAGGGTGGGGGGGGAGTAGGAGAGGAAAACTGAGATTATCAGGGGAAATCTTCATAGCAGTACAATCTCTGCCTTGGGGGTGTGGATGGAATTGTCTCCCAAGGGAAGGCTGGAATGCAGGGCCACCCAGAGGAGGGGGCAAGTGGGGCAATTTACCCCAGGCCCCGGGCCCAGCAGGGGCCCCCACAAGAGTTTTTCGGGGCCCCTGGAGTGGGGTCTTTCACTCGCTCCGGGAGCCCCGGAAAACTCTCGCAGGGGCCGGGCCCCCGGAGCTTCTTCGCTCCCGGTCTTCGCTGGTGGGGGGTCCTTCCTCTCCGGGATCGAAGGACCCCCCCCCCACCGCCGAATTACCGCTGAAGCGGGACCCGCCGCCGGAGTGCAGCCGAGTCTTTGGTAGTAATTCGGCGGCGGGGGGTCCTTCCGTTCTGGGACCCACCGCCGAAGTGCCCCAAAGACCCGCGGTGGGGGCTGCACTTCGGCGGCGGGTCCCGCTTCGGGTAATTCGGCGGTAATTCGGCGGAGGGGGGTCCCCGCCGTAGGTCTTTGGGGCACTTTGGTGGCGGGTCCCGGATGGGAAGGACCCCCCGACGACGACTTACCGCGGAAGCGGGGATCCCCTGCCGCCAAAGACCCCGGGCCCCCGGAATCCTCTGGGTGGCCCTGCTGGAATGAACTATCTGCTGTCTAAGCTCATGTGTTTAGTTTAGTCCATGTGCTCTGGCAAACACAAGTCCAGGCACCATGTTGGGGGGCAGGGAGAAATTGCCTGATTTTTCCCTCTCCTATCAGGGGAAACCTGAATTGTTGTGTATTTGGTTGTCATGGGTTTTGTTACTATGGCAACTGAGTTAGACTATTAAGGGATAGCTCAGCCGGTTTAACCGGCTGAGTGAGCTCTCTGTCTCTGTAAATAAAATGGAGGTTTTGGTTAGCTGTCTGCTCTCTGGCCTCAAGTGATTGCTTCCTACACCAGCTGCCCCAAGGATACAACACGAATTGTCTCCTAGCTTGTGATCATGTTGGGAGGAGGGGGAGGCATTGCTGAGTCTTAGGGTTGAGTAATTCTCTGGTGATGGTTGTCATTAAGTTACTAATTGTCATTCACTTGCTGCACACAATGGCTGGTGATGGTTATTTAACATCCACCCAGCCATTTGGTCAATGCCTTGTTTCTTGGGAGTTGCCTTCTGTAACTTCTCTAATTTCATCCCACTCTCCTGTGAGTACAAATTCTGGTTTTAAGGACCTGGTGCCTGGATCCCATATTGCCTTGCACTGGGCTTGGGAATTAGTGTCCTGACATGTAACTCCTCCTATTGTGTCAGTGTAGATCCTGCTGTTAGTACAGCTATTTGCAGGTGCCCTTGTGTTTAGCTGAAACTTTGGGCTTAGTTTAGTGGGGATGGACTCAGAGAATGAGAGCTAAACTGACACTGCTATCCTACTGTGTGGATCCCAGTGTGCTTGTACTGTGAATTTTTGGCATGCACATGTGGCTATATTTATCTCATTGTGCTAATAGTGCTACTTCCTTGGTGTGACGATGACATTATGCTAAGATGAATTGTGAAAATAGTGTCCTGGTGTGATGATGGTCACTCTGTGCTGTTCATGTGAATCTTGCATTTTTGTAAGCTGGGTTGGTGTAGCCCTGTTGTTCCCAGGAAATTAGAGCCACAAGGTGGGTGAGGTAATAGCTTTTATTGGAGCAACTTTTGTTGGGGAGACAGAGAGAGAGAGAGAGAGAGAGAGAGAAGCTTTGGAGCTTTATGGAGTTCTTTCTTCTTCCTGAAGAAGAGTTCTGTGAAAGCTCAAAAGCTTGTCTCTCTCACCAACAGAAGCTGGTCCAATAAAAAATATATTTACCTCACCCACCTTGATATATATCCCCCCCCCCCCATATTACCTCACCCAGCTTTCCAGGAGTGAGTTTTCATGATGACATGGGAAGTGCCTGACTGGTCCTGATTTCTCTGTATCAGCCCCTCTAGCTTGCACTGCAGCCCAGTACCTGGGAGCTGGGTGCCTGCAGCGCTGAGGCTCTGTGAGATCAGGGACTCACAGACCCAGCTGGGAGGGGAAGGGCACCTCCTCCTCGGCCTCTCTCTCTTGCTGCCTCCTTTTCCCGAGTGCCTCATGATGCACAGAGCCAGCATGGCTAGGTACTGCATTGGAGAGTCTCCCAGTGCAGCCCCACCCCCTCTCCCCATGCGACCCCCCAACAGACCCTGCCCACCTCTGTCCGATTGTCTCTCTCATGCGGGGGACTGTGCCCCCCCCTTTCTCCTGTGTGCTGCCTGCTTCCAAGGGCCACAAAAGAATGATACTGTTTTATAAGTACGTGTGTTATTTTGCATTTAAAATATAAAAAAGGTTTACAGTATGAAATATAAAATATAAAATAAGTAAATAACACGTGTTTTATTATGTTTTGATTTTATACACAATACTGTAAACCTTTTTTATATTTTAAATGCAAAATAACACACGTACTTATAAAACAATATCATTCTTGTGTTTTTATTTTAAGTATAAAATAAATATGTATAACAAATGTAAAAGGTATGTAACTAGTAATTTGATATGGAGGCGGGTGGCACCTTTTTTGATGTGTTCGCTCCCCCTGATGTTAGAACCTGGCTACGCCACTGCCCAGGGACACAGAAGATCTATATGACTTGAGGAAGTGATTAGCAGAAGAGCCAAGAGCCCACTGGCAGCCAGGTATAAGATAAAGGAACCCGGTTAGGGATGTTTTGACTGATGGGGAAGGTCGGGGGGGGGGGGGGAACATTATCCTAATGAATGTCCCTGCTGAGATGGATCCTCCTAAACTACCCTCTGCACATGACAGCAGCAGTGACCTCTGGTCCCTGCATTGTTCCTTACCAATTCCCTGTAAGGTGCCAGCTTCCCTTCTGCTGTCCACATACAGGGTTCCAGTACCGTTGGACCTGTGTCTGTAGATGCATGTCTGCCGATCTCCTACCAGTGGAGGTTTAGGCTTGTTCTTTGACACGTTACCTATTATTCCTGGTTGATGTAATCAGTCTCTGCGCCATTCATGGCTCTTGTTTTCATCCTCTTGGCCCATTTTCATTTCTGTCTTGGGCTTGAGGTTGGTCTGATGTAAGCCATGCAGATGTTGCTGGTGCTGTGCTCTGCAGGCATGCCCAGCTTCTGACTTTTTCAGGTGCTCAGCACCCACAGTTGGGATCAGAATTACAGAAGTGCTCACCGCAGATGGTGCCGCCTCCAGGCCGTTCTGGGGATTCGCTCTGTGTGGCCAACACCCATTCCTGCCTGCAGTTGCACTCTGCCGTGCTGTCTTTTTCACTGTCTGTGGCCTCTCGCTTACTCCAGGAGTAGCTTCCTGCTCTTCATAACTCAGGCTACAAGTCTTGCTGAATCATAAGGTGTAGTCCTTGATTCCTTTCAATGGGTTCATTGTACAGTTGACAACCCTTGATGGGCCTTCGAACAGGCTAGGCAGTGCTGATGCCGATCTATCTGGGGGTGTCACCCAGGTGCACAGCACAAGTTTGAAATACAGGTATTCCATATAGATCTATAACTTACAATACAAAGGTGATACAAACATATAAACAAGAGTATCAGACTTGACAAGTCATAACATTTTCACTGACACCTTACATGGCATATTTGGTACAAATTTATTTCAATTTTACAATCTTAGGATTAATAATATAAAGCATTTCACATATTCCATAGAGTGTCACAGGTTACACATGCATTAGACAGGGGAATTGGTATTGAGGGTAAAGAGATTAAAATAAGCCTAAAAAGAACAGGAGTACTTGTGGCACCTTAGAGATATATATCTTCCTACTGTATTTTCCACTACATGCATCCAATGAAGTGGGGCTGTAGCCCACGAAAGCTTATGCTCAAATAAATGTGTTAGTCTCTAAGGTGCCACAAGGACTCCTGTTCTTTTTGCGGTTACAGACTAACACGGCTGCTACTCTGAAACCTAAAATAAGCCTGTGATGATTTGAAAAACAAAATGTTGAAAAGAACTCACTCGTGTTTTGGTTCATGTTTGAATTTTTACCAGAAGTTTAACAGTTTTAAACAGTTTGGTTGGAAAATCAAACTGGTATTTATGCTTTAATAGTTCTCTAGACATTAGTAGAGATTTGGCCAGTTCCTCAGTTCTCCCACCTATCTGTGCCGTGTGAGGAATGGCTTTCCCCAGGATATCACTTCAAATTACACAGATATCACAACCCCATCCATGGCATCCGCAAAAAGAGTGACAGCCTGTGACAGCTCAGCACAGAAACAGCCCTGGGGAGAAGGGCAAGGGTGCAGGCAATTCTTTCACCAGGGCTTGGTTAGTTCTACCTGTTGTGAGACAGTGAAGGGATATCCAGCTGACTTGTGCACTGGGAGCTGAATGTGTGGTTGTACCCAAAATCTCACTGAGGACACAAGGAGCATCTGCCCCTCCCCCAATCAGGTGTGGGCTCTGTGTGAGCATGCTGCCGTTCTGCTTTCTAGAAACGGGGAGGGTGCTGGGGTTTAGCAGTGTCATAGGGGAGCAGTCTCCGCCCTGGCTATGCCACCATCTGTACTGGAGGGGTGCTGAAAAATTAGGTGTGTGAACATCCCTTGAGTGTCTGCCCCCTTCTATTCATAACCCCCAAGCCCTATAATTCCAGTCTTGTCCCTTCCCTTCCCTTCCCCTGTCAGCTCTTCTGTGCCCAGGGGAAGAGGTGTAGTCGTTGGGGTATCACCAACAGCAGCACAGCACACCCTAGTGGTGTGAGACCAGACAAACAGGTTCCTCTACCATTTCCATGTACCAAGAGCATGTGTTCCACTCATCTATGCCCTAGAAAAGCGAGTGGACTGGACTGGTCATCTCTGAGTAGGAGCCCAGGCCTCACTTTGTGTGCATGTCTTTTTGAACCAAGACTTGCAGACAATCTGTGGGTGAAGAGCTCTACTGGAGCACACAGCATTGTGAGTTTTCTGTTGGATGGGGTTGAGCACACAGTGTGATGAGCTCCGTGGGATGTTCTGCACCAAGAAATTATCTTCAGCTGTTCCTTTAAGAGCAAGTGATATCACAATGGTGTGGGAAGATTCTAAGGTTTCCTGTAGGCCTTTCCGAGCCCTGGGACAGGTGACTCTTGCCCCACTGAGGCTGTCTGCTACAACTGACTCCACCAAGGACAAGGAGGATGACAATGACAGATGATAACGAGTGGATGAAGACAATTCAGAACGAAAATGCATACCTGAAAAATCAGGTTAGGTTGCTTCGGGAGAACTATGAATTACGTTCGTTACTGAGTCAGCACTATGAAAACAGCAACGAAGGGCAAATTGTCACTTCCCATCCTGCTCCCGTGTATCCAAATGCCTGCTCCCCAAGACAAGGAGGTAAGGAGAACCTGGATGATCTGTCTTGTTTTGTTCTCTTGAGTAATGGCCCTCTAATGTCAGGGGCGGCTCTAGCCATTTCGCTGCCCCAAGCACAGCAGCACGCCGCGGGGGGTGCTCTGCTGGTCGCTGTTCCCGCAGCTCCAGTGGACCTCTCGCAGGCATGCCTGTGGATGCTCCACCGAAGCTGCGGGACCAGCGGACCCTCCGCAGGCAAGCCTGCGGGAGGTCCACCGGAGCCGCCTGCCGCCCTCCCGGCGACCGGCAGAGCGCCCCACGCACGTGCTTGGCGTGCTGGGGCCTGGAGCTGCCCCTGTCTAATGTAATAGGTGAGAGCCCTGGGTGAGCTCCCCCTAGTGGACAGTCCCCAGGCTGCTGTGCTTGGATCCACCCACTCAATGATCTGTGCGCTGGGTCTGGATAGAGTCCACTCATTGTCGCAAGCTCTGGGCTTTTAGGCTCCTGCACCCAGCGTGCATATCCTCTATCTAGCCCCTTCCTAAGATATGGGATTCTGCAGTGCCACTACCTAGGCCCTGAAACCAGTGCCAGCTCTCCCATACCTCCCCAGTCACTACTGCATGCTCCCCAGAGTTCCACCAAAGCCGTGGACCCTGTGTGCTACTGTTTCACCCTTTGGGGATGACGTTACAACTATAGCAAAGCCTGTGTCTCTCTTGCTTAAGAACTTCTCTTTCCACTGGCCCAGTCTTGAACTGTGGCTCTCACCTCGACTTTGCAAGAGAAAACTCCCTTCTAACAGCAGATTCTAATGCCTTCATCTCTTCCTGTTCTTCCCTTGAGGTTTTTTCCATTCCTTGATCTTTGATGTGCTGTGACAGATCAGTCATCAGCAAGTCAGTAGCCTTTGGATAGTTGTCTCCATTGTCCTGCTTGGGCAAGGTTATTCAGTTATTGATGGCCCTCAATACCTGTCCCATTCAGGTACCAGGCCCTCTCGCCTTAACACAAGTGGGATGATGGAAGGACATCTCTAAAGATGTAAATATACAGAGAACTCATTAAATCAATCTGGCATCCATAAGCTCACATGGACAGACGGAGTTCTAAACTGTCACACAGTAATTCTCTGGCTGCAAGCAAACTGTGTGCGTGCTCTCGCCCAGACACGCAATACGAGTCCTTCACTCCATCTGAGCCCCTCCTCTATCAGAAACTGGGTCTTTGTTCTTGCTAAGAGAAAGACACTACGGTGATGTGCATGGTATATGACCCATGTAGATAATCTACATGAACAATGCACCCAACATCTCCCTTCTAGAGGTCCGTGGGTCTTACCAGCAGGTTATGGCACTTCCAGAAGGTCATTGAGCAAAACTGGGAGGGACTTAGAAGACCTGGTATTCCAGAATCCTTTCTGGAATGGGTCTATCATGGAGATGGCCAGCCTTGTCTGAGGAGCTCTCAGTTTATTTTGCAGACAAGACTGCCCAGATTCACTAAGCCATCCACCAAGCAATCCGCTCTACTGACTGCAGTATCACACGTTCTAGGGGTGGGGGAGGGAAAATTCTACCCCCTGACAGATACAGTGTGAGGTTTCAAAGATCCCTTATCCCCCAGTCAGATTCCTAAGGTGATTTCCTTCAGCAATGCCCAATCTCCCCATGCACACACCCTCCCAGTCTCTCACAGGTGTTTGTTACTCCAAGGTGACCTGCAGGTACGACAAAGATAGCAAGGGCTTGTCAGAAGACATAAAGCCAGATGTTCATCTGGTGCAAACCAGCATGGTTCCATTGAAGTCATGGAGCAACATTGGCTTACATCAGCTGAGTGAAGATCTGGCCTATAACAGTGTTGATAGACAATGGTCATCCTATCATTCAGACAGATTATTGATAGGGTGCTCTGTTGTCTGTAGTTCCCAGGAGCTCCTTAAATCAAGGGTTTTGGGAGACTGAAGACTGAGGTGGGTAACTCTGAGCATTACTGCCAGTAGCTGCTCTGTACAAATATAAGATTAGTACTCATTGAATTACCATAGTCCAGTCCCTGCATGCTCTGGGCTCTGTGTAAAACCTGGGCATCCCTTCCTTGATCTGAAATCCTCCTTGGGAATCTGGAAGAAGTGCCTCCAGCATGTTACATTCCTCCCTTCTTCCAGTGCTGAGAACTGGCTGCTGTTTGTGAGGTGTAGGCAGTGCAGTAGATCTGTGGTTGTGGGGGCTCCTGGGCTCATTCTCAGGGACAGGGCATCTCCACCCAGCTGTAGCGCTGAAACCAAAGGCCCCCATTAGGGAGGGTGTTTTCATCATTACTTCCCCGAGGGGAATTGGGGTGAGCCCCAGAGATGGGTGTAACAGGGCAGTTGTTGTGCCTGCCCTGATACGTGCCATTGCAAGTGATGGGCTGATGTGGCTCGGGGAATGCCCAGCTTTGTCTGTGGTCCCACATCCCAGAGACGTATTGCCAATGTTCAGAACCGGCATTTCTGATCCCCAGTTCTGAACAGCAAAGCCCTTTCCTCTGCCTGTTGCTGCTGCAACATTGGTCCACATGGACCCAGTGAAGTGTGTTCTGTCTAAGGCACTGCCCCTGGACAGAAGGGCACGGGGACCCAGGAAACAAGTTTCGCAACGCATGCCCATCCCTTAGCCACGTGGTGTAAGGTGGACACCTTCATGTCAGCCTATTTAACATATCCTTTGGCAGGAAGGGCAGGCTTTAAAGAGAGAATACAGGAATTATCCCAAACAAGCACTCAGTCCTGGCAATGCCTGTGTATGGGGCGTTCTGTTCCTCACTCTCCTTGTTCCATGGACTGTCAGTAACAACTCACTAGCGAAGATTCCTGGCCACACAGAGAAATAACCTGATCTCACCTGTTAATTTATTTTCTCTGATGACAGCCCTTCCAGTAAAAAGATTCCACTCTGGTTCGACAGGGTCGCCCTCCTGTCTTCTAAGATGACCCCCACCTACCTCAATCTTCTAAGGTGACACCAGCCAATTGTTGTTTGCTTTTCCTCTCTCTCTCCATGAGAGGGCACTGCACTGTAGCTGTAACAGGCGACTGTCTTTTCACACTCACTGGAGCTCTAGCTTTGGAAGGGTCTATCTACCCGGGGACATGACTGAAGGGTACCAATAAGATTCACTGGCAACAGGGCCGGCTTTAGGCCGACTCTCCCGATTCCCTGGAATCGAGCCCGGCGCCTTTTTATTTATTTATTTACTCACCTGGCGCCGGTCCTCTCTGGGGGTCTTCGGCATTTTGGCGGTGGGGGGTCCACTCCGGGGGTCTTCGGTGGCATTTTGGCGGCAGGGGGGTCTGCTTTGGGGGTCTTGGCGGCAATTCAGCGGCGGGGGGGTCCTTCAGTGCCGGAGCAGACCCCCCGCTGCCGAAGTGCTGCCGAAGCCCAGGACCACCACCGGGTATTCGAATTGGGCCCCGCAGTTCATAAACCCGGCCCTGACTGGCAATGTGTGTGAAAACACTGCCCTGCTTCCAAGCTCTGGGAGGCATAAGACACCTCCCATGGGGGATTCATAGTCATTCTAGCACCAGAGAAAAAGAGATCAGCTGTCAGAGTAACACTATATGAATGGTAACACTATATGTTCTGTTCTCTGTTATAGCCCCGCCTCACGGAAGAGATATCAAGCCACCGGAGAGCCCAAGTCACCTACACCCTTCACTGCTGCAGGAGTTCAGTTATTCCCCTCTCCACATTGCAAATGAGGAAGCAACTCTGTCCAGCCCCAAAGCCCAGGCAGAGGCTACATTTAAGGGGATTCCCAATAATCCCGCTTGGCTTCAGCCTACACCCAGGGAGAGGAAACCAATCCTGCTTTCCAGCACTTCCTGGACCACCAGGGTGGAGAAACAGCTTCCAGAATCCATAGACCTCTCAAAGTTGAAGAAAGTCTGCTTCACAGATGTCACTTCACCTGGAGGAGATAAGGCTCATTTATATGGGATGGGTAAGAAATGACCCCTCTATCGTAGCTCAAGATTTCAGGGAGCCCTCAACATTCAGGTGACTACAGTAAGCATTTCGAGTGGTGTCTGTGCTTCTCAGGATCAGGTCACAAGGGCAGGGGCATCAGTGCTGGTCCAAGGGATCATGTCCTCTAGAAGCCGTGGCGAACCCTGAATCCATGTTACATTGCATTTAGGTTTGTGTCTCATATGGGTTTTTGTTTTTTTTCAGCTGAAACGGCTAGTCCCCTTCCTCTTATTCTGGGGTGAACAAGTTGTTTGTGGCAGATGCAGGACGTAAATCTGGGCTGCGGCACAGTGTATCCCCTGACTTCCAGGAAAACTTGAAAGGGATCCAAGTGAGGCAAACCCCTTGCCTGACCCTGTGGCTAAACACTACAGTGGCAGAAATGTTAGTGCTGGGAACCCCAAACCAGCTGGCTCTTGGCCCCAGGCTGATTTCCCACCAGCCCCACTGCAGAGAGGGGTGCACCCAAAAGGACCACAGGGAAAGACGAGATGGAGAAGGGGTCAGGGCTGAGCCAGCTCTCACCAAACCTTGCACTCTCCAATTACTCTGCTCAATACATCCTCACCAAACTTCCCAAATACACTTGTCCTTGGCTATGGGACATTCTATGAGAGCAGTGACTAGAAAAAACCATGGAGTTTCCCATGCCACTGACAACTCTGCCAGTGCACCTCAACTCTGACCTTCTCACCGCCTGTTCTTCCAGCCAAAGCTCTCTTTGAACACAGAAAACCCTCCTGAGTTGTGTCCAGTTATGTTTGTGTGACGAGAGCTGGGCAAGCGGGTGTGTTTCCAGTTTTGAATGTTGTCTGATATCTTCTAGAATCAACACTGAGATCCCCAAAATGAGAAGCACTAAGCAGGCACTTGGATTTACATTCATAAACACTTAGACAGATAATCAGAGCTAGGCCCTCTAGATTTCTAGGGTCCTTTTCACTGGAAATCTATATGAAGCCATGGCTAACTCTGATCCTATACCTCTTTTTGCTTTGTTGTAGCTCACCAGCAGCATGGAAGTGTCCTCAATGCACCAGACCTGCTGAGTCAGCCCCAGCCATCGTCTCTTGGAGAATTTGTTTCCTCAAATCCCCTCAGCATTTCAAAAAAGGAAGGGGCCCAAGCACAGCTTGTATTCCCAGGACACTTCAAAACATCTGAGCCATTTTCCCCAGGAATTCCCCCAAGGAAGCCAGTCCCCCTTATAAACAGCACACGGGACATAGTGGGCGAGAAAATGTCTCTGGACTTGGAAGAAATGCACAGGAAAAAGCGAGTCTGGTTCTCAGAGAGCCCAGGAGGAGATGAGCCACGCAAGTCCCATACCTATTATTTAAACGGTAATGATGTGATTTCACCCTGGCCTTGCTGCTAATAGCAGTAGCTAAGGATGGGCTTAACTAACTCCAGTCACAAGTTATCTCTGCAAGCATGGGGGAGTGGAGGCTTTTTGATGCCCTAGAGCTTGTCCACACTAGAATAAAAGGCATCTTTTAAAACTTGATCACCAACACTTTGCATCTAAGGAAAGGAAGGAGTGATGAGAGCAGCAAAATAAGGACAATTGATTTTTAAAAAGCAGACTTTAACAAACGCAGAGAAGTGGTGGGTAAGGTTCCATGGGAAGAAAATCTAAGGGAAAAAGTTTAGAAGAGCTGGCAGTTTCTCAAGGAGACAATATTAAAGGCACAACTGCAAACTATCCTGATGCAAAGGAAAGATGGGAAGAAGAATAAGAGTATAACAGGTCAAAAAAAATACAACTGGATAAGTTCACAGAGGATAGGTACATCAATGGCTATTAGCCAGGATGGGCAGGAATACAAAACGATGCTCTGAAGTGCCCAGAAGCTGGGAATGGGTGTGTGGGGGGGTATGGATCAAGGGATGATTACATGTTCCATTCATTCCCTCTGAAGGACCTGGCATTGGCTGCTGTTGGAAGGCAGGATACTGGGCTAAATGGACCATTGGTCTGACCCAGTATGGCCATTCTTATGTTCTTAAGAGTCCAATATGGCTCCATCAGGACCTCTTTAATGACCTAAAAATCAAAAAAGAATCCTACAAAAAGTGGAAACATGGACAGATTACTAAGGAGAAGTACAAAAGAATAGCACAAACATGTAGGGACAAAGCCAGACAGACTAAGGCTCAAAATTAATTGCACCTAGCGAGAGACATAAAAGGCAATAAGAAGAGGTTCTGTGAACACATTAGGAGTAAAAGCAGGATGAAGGAAATGTGGGTTCCCTACTTACTGGGGAAGGTGAGCTAATAGCTAAGCTGAGGTGTTTAATGCCTATTTTGCTTCAATATTCACTAAAAAAGGTTTAATGTTGACCATTTACTCAACACAATTAATATTAACACCAAGGGGGAAGGAACATCGGCCAAAATCGGGAAATAACAAGTTATAGAATATAACTTAGGTCTGTCCAAGTCAGCGAGGCCTGATAAAGAACTAGCTGAAGCAACCTGGGAGCCTTTAGCGTTTAGTTGTGATAATTTATGGAGGGTGGGTGAGATTGCAAGGACTGGAGAAGGACAAGCACAGTTCTAATCTTTAACAAGAGGAACAAAGGGGACATGGGATATTATAGTCCAGTCGGCCTAACTTCGATATCTGGAAAGATACGGGAAGGAATTACTGAAAAAATCAATTTGTAAGCACCTGGAGGGTAATAAGGTTATAGGGACTAACATGGATTTGTGAAGAACAGATTATGCCAAACAACCTAATTTCCTTCTTTGAGAGGCTTACTGACCTAGGGGATAAGGGGGAAAGCAGTAGACTTGATATACCTTGATATTAGTCAGACTTTTGACACAGTCCCCCATGACATTTTCATAATCGAACTAGGAAATTATCTAGATGTACTTATTCCTGCCTCAGTGCAGGGGGCTGGGCTGGATGACTTCTTGAGGTCCCTTCCAGCGCTACATTTCTATGATTCTATGTTTTAATTAACATGTTTCAAAGTCATAGTGTACACAGGGCAAGCATGTATTTTAATGTGTTCATAAGGGCCAGGTGAACCTGGGGTCCCCCAATATGATTTTTAAATACCTCTATGCTACAGAGCCTTTGTCAGCATGGCTTTATCACTACAGTATGCGGTAGAGCCCCCTAATGCAGACACCGCTCATGCTGACACAAGGAGTTTTTCTGCTGGCATGGTAACATCATCTCCCCATGCGACGTTGCCTATGCTCACAGAAGCACTCTTCTGTCGACATAGCTGCGTCTACACTGGCAGTTCTGTTGCTGGGGGGGCATGATTTTTTCCCACCCCTGACTGACATAGTGATGTCAGCAAAACTTTGTAGTGCAGGCCTGACCCTAGTGTGGATAAGCCCATCTGGAAGGGCAATGGAGCTTTTATGGCTGAGAAAAGCCCTGAATGTGACCTGCTCTTCTCCTTATACATGTATTTATTTCCAAAGTCCATTTCCACGCATATTTCCAGAACCAATCCGTTTAAGGAGGCCTAGATGTTATCCAGTTCGTGCATAGCACTGGGAAGTCAGTGCTGTGTTTGGTTGTACATGTGCACATCTATGTATATAACTTGTGTGATTTATATATTCTCTCTCCTGGCATCTGGCTCAAACCAAGCTGTAAAACTTTAACCTGAATCTAAGCATGGTGAAAACATTTGGTCTTCCTGTCTTAAGTTACTATGTAACTAACAACCAGCCTGTCTTTCATATAGAGCTTGAGCTGAACAGCAAGAAAAGTGGCCGCATAGTGGGTGAAATTGCCTTCCAGCTAGACAGGCGCATCCTTGCTTATGTGTTTCCTGGAGTAACGAGACTTTACGGCTACACAGTGTCCAACATTCCTGAGAAAATCAAACAGGTAAGTCCTTCCTTGAATCTGCTGAGGGAGAGGATGGTGCATATAGCTGGTTGGAAATTTTCTAATGGGACAGTGTCCATTTGCTGAAAGCAAAAAGTTTCATGGAAACGTGTCATTTTTGGTGAAAATTAATTTAGAAAGAAAAATAGAAAAACAACCTATCAATCAGGTTGAAATGGACCATTTCAGAACAGAACCTTTTTGGGATTTTTTTCCATTTTGAAACAAATTTTCATTTCAGTTTTTTAAACTTTATATTCTGTTGCATAATATTTAAAAGTGTTTTAAAAGTCAGAATCAGAACAAAACATTTTGATTTTTGACAAAATGAAAGATTTCCATGGACATTTTGAATTTAGTCTGCCATGGAAGTGGCTGTCAGTCAGGGAGAAATACTGATTGTTAAAGTTGGTAACTGAATGAGGGGAGAGGCACCAACTCTCTCCCAACTGGCAGGTCTGCCCTCTTCCCTGGGACATTCAGCCACACAGGGGATGACAGCCGGGTAGTCAAGGGGCAGGGGTGGGGCTTGTGTTGCACAGTAACAAGCATGGTGAGCGCTAAAAAGACTCCCATGTTCTGTGGGGGAGTTGGTTCTACATACAGTCGCTCGTTAGCTGTGTGTAGAAAGCCTAGGGTTCATGGAGGGATGGCCAATGTGCAGCCCTCCAGCCAGGTGAGGCCTGCAGAGTCTGGGACACCACTCAACTTCAGCTATCGCTGCATCTAGCCAGGTGCAGCTTAATTCATCCCTGGCCGGCCCTGCTGTGTCCCTTACGCAGCTGTACTGGGACTTCATTCTCCAGAGTGCCAGTTTCCAGCACTGTCATCGCTGAGCTGCAAACAGACTGGGATGCTTTGGATGCAGCGAGAAAGTGGTGGCTTTAGGAACCCCTGGGGCCTGCCCATGGTTATCCAGGAAAGGAGCTAACAGCTTCTCCCTGGCTTTTTAAACCTCCTAGGCCTCCATGAAGTGCCTGGATGGCTCCATGGATGAGAAAAAGCACCGAGCCATGATGCAGCGGTACCTGTCCCTCGCCGCACGCCTCGAGAAGATGGGCTACAACCGGGACGTGCACCCGGTATTCAGCGAGTTCCTGATCAACACCTACGGCATCCTGAAACAGCGGCCAGACGTGCACTCCAGCCCGCTCCACAGCAGCCCAGCGGATCTGCGCAAGGTCGTGATTGACATCGTCCCATCCAAGTTCCTCGGCGACACTTTGCTGCTGCTGAACTGTTTGTGTGAACTCTCCAAGGAAGACGGTAGACCTCTCTTTGCTTGGTAGTGGATGCTGCTCACGTACCCCCCGCTGGCAAAACAATCCTCCCATAGACATGAACTCAAAAGCATGAGTTTTAAATACAGACATGGATTTTTTGTATCTATGTCACGAGGCTCAGTCCGAGCAGTTAGCTCCAGCAGGAATACTGTGTGTGTTTGTTTTTTAATGTGATAGGTTTCTAGATTTTTCCCATCCTCTTTTCTATTATCCTATCCTAGCCTCTGTTCTGCTTCCAACAGGAAAAGCCAGCAGGCCAAGGGCAGTCCCTTTTCCCCTCCCCACCATCACACTTTCCACCCCCTGAAATGGCAGGATCAACTTTGCACTCAAAGCTGGGAAAGCTTCCACCTGCTGTGGCTAGCTCTAAAGTCAGTAGGAGGTTCTGTGACGGACACTGGGGAAGGGGATGAAACACATCCTGCTTGTACGTACTCACCTTTCTGACTGTAATGAATAGTAAGAGCCAAACGGGCTGGTGCACCAGCCATGCCTGTCCTGCTGCTGGACGGCTTTTCGTGCCCTCTTGATGTTTATAGAACAAAACACAATCCAAAAAAAGAGCGCAGGGGAGAGACGCACCGGGGTTACACAGCTGCCTTTGACTCCATTGACTTTAGAGCTGCCACCTTTTTCATCTAGGGCTGGAAAAGCTCATCTCATTGTGTATCCTATGGGCCAGGAACCTGGCTTAGGCAGACCATTAAACTGAGTTTATGGCTCCTCTGCATTGGAGGCCTGGTGCATTGGGGCCCTGCACCACTGTTCCCCTGGAAAGCTGCAAGCCTGTTGAAGTTTTAACTGGCATTGGGTAACAATGATTACTGTGTTTGCTTTTGCATAACAAGTGCCTTCAGACTGATCCGTTCTTAGCAGAGTAGCCCTTGCTTCTCTGAGTAATCCCATTGGTACGAAGAAGGATTACCCATGTGAGTAAGAGTTGCAGAACCGGGTTCTTTATTTGTGAGGTTTCTAGCTACTGCAGGAGGATCCAACGTGAACATGGGTCAGGAATCCTCTAATTCCTCTGAAGGGAGGAAAGACACCAGGGCTGTGACATTGGGATCTGAGGAGGAGGGGTGCTAGGAGAGGAAGTCACGGGGCCTCAACAGGAATCCAAAATACTCTCTCGCTCAGTAAGAAAATCAGTCTGTTCCGAAAGCTGAGCCGTGGTATAATGAATGCAGCCCTTCTTGTCTGGAATTCCTTCGCTCTTTTCCGATACACCACATAACGCTAGAGATGGGCCATGTCTCTGCAGTTACAACCAGGCTGTATGTTGATATAGAGGAGCAGTCCTCAGCTCCTGGTCTCTCGTATCTGCGCATTGGTTGCCTGAAAATTAGCCATACAACAGAATCTTTGAAACACGCTGGTTGCTGCAAAAGTATTAAAGAATCTGCAAATTAACTGGCCTGGTTTTCTTCTATGGGAATGGAAGGAAAGATGGCGAAATAGTGAAACAAACCCTACCTGAGACAGGTGCCTGAACCTTTATTCTGTAACCCCGAAATGCAAGGCTTGCTCATGCCACTGCTCCTGAGTAGCACCACAACCCTAGCGCTTACTGTGTGCTATGCCGCCTCTGCGAAGGAAGCTCGCCACATTGTGGTGCAGATGTTCCGCAGAGCATTTGTGTGTCTGCTGCAGAGGAAGCTCGGAATACCGCAGCCCTGACACTCCCATAGGGCCTCCGAAAGCTTGTGCCACTGCTGCCGAGGAAGTTCACAGCACTATGGCCCCAGTGCTCCAATACAGTTACTGAGCACTTGTACAACTGCTGCCTAGGAAACTCCCAGTGCTACAGCTCCAGTGTTACAGTAGAGCAGGCCTGCACAACTTGTAAAGCGGCGAGGGCCACATTACTCCAAAGAAAACAGCCAAAACCTCCCGGCCCCGTGGAAACACACACACCCCCAGCACCTCCTGGCCCCGTAAAAACACCCCACTCCAGCACCGCCCAGCCCTGCAGAAACAAACCCTCCTTCCCCAGCGCCACCCCACCAAAACAGCTGTGGGCCAAAAAGGAAGGTTGGGGGTGGGGAGGTGATACTTTATTTTAAATCAACCAGGGGCTCCCAGCTGAAGAGGTGGCTGGGAGCCCTCAGGGGCAAATTAAAGGGCCCTGGGCTCCGGTGGCTGGGGGAACCCGGAGCTTTCTGGGCCTGGGGCAGGGATTTAAAGGGCCCAGAGCTCCTGCCACTGAGGGGAGCCCGAGCCCTTTAAATCTCAGCCCCAGCCCATCCGCTGGAGCCATGGCCAGGATTCAAAGGGCTCTGGGCTGCCTGCAGCGGTGGGGAGCCCTGAGCCCTTTAAATCTCAGCCGCGGCCGGGAATCTCTGCGGGCAGCCCAGAGCCCTTTGATTCCCGGCCGCAGCTGAGATTTAAAGGGCTCAGAGCTCCCTGCCACTGCGGGCAGTGCAGAGCCCTCTGACTCCCGGCCTCGGCTGGGATTTAAAGGGCTCTGGGCTGCCCGCAGAGCGCCGTGTGCGGGAGATTTAGAATCCCCCTGTGGGCCGCACAGTGAGGCTCCGTGGGCCGCATGTCGTGCAGGCCTGCTGTAGTGCCATGTGGGCCTATGCAAGCCCTGCGGATGTGCATAGGAAGGTCAGCTAAGAGTAGTTGTTGTTGTTTTTTTTCTGTGCGAGGCTAAAAACATCACACACATGCCACAAGTTTTTCCTTCCCCTGGCTAGTTCTTGTGAGAGGCTAGAGCATAATGCAGTACGGTGTTCTCTGCAGCCTGAAGTTCGGAAATACCATTTCTCAGGAGATATAAAGGAGGGGTGCAGAGGTGGTGCTGGGATTGCTGCCTTCGTCTGGGTCTGCACAAGACGAGTGTCTTTTTGTCTGCGTGCACAAAGGGATATGCACCTAGGCCCTGATTCACAAAGGTACTTACGCACCTATATACCTTTTTGAATCTGGGCCTGTGATGGGGTGTATCAACCCCGCACTGGTGACTCAGGGGTTAACAAACTGCTCTAGGCCCAAGCAGCCCTGCCCCCTCACCCTTGCTGGGCAGGCTCCCAGAGAAGGGAGTGTATAAAGGGAAGCAGCTCAGCTCAGTCTGGGCTGGCTGAGGAGCAGAGCAGACACATGCTGCAGGATCCTGCTAAGAAGCTGCTGGGACTCCAAGCTGCTGAGGCCGAAGACCCTGATTACACCTCAGGAGCCCAGGCGACCGTGGGGCCCGAAGGGGACGACGCACCACTACCAGCAGAGGAGATACCAGAGCCAGGACTAAGGGTAGGAAGCGACCCAGGGGATGCGCTTGGGGATATGGAGATCTGAATCCTGCAAGAGGATAACTGGTTTTGAAGAGCCCTGGGTTGGAACCCGGTGGAGTAGGGTGGGACTGGGTTCCCCTGCCCTCTCTGGACTTGCCCATGGGCACTACTGCTGCAAGAGAGGGTGGCTTCTTGGACTCTTCCCTACTACTTCCTCCTGCCAGAAGAGGCACCCTTTTAGTCCCCACCACTGGAGGCACTGATGTCCCGGAGCCAAGCAGCGCCTCAGACCCCCTTCCCTATGTTTCTGCCAAGCAACATTAAAATCCACTGTGGCTCTGAATCAGGAAAGGCTGCTGAGGGTATGTGCCAGATCGGCTGCCCTGGCCCGGCCCATTTCATCTCTTGTCTGTTTTCTTGTCCTCAAACTAAGTAGTGCAAGGGGCCTTGCTGGTGTAGGCTATTGACGCTTCTGGGGATCTGCCCCCCCCCCCCCCGTTCCTTTTTTTTCCAGCCTTTCATTGTCTTTGAGAAGCTGCCTATGATA